>NW_024412439.1:11981075-11997298 GCF_014898765.1 Herpailurus yagouaroundi | reverse complement strand
TTTGCCTGAGTTTTCCGACAGGCGGCGCTGTGTTGAATTTGCCTGAGTTTTCCGACAGGCGGCGCTGTGTTGAATTTGCCTGAGTTTTCCGACAGGCGGCCCTGTGTTGAATTTGCTTGACTTTTCCGACAGGCTCCCACCCCCACCCTGCTATCTGAGGCACGGAGGGTGGGGGGGCCCTCTGTCATCTCACGGCTTGACCCCTGGCCCCTTCCTCCCCCGACCTGAGCTCTTGACCAACACGCCGCGCGCATCCTCCTCAGACGCGGGAGCGTTTTTCGGGGCGTGGGGCCCACGGCACACGCCGTCCCGGGACCCACCTGCCTCCCCCTCCTCTCCCAGCCACACCCAGCGGGCAGCCTTCCCCGCGCACACACCAGGAGCGACTGCGTCCTTGCGGCCGCCGCGCAGAAGTCCCTTTATGGGCGTGTGTGCGCGCACGCCCCGTCCCTGCGCCCGGGCTCTGGGATTTCTTCCCAGGCCCCGGAGCTGCCAGAACGCGAGGGTTAACCGTGCACTCCTGACTGCTTCCTCAGGAAAATTACCGGGTCAGTTTTGTCCTGACGCTTTTCTGGTTTCAGTTTCGGCAGTTAGATCTCAATCCCCTGGGCAATGCCCAGGGTTTCGTGTGCCTGGGGGACGGGGGAGGGGGGGGGAGGGGGAGGATGTGCTGGGCACCCGCTGGTCCACGGTGAGGACCCAGGTGCCTGTGGAGGTGGGGCGGGGGGTGTTCCGGGTCCGGGTGCGCCCTTCCCCTGACCATCCCGGGGACCCCTCGGCCCCCCTCCCCGCCCCTGGCTTCTGTGGACGTTAGTCATCGTAATTACTAGGTCTGAGATGCAGACTCTGACTGTACATCTCTTCTCATCCTTTGAGCTCTGGACTGATGGTGGTCGCTTCTTTAGAGGTGGGGAAACTGAGGCTGTGGTGTGGAAGGACGGCCATGCAGGTTGCAAGCGGCTGGGACGGTGCGGGGCTGGGGCTCAGGCCGTGCGTCTGCGACAGAGGCCGAGGTCCTGGCCGGGACATGCTGCCCGGGTATCGGCTGCCCCGCTCCCGTACCCTCCTGCCCTCCCCGGGCTGGGCCACCTGACCGGCCCCGGACAGAGACGCACGCTGGAGCACGTTGCCCTGCGCGAGGAAGTGCACGCGACCGGCGTGATTTTCTGGGCCCTTCTCCCCTGTTCCGCCGACCTTGACGTCCCGTTGGCAGAGGGTGACGTTGTAAGGCGGTGGTGCCTCTGAGCGGCCACCGTGACCAGGGCCCCTTCCCGCCGGTGTGTGAGCGCGAGGTCCAGCGCTCACCCTGCACGTTGCGCCGTGCGTTCTGGCACACGTGGAGCACTGTCTGGACCGCGGCGGGGGGGGGGGGGGCGGTGGGCTGAGCCCCCGCGGGGGGGGGGGGGGGGGGGGGGGGGGGGGTGCGGCCCCCGGGCCCGGGGGGGGGGTGGCATTCGTGCAGCTTTACCGCTCAGCTGGGACTGGGTCTCAGGACTGGCTAACAGGTATGTTCTCTTCCACAGGTGGCCCTCCCCCGGGCGGCGGTGCCCCCTGGCACCTTCGAAACGTCCTCAGCGACTCAGTGGAGAGCTCGGACGATGAATTCTTTGATGCCAGAGGTGAGTGAACTCCATCTTCCCGCCACTGGCTGGGTGAACTTTCTAGAAGCCTCACGAAGGGGATCTTTGTGGGGTTAGCATCTCTCCCTCTTGGACGCTGTGCCCCGCACTTCACGTGTGCCCGATTCTGACTCCCCGAGGCAGGGGCACTGGTTGTGTCCTTGGTCCACCTCAGGGGCTGAGCTGTAGAGGCCTCTGGGCGTGGGTGCTGCCCTCCTGATGCTGGTGGTTTAGCGGGAGAGGCAAAACCCAGCAGTGACACGGAGGAAGTCACCCTCCCAAGGGGGTGATGCCCCTGCGTAAGTCAGCAGGTGTTAGCAGGGAGTGGACGCGGGTCCCTAACTTAGTGGGGTTGGTAGCGCCCTCTCCGTAGTCACGAGGGGAAGGAGCCTTCTGACGGAGGAGGCGGCCGGTGTGATGGCACTGAAGCAGGACGGTGGCCCTTCCAGGGACCCAGGGGCCCGTGCACCAGGGGTCAGGGGCCTGGCACGAGGGGCAGAGGAGAGGCTGGCTGCCTGCCTGAGACCCTGTGCCAGGCACATAGGATCAGTCGCAGAGGGGATGCGGGGCAGTGAGCAGGACTGTTGGCGACCTCCCGTGGGGACCAGGGGGGCACGTCCAGCAGGTGCGAGGGTGGCACATCCAGCGGGCACGAGGGGGACACGTCCTGGGGGCACGAGGGGACTGGCGGGCGGCGTGTCAGAAGGCGGGATGGGGGCACATCCAGCGGGCGCGAAGACGGCATGTCCAGCAGGCACGAGGGGGGCACGTCCAGGGGAGCGTGAGGGGGGCATGTCCAGAGGGCACAAGGGGGTCAGCGGGCAGCATATCCAGAGGGTGCAAGGGGGGCACCTCCAGCGTGTGCGAGGGGGGCACGTCCAGTGGGCACAAAGACGGCACGTCCAGGGGGCGTGAGGGGGGCATGTCCAGGCACGAAGATGGCATGTCCAGCAGGCACGAAGGGGGCATGTTCAGGGGGCGCGAGAGGGGCGCGTCCAGCAGGCACGAAGGGGGCATGTCCAGGGGGCGCGAGAGGGGTGCGTCCAGCGGGTAAGAGGGGGGCATGTCCTGCGAGTAAGGGGGGGGCGTCTCCAACAGGTACGAGGGAGGCCGGTGGGCGGCACGTCCCGCGGGCGTAAGGGGGCATTCCAGGGGGCACGGGGGGGGGGGGGTTGGTGGGTGGCCGGTCCAGTGGGTACAAGGGGGCCGGCGGACAGCAGGGGCGTGGTCAAGGGGACGAAGAACAGGAAGCAGGGAGTGGGGACGGGCGCGCCAAAGCGGGTGCGCGTTTCCGGCTCTGGGCGAGAGCGCGCACGCAGGGCAGGTGTGGGCGCCAGAGGGCAGCGGACAGAAGGTCCCCACGGTCACGCTCGCCTGGCTGCCTCCCCCACCCAGGGGCCCCGGTCCTCACCTGGCCGGCTTGGCCCCACCGGGGAAGTCACCGTATCTGGGGGGCTGACGCACTCCCGGGACAGCCAGCTGTAAAATGCCTAGCGAGATGGGGTCTCGAAGCAGGAACAGACCGTGTGCTGGAAAGACATCTGGGCCCGCAGCAGGACACCGGGGACGTGGCCTCATGGTCTCAGCCACGCCATTGCCCTTCTCTGGGCCCTAGTATCCGGGTCAGCTCTGTGCCTCCGAAAGTGGGGAGTGCCCAGTTCAGGCGCCTTTCAGGGAGGCACAGGGCACAGCTGGGCAGACCCCAAGCCAACCGACACTCGGCCCATGTGGGACCCGTGTGCTGTCTCCCAGGGGTGTCTGGCCAGAGCGGCTGCCGGGACTGCTTCTCCATAGCAACTAGCGCACAATATGACAGCAGTGACGTCGATATTTTGATGCTTAGAACGCTTTTATTTAAAATATTTTGCAGTTCCTCGGGGCCGGCTTCCCCGATGACGGGACGGCTGGCAGCAGGAGGCACTGGGGGCGGGCCTGCTCACCGGCTTGCCCCCTGAGCAGCTGTGGGCACGTCCTGCCCCCGCCCTGCACCCCACAGGCTGCGGAGGCCCCCTTCCTCCCGGTTGCCCTCCCCACCCCGTGTGCTCTGTGCTGTCCCCGAGACAAGGCCGTTGGAGTCTCCGTGGCTCAGGCAGTCAGAGGTGAAGCTGTCCTTCTCTGTCCCCTGGGCTGGGCGAGGCCCAACAGGCAGTCCGCAGCCCCCAGGTCCGGGCGGTGAGTGTCCCGGACTCGGGCAGGAGACCGTCTGGGTCCCTGACACCCTGGGCAGAATGCCGGCTCCGTGGGCCACGGCGGCAGGCCCAGGGCCTCGCGTGGCTGGTGAGCGCCGCGGGGTGGGTGTTGGGGTCCAGGTCCCCAGACCCAGGAGAGGTGCCTCCCTCCTGTCAGAGGATATCTGGGGGCCACAGCCCAGTCTGCCAGGGCTGGGGTGCAGAGCAAGGGAAGACTCAGGGGGGCCCAGAGGGGCCCGCAAGGTCTTGGAGTTCGGCACCACCACCACCGTCTCCGGGCTGGGAAACTGAGGCCGGAGCGTTGGGCGGCTTGCTCAGGGTCACCCAAGGTTACTCGAGGTCAGGCCGAGCAGGGGCTGGAATCCACTCACCTGTGAGTATCTCTGCTCCTCGGGGATGCTGCCTCTCACAGCGGGGGTGTGGCAGATGGGCGCTGTCCCCGTGCTTCCGTAGCCACCGGTCAGCGGTGGGGGTGGGAGACAGGTGAGCTGTAAGTAAGGCAAGGGAGCAGACTCCGGCAGACAGCGAAAAGCAGAAACTGGAGGGGAGAAGGGGAGAGGGGGCAGGGGGAGGGAGGGGGTGAAACTTGGGAGATGGTCAGGGGTGTGTCCGTTTGTCAGTACCTACCAAGTTGTATTTGCATTTGTTTTATTATTAGTTTTGATGTTTATTTGAGAGAGAGAGAGAGAGAGAGCGTGAGCTGGGGAGGAGCAGAGAGAGAGGGAGACACAGAATCCTTAGCAGGCTCCAGGCTCCGAGCTGTCAGCACAGAGCCCGACGCGGGGCCTGAACCCACAAACTGTGAGATCATGACCTGAGCTGAAGTCGGACGCTTAACCCACTAAACCACCCAGACGCCTGCCTCAAGTTGTACTTGTGAATACGAGTGGTTTGTTGATCACTGTTCTGCTCAGCGTCGCTGTTCAAAGTGAAGGATTTGCCCCCCTCTAGCATAAGGGAACACGGAGGGGTGAGTGAGTGAGCAGGAGGCACCCGCTGCTGAGGCCCAGGCCCCTTCCCTCCGCTTGTTCTCTCGGTCCCCTCTCCCAACATCTAGACAAGAGCCGGCTCGTTGCCGTGGACCCGCACAAGCGGCCTGGTCCCCGAGGTCGCAGCCGAGCCCAACCAGGGGCCCAGCGGAGCCCTCCCCAGGCGGGACGTTGGAGGTTTCCGCCTGCCGCCTCATCTCCCGTGTCCCCTGCTCTGCTGTCCCCATGCCCGGTGGACACCCTGCTCCCCTCCTGGTGCGAGGCCGGGCGGAGAGCTGCCCTCGGTCTTGTGGAGACCCGGCTGCGTGCCCCAGTCCCTGGTACCTCCCAGCGAAGGGAACAGGATAAAGCACTGATTTTACAGACCGTGACCGGTCTCCTGGAGAGCAGGGGGCACATCTCTGGGCTTTTCCTGTGGGCAGACAGCCTCCGCCTGGAAGGGAGGTAGCAGACACAGGTGCAGGCCGCCAGGGGCAGAGGTTGGGCCAGTGACTGGCCAACGTGTGGCCCCAGGTGAGTCTCTGGGGCCCGGGCCCCCTGGTGTTGCACACAGCCGGGGTGGGGCTGGTTGTCCCCGGGACGAGTGGGCTGTTGATGCTGTGGGCGCTGGGAGATGGAGCCATCCCGGGAGCAGAGCACAGGCGTGTTCCTGGGCCTGGCCCTGTCTCTCCGTTAGGGGTGGGAGCAGAGAAGCCGGTGTCTGGGGGTGGGCACCTTGGCCCCCGTAGACTTTACAGATTCACAGTACTCTCCTTCACCCTCATGATGGCCTGTTGGAAAGGGCTCCAGAGCCAGAGCTGTTACTCCCAAGGAAGAGATGAGAAGACAGGAAGAGTTGAGGGCACGTGCAAAGGCCCAGGCTCACGTGGGGCAGAGTTGAGACTGGAGTCCAGCCAGGAGCCTGCCCAGAACACCGCGCTGCCTAGAGGTGTAGACATGTGCCAGAATGGAGCACTTGCGGCTCGGGAAGCCATCTGGGCAGGTGCGGATCCCGGGCGGGGGGCTGGGCGGCCGATCCAGGACGTCCAGGGCAGGCCACCAGGATTGCAGGACTCTTGAAATAGTGTACCTGGGCTTCAGTCCCGGCTCTCGCCGGTGACCTTGGGCAAGGTACTGAGCTACTCCGTGTTTCAGATCTCTCGTCTATAAAATGCCGATGATAAGGGTTGTACCTTTTCAGTATCGTGATGAGAGTGGGGTGAGTTGGTATTCGTAAGGCATTATGACCATCCCAGTGCAGAGGAAACATTTCATCAGCGTTGTTAAATAAATCAAATAGGCGAGTCCATGAGGCCGGCCGAGGTGTCCCAGCCAGGAGTGGGGGAGAAAAGTGCTGAGCTCCAGAGCGGTCAGAACTCTGGACAGCTCCCCGTGCTCGCCATGTTGGTTCCATCTTTGGCAGTGAAATGGGTCCTGTCCCTTTATTCTCAGTTGTCACGAGCTTGAGGATTTTCGCCACCACCCTTTAGTACCTGCCCCATGAGAGAGGGCACGGCATCCTTTGCCAGGAAGGCCCGTCACTTTGCGAGCGGGGGCAGGGCACACCTGTGGGTTTGTTCTTGAGGGAACGCCCCGCCTTGGGACGAGGGACCGCACCAGGTGTGTGCAGCTGTCGTGTGGGACCCAGGGGCTTGTGTTCGGTGTGGTTTGGGAATATGGCCCAAATATGACTTCTTCAGAGTAATCGCTGAGCTCAGGTTGGGTAAGGGCACGGATAGAGACAGGGTTGGGGGGGGGGCGTGAGGAGGATGGGGGTATCATTAGGTTCATAAGGTTGAGATGAGAGTCAGTGGTTCTGTACAGCTCAAGGCTTGTTTGGAGCCAGAATCCTGCGCCCCGGTTACTGCAGACCTGCTTCTGCCCCATTCAGACCCCAGATACCTGTGGCAACCCACTCTCATGCAGAGGAGAAACCATAATGTCTTTATCTGTGGGCACCTCGTGTGCTCCGAGACCGTCATCCCCCTTAGCTCCCGTAATTCTCGTGGCAGCTCTTCGAGGTGGACCTTGCCAGTCCCGTTTTTCTGACGGGAAAACTGAGGCTCAGAGGAGTCAAGTCACTTACCCAAAGAAAAACTCCTGGCAAGTGGCAAGGTTTTTCTTTTCCTTCTTTTCAGGAAACACCACCCTTGTTGCCAGGAACGGAAACTTGTGTGGGTTTGCACCCTTTCCCAGCGCTGTCCCCTGGTTACTTTCTTCAGCCGCAGCTGGGGGGCCCCGTGGGGCACGGCAGCGATGCCTGCTTGCAGCGGAAGCTTCCTGAATGTGTTGTACTGTCCAGAGGACAGACACGTCCAGCAGTCGAGGTCTGCGTCAACGGCTAGGGTCACCTGAACACAGCCTGTCCGCTCACGCCCATCTCTGCTTCCCCCACAGAGGACATGGCCGAAGGGAAGAATTCCATCCTCATCGGGATGAGCCAGTGGAGTTCTAACGACCTGGCGGAGCAGATGGGGACCTTGGGGAGACTGGAGGGGCACCAGGGTGAGCCCCCGGGGTGTGTGTGAGCGGATGGGGTCCTTGGGGAGACCGGAGGGGCCCCAGGGTGAGGCCCCGGGGTGTGTGCACGCGTGTGCTGCGGGAGTGCTGGTGCGGACAGCTCAGGGCCAGAAGTCGGGTCTTCTGTAAAAAGTCTTCTGTCCCTCCAGACGCCTCCCCTCCCCCTACCTGTGCCCCCTGAGCTCTGTGACCTGCAGGGACCCTCGTGGGTGCTTGCACATGGCTGTCTGTGCAGAGCAGCTCCAAGATGCTCGGGCAGAACTTCCTGTGTCCCTAGGATGAGCACGGGGGGCATGGGTTATGAGGGGCAGGTGGCGGGGGCCAGGCTCCTTGGAGTGGGCTGGGGGTCCGCTGGTTAGTCTGGGAGCCTTTAAGAAGGCACCGGGCGGGGCGGTCGTGGGGATCGTAACTTCCTTGGGCTGAGTGCCTGGGAAAGGGGATTCATCCAGGAGACTTTTCGTGGAGGAGGGCTTGACCAGGAGCTTAATCAACAGAGCAGGCCTGGCCCTTCAGGCATCCCGCCCGTTTGGCCATTTTGCATCACTAACAGATTTTTTGTTGAGCACCTACTGTGTATGCGTGTTTGGTAGGAGGAGTGAAGGTGACGTGGCTGAGATCTCCGACCGTGACACGGTGACAGGGTATAATCAGGACGTAAGGGGGTGAGGTTTGGGCTGAGGGTTGCTGGGCCTGGGGTGGGAGGGAGGCGGGAGAGGGGAGCAGGGAAGGGTTCCTGGCAGTGAAGCTACGGGCCCAAGCTAGGAGACACAAGTGGAGGACGCAGCTTAGCTGAAGGTCAAAACGATAGAGGGGCTGCATTTGATTGAGGTCACTCGGGAACGAGACAGATCGAGAACCCACCTGGGTCCACGGTGCTCACGTCTGCACCTGTTATCCTGGGGCTGCTGTTTTCTGTCCCTCGTCCCACACAGCCCTCCACCCACCTCCCCTCCTCCTGGTGGCCTGGCCCCGTCATTCCTCAGTCATGGTCTGGGCCAGGCCGCCCTCTCCGGACGTGTGCTGCTCCAGCGGCCGTGTTGGTGCTGGTGCTTTGTCTGTAGCCACTTTCCTTGAGCCCCTTCCCCGCCCCCTTGGCTCGGTGCTGTCCCCGTGCCACGGTGCTGGACACGCCAGGGGTGGCTGTTCATTTCACAGACGCAGAACCCAAGGCCTGGGGAAGCGGTGTCTTGCCCAGGGCCCTCCAAGTTGGTGGCAGCATCGCGCTCACATCCCTCGTGTCCTGGTTCCCAGCTGGGCGGTGTCCGGGGCCTCTGCAAGGTGGTCAGGTTCAGGAAACCCAGAGGCTTCAAGGAAAGGCCCTCAGGCCACTGCTCGAGTCTGGTCCCCCGGGCCAGTTCAGAAGCGACTTCCCCTTTGACACAGCCGTGCATTTGTCTGGTCTGCTCTTTCCTTCGCCCCAAGCCCTGGAGGGGCCCAGAAGGGGTCACGGGTTCTCTGTAGCCGTGAAGACAAACCCAGATCTTAGTCATGACCCATCTGGCCATCCTCTCCCAGGCCGGCCCGCTGGCAGTCAGAGAGCGTGACTCAGCCCAGTGTGAGCCGGGGAGGGGTGAGGAAAGGCAGGGAGAGGGGCAGGCACAGGGAGGCAAGCGGAGAGAGAGGGACACAGGGCCCGAAGCTACACTCTGCGTGGTCTGGGCTTGAACGTGGCTTCACGGCTGGGCAGGTTCACGGTGGGCGGAGTGAGGCTTCTACACAAGTCGGGAGGACCGAGTGAGCCGGTGGTTGGCTAAGCGCTCTCAGCGACAGGTGGTTGTGGTGCGGGGACAGGTCCCATTCTGGCAAACAGCCATAGGCACTCACCTGCTCACCGGGGAGAGGTGCATTAAGGCAGTGCCTGCCCCCCCCCACCCCCCGGGGCGAGCAGGAGGGGGCAGGGCAGGCGAGGAAGAGGAAACCAGCCATGTCCCCATCCCCTGGGGATTCATGGTGTGATTCCTCCGCAGGACAGAGGAATCCTTCCACTCACCGACCGTTATCAGCCACGACAGGGGCTTCCCCAGGGCGGGGTGTGGGCACAGTGCTTGGAGGGGCTCACGGCCAAGGAAGAGCGGGGTCCCGGCCTCCGTGACTGTGACTGTACAGGAGGAGGCTGAGCTCAGGGCCTCAGGAGGGAGGCTCCGGGGGCACTTCAGGAGAAGGCTGCCTCCCACCGTCCGGGGGCGGTGCCTTTGTTGTTCCTCCAAAGGAGTGGGTTTGCTTTGAAGTCCCATCATGGACGGAGCAGACCTCAGGGACCCCTGCCCTACGGGGACTTCACTTTAGCGCCTCGCCTTCCACGGGCTGGGGCCATGCTGTCGGGGTGACGGTGTGGTTTCCAGCCACTGGTCCTGCAGCCTCCATCCGCCACGGAATCTTCCACGTTCCGTGGGCCCCTCTGCTTTCTCCCCTGGGTTGTATTCCCCTTGTTGGTTCTGGTACTTGTGTATTAACCCTTCTTCACCTTGAGCTCGGTTACAGGTTTGCATTTTGTTGGTGAATTTGGTCCAGCATATACACGTGTATAGATTTACATTTTGTGTAATTATGTAAGTATCTGTTGTACATGTGTGTGAATATACGGTGTATGTGCATGCGTGTGCATATAACATAAAACGTTTAGCGTGTGTACGTGTGATACATAATATGATGTATCAATGTCTGTATATGATATATAAAATATTCGTGGAAACATATTCAAACATATACATATTTATGTGTATATATACACATATATACACACAACTTATTTTTTCAAATTTTTTTTCAATGTTTGTTTATTTTGAGAGAGACAGAGCATGAACAGGGAAGGGGCAGAGAGAGAGAGAGAGAGAATGAGAATCCCAAGCAGGCCCTGTGTTGTCAGCGCAGAGCCCAGCGTGGGGGCTCGGTCCCACGAACCCTGAGATCATGACTGGAGCCGGAATCAAGAGTCAGATGCTCAACCGACTGAGCCGCCCAGGTGCCCCTCAAGTGTTTCTCTCTCTCTCTGATTCCCCTTCTAAAGTTTGCATTAGACGGATGCTGGACCCGTGTCTCACCTTGTCTGGCCCCGTTCTTATTTCTTGGTCCCTGCTGGGCTCTAGAGACTTTCCTTGGCTCTAACACGATCAGTAGCTCGCCAGACCAGATTCTCTTCTGCTGTTGCCATTTCTCTGGTCAGCTCTTCTGTGGAGTTTGTTTGGTTTTTTTTGTTGTTGTTGTTAAAGCAATCCTGTCTTCGTTTTCACGCGCTCTGTTGGTTTTTTTTGTTTGTTTGTTTGGTTGTTTTCCAGATACTGATACAACCTGTACTGTCCATGGGTGCCGTGGACTCATTCTGTGCTTTTCACAGCCTCCCTCCTCCCTGTGCTTTTTAAGTTCGGAGTCTCCTGGTGGGCTAGAAGTGGATGCAAACGGCCCCCACACACTTGAGTTTGGGCTAATTAGCCAAAGATCCCTAAGTGAGGTTATGGCACAGAACAGGAACTGGTGTGTTTCCAGTGATCTCAGGAAGCACAGAGCTGCCATTGACGTTGTCCAAGTAAAGCGGGTCTTGCCAAGTTTTGTTTTGTTTTTTTTTTTTTAATCGGGACATAATTCACATACCAGACAATCCACCCTCTTCAAGTGTATACTTCAGCAGTCTCTGTATATCTTGTAGATGCACAAAGTTGAGCAGCTACGTGGTTCCAGAACATTTTCTTCTCCCCGGAAAGACACCTCCTAACCTGTCAGCAGTCACCCACCGTTTACCTCTCCTCAAACACGGAATTGCGTAGAAATGGAACCCGACGGTATGTGGCCGTTGGTATTGAGGTCTGCCTTGGCATCACGTTTTTGAGGCTCAGACGTGCCGTGGCATGAACCAGAATTTCATTGCATTCCACGCTTGAGTAATAGGCCCCCGTATGGCTGTTGCACATACTGTCCATCCATCCGTCAGCTGGACCTTTGGGCTGTTTCCACTTTCTTGCTGTTATGAGTCACGGTGCTCTAAGTGTTTACGTACAGGTTTGGTTTTTTTTTAATGTGATTTATTGTCCAATGAGCTAACGTACAGTGTGCACAGGGTAGTCTTGGCTTCAGGAGCAGATTCCTGTGATTCATCGCTTACGGACAACACCCAGCGCTCGTCCCAACAAGTGCCCTCCTCGGTGCCCATCCCCCACTTCCCCTCCCCCCATCAACCCTCAGTTTGTTCTCTGTATTTAAGAGTCTCTTAGGGTTTGCCTCCCTCCCTGCCTGTCTGAAACTATCTTTCCCCCTTCCCTTCCCCCATGGTCTTCTGTTCAGTTTCTCAAGTTTCACTCATATGAGTGAAAACATTCGGAACCTTTCTCTGCCTGACTTATTTCACTTAGCGTAATGCCCTCCAGTTCCATCCACGTTGCTGCAAATGGCATGATTTCCTTCTTTCTTATTGCCAAGTAGTATTCTATTGTGTATATAAACCACATCTTCTTTATCCATTCATCAGTTGATAGACATTTAGGCTCTTTCCATAATTGGGCTATTGTTGAGAGCGCTGCTATGAACATTGGGGTACAAGTGCCCCTATGCATCAGCACTCCTGTATCCCTTGGGTAAATTCCTAGCAGTGCTATTGCTGGGTCTTAGGGTAGATCTATTTTTAATTTTCTGAGGAACCTCCACACTGTTTTCCAGAGCGGCTGCACCAGTTTGCATTCCCACCAACAGTGCAAGAGGGTTCCCGTTTCTCCACATCCTCTCCAGCATCTATAGTCTCCTGATTTGTTCATTTTGGCCACTCTGACTGGCGTGAGGTGATACCGGGGTGTGGTTTTGATTTGTATTTCCCTGATGAGGAGCGACGTTGAGCATCCTTTCGTGTGCCTGTTGGCCATCCGGATGTCTTCTTTGGAGAAGTGTCTATTCACATCTTCTGCCCATTTCTTCACCCGAAGAAGTATGTTTTTGGGGTGTTGAGTTTGATAAGTTCCTTATAGATTTTGGATGCTAACCCTTAACCTCCATGTCATTTGCAAATATCTTTCCCGTTCTGTCAGCACGTACAGGGTTTTGAGGACATACTTCCCTAATGACTGATGGTGGTGAGCATGTGTTCGTGTGCTTGGTGGTCATTGTTCATCATCATTCGGAGAAATGTCTATTCAGATGCTTTGCCCATTTTATTTTTTTTATTTTATTTATTTATTTATTTTTAATTTTTTTTTTCAACGTTTATTTATTTTTGGGACAGAGAGAGACAGAGCATGAACGGGGGAGGGGCAGAGAGAGAGGGAGACACAGAATCGGAAACAGGCTCCAGGCTCTGAGCCATCAGCCCAGAGCCCGACGTGGGGCTCGAACCCACGGACGGCGAGATCGTGACCTGGCTGAAGTCGGATGCTTAACCGCCACCCAGGCGCCCCTCTTTGCCCATTTTAAAATCAGGTTGTTTGTCTCTTGTTGAGTTGTGAGTGTTCTTTACATATTGTGGACGCTAGGCTCTTGTCAGTTACATGATTTTCCATTACTTTCTCCCATTCTTTGGGGCGTCTTTTCACTTTTTTTGATAATACCCTTTGGAGTGCCAAGTTCTAAAATTCTGATGAAGCCCGATTTGTCTATTTTTGCTTTTATTGTTTCTGCATTTGAGGCCATATGTAAGAAACCACCTGTTAATGTGAAGTCATGAAGGTTTACCCTTTGTTTTCCCTGAAGAGTTTTATAATTTTAGCTCTACATTTAGGTCTTTGATCCACTTTGAATTCATTTTCATTTTATCTATTTGAAAAAAAAATTTTAATGTCTTATTTATTTTTGAGAGAGAGAGAGGGAGAGAGAGGGAGACAGAGTGTGAGCAGGGGAGGGGCAGAGAGAGAGGGAGACCCACAATCCGAAGCAGGCTCCAGGCTCCGAGCCGTCAGCCCAGAGCCCGACGCGGGGCTCGAACTCACGTTGTGAGATCGTGACCTGAGCTGAAGTCGGACGCTTAACTGACTGAGCCCCCCAGGTGCCCCATTAGGATTTTCTACGTACAAGATCATATCAGCTCCCAACAAGTACTTTTCCTTTCCAACCTGGATGCCTTTTTATTTCCTTTTCTTGCCTGGCATCCCTGGCTAGAATCTCTAGTATAATACCGAACAGACATGCTGAGAGCTGACATTTTGTTCCCGATCTCCAGGAGAGTTTTCAGTCTTTCGCCATTAAATATTTTGTTAGCTGGTTGCGTTTTGTTTTGTTTTTGTCTTTGGGGTCTTTTTTGGAGTTGTCATTTATCTGGTCAGGGAAGTTCCCTCCTATTCTGGGTTTGATCAATGCTTTTATCACGAAAAGGTGTCGGATTTTGCCAAATGCCTTTTCCGCGTCTGTTGAGATGATTTGTGTGGGTTTTGTCCTTTTTCTGTTACTGCGGTGGGTTTCCATTTGTTGAACAACTTGGCGCTCCTTGGAGAGATTCCACTCAGTCCTTGCCACAGTTGTTAATCTTCTATGCTCGGGGTTTACACATGTCTTTCAGAATAATTTATGCTAACAGGCTATGAGCTGTCGCTTAAGGGACAAACTTGTTTTAGAAACACAGGGAGTGTCACCAAGGCCACATTCTTACTGACAGGAGGGAAGCGGTCTCTGCACAGGTGTCCCGATCGGCTTCTCCTACTTCAACTTCGCAGAGGGCTGTTTCCCATAGTTCCTCCTGGACCCCAGCTGATGCCTGTGTCTAGGTGATGTGGTTCTCAAAGAGTGGTCCCTGGACCGCTCCAAAAGTGGTCAGAAGTGTGAATTTTGGAGCCCGGCCCAGACTCGGTGAATCCGTGATTTAACTACCCTTTTAGATCCTTCGGGTGCTTGCTGACCTCTGACAGCCATTGGCTATTAGGCCAGTAACTGGCGAGAGGCCCACAGATCCATTTTCCTGGATTTCCCCTCCCTCAGTCACTGAGTTTGGCCTCTTTTTTCCACACTTAGTTTTCCTCCAATATTGAGTGAAGTTGACCGTGTACCCCGCTTTGTATCTGCCCTTCCCCCTTAGCCTGTCTCTGGGTGATGTGATGCGTCTAGTTTTCGCAAACGGCTGCCATCTAATTATTGGGGAGGGTGACAGAGCTTCTGGCTTATTCTTCTTGGTGTTTTCAGCTTCCTGGGCTGTCCTGTGCCTCCAACATTCAGCCCTTCCCACACCCGGGGCAGATGCCTCTGCTTGGCACAGCGGGTGTTTGGAGGCGGGGGGGGGGGGCCGGGGGGGGGGGGCCCACGCACGCCCAGGCCATTACACCGCTTCCTTTGCTCCCCTGTTTTCCATCCAGGAGCCCGCTCTCCGCCCCCGCACTGGCCTGTCCTCTGGCCACAGACGTTCCTTTGCAAGATTGAGGTTGTGGCCTCCTCTCTGCTCTGGCAGCCTTACGGACATTGGTTAGACCTTCGCAGTCACACAGACCTCCCTAGGAGGGCCTCGCGCTCGGTAGCCGGCCCTGCCCCCCTCCGTGGGTTCTCTCTGCCGTCCACCTTTCGCAGATGCCTGATGGTTTCAGGTCTGCGAAGGACGCCCCTTCTTACCTTACGATACCGCTAAAGACCAACTGGCAGAGAAATATTTAGCGCCGTTTTCTAGGGATTTGGGGCGGGAGGAAGGGCCCAGATCACGCAGTGAGCTCACTGTATTCAGCCAGACCCTGATGCTTCTGAGATGTGGACCCGGTAACGTGGCCCTGCGGTGAGGTTGGCAGTGGGTTTCCCTTGTCTGCGGAATGAAGGGCGGACCCCTGCCTGGCATGAAGGCCCATCGGTGTGCCTTTCACCACCCCCTCCAGCAGCTGTCATTGTCTGGGGATAGTAAGTTCACCATCGCCGGAGGAGTCAAGCAGCCCCGGGCCGGCTTCCACGAGGGACTGTCAGATCCGTCCCACGGCTGATTTCCACTCTGGTATGTCTCACTTCCAGGCCGCACTCCCGCCTCTCCTGCTCGCCTGTGCTCTAGACAGAGCCTCTGGGGGGCTGCAGGCTGACCGCCCAGCACTTTCTCAGCAGGTCTTCCGGAAGCCCCGCCTCCCCCAGGCCACCTCCTTGCCCTAGTGTGGCTCTAACTGGCCGCACCGCGGGGCTGGGCCGTCGCTGGTGGTGCCCTGCCTTCGAGGGTGTGTGCTTTAACTACCTGTCTGCACCTGCAGCGATGAGGGGCTCCCCACATTCGTGCCTCCCCCCCCCCACCCCCACTGTGCACTGGGCTCACGAATTCTGCTGGTCAGCCCTGGGGACACACCGATGGCTCAGAAACGGCTCCAGGCTGGGGCGGGGCAGGCACAGTCCAGTGAGGTGACAGCCTACAGGAGGGGGAGCACAGGACATTGGGGTCGGAGAGACACGGAGCGTGAGCAGGGAAACGCAGGCCCAGGAGGCCTTGCTGGGCTCTGGACAGACCCGTTAGGGCGCCGTGGGCGGGATCAGCATGCGCAAAGATGCAGAGGGTGTGTGAGAAGCAAGGAAATCTGGAGAAGCACATGGGTTCTTGTTGCCTGAAGTCAGGCTGCGAGGTGCTGGGCTGGGGGCTGGAGAGGGGGTGGGGAGGTCTGAAAGAGGCCGGAGGGGACCCTGGTGCCGAAGGCTTGGAATGGCAAGCTAACCAGTGTTGGGGGTGGCGGCTGGGGATCCGTGGAGTTATTTAATCCAGAGCCACCTTCTAGAAAAATTATTCTGGAAGTCAACGAGAAGATGATAGGGCCTGGGAATGTGTGCAGGGGTGCAGCGGGCTGGGTGAGAGGGCACCTTGAGCCTGCAGCTTGGTGGGAGCACCAGAACAGGAGATGGGCAGGAGGGCTGTCGGCTTCGGAGCCCCGTTACCAGGCAAGCCCCGCACCCCAGCTGCCGCCCCCCACCCCCCCAACGTGGGGTCTGCCAGGCCCCCTCTGGCTCTTCGGGAGGGGATTTCCTAACATCTTCCTCCTCCCAGAGGCCCCGCCATCCTGAATGATCCCCCCCCC
>NW_024412439.1:11951271-11980975 GCF_014898765.1 Herpailurus yagouaroundi | reverse complement strand
CCCCCCCCCCCCGCCTCCCCGAGGCCCCCGCTGTCCCAGATGCTCCCCCCCAGCCTCCCCAAGGCCCCCACCATCCAGAATGTTCCCCCCCGCCCCCAGCCTTCCCCTTTCAGGTTTTGGTGGGAGAGCTGCTCTTACTCTGGGGAGGATGGGGGGGGGGGTCTCACGGTTTGTTGGACGGGGGTTGGGACAGGAAGTAGGAAATCATGGGGGAACCACTGGCAGGCGTTGGACGCGTTCCCACGCGGAAGATGTGGCCCAGATGTGCAAGCCTCCGTCCCGGCCCCCTGCACAGCCTGTCCCGTCTGCAGGAGTTTCTGGCAGCTTCCGCTGAGGTGCGGCCGTGGGGCCAAGTGGGGTGCCGTTAGGCAGCCCGGAACCGGGGCACATCTGCCTGGTGGCTGTCGTCTGGGGAGCCTGCTCGTCAGGAAGCCCGGCTCACGGCTGACCCTCGTGGTGGCTCCGAGGGAAGGGGGAGCTGAGCCAGCCCACCAGGCGCCCGGCTGAGGCTTCACAGCAGAAGCCCCGGGTGTGCGGAGACATGGGGTGGCCCAGCCTCCCTGGCGGACGGGCCCTTTTCCACTGCCTTGACCCCAGCCCTGCCCTGTCTGCTTGCCTGACCCCGGCCGGAGCCATCCCGTGGGGCAGAGGTCGCGGCAAGAGCCCTCAGCAGACTGGGGCGTCACAAGGGACCAGATCCAAACCTTAAGGATGAGGTAACGACTTTATCCTTCTGAGTCTCAGTTTCCTTCCTCCCGAAGGTGTGGAATCTCGATGATCTAGCGGGGTGGGGGGTGGGGTGGGGGGGGGGGGAGCCGGGAAGCTGCGGGTTTCAGTTGGGGGGGGCGCCCCCCCCCCCCCCCACCCCCCACGCCCCCTGCCCCTGGGGCTGGCCCTGCCTCCTTGCCCGGCATCCCTCCTCCTCCCAGGTGACCCGTGTCTCCTGCACACTGCCCTTGCAGTGACCCTCCCTCCTGGCTTCTCCAGCTCCGCACCCCTGCTTCCGGGCCCCAGCCTCAGTGGCCCGGCCCCCCCCCCCCCCCGCCCCAGGCATTCCTGCCCCTGAAATCCTGCCCGGAAGCAGTCATGCCTCCTTCCTGGTAACGAAATCAGCGCCTCCTACACCGTCTAGGTTAACTCACTCGCAGGCCTTGGCGCAAGGACGGGACGGCGATGAATCAGACCCAGCCGCTCCCCCAACTGGATGCCTCCCCGCCCCCGGGGTCTGGCACGCAGTAGGTGCCCAAGAAACGCCCAGGGGCGTTATGCTGTGGGCAGGGCCTGGGTTAGGGGTTAACTTGTGAGTTCTGAATAATTTACCGTCGGGTCTGTGTTTGTAAGTGTGGCCAAATGGGATGGGGTCCCGGCTTGGCTTGCGCTTGGCTGGCGGGCGCTGCCTCGGGCCCCCTCCCTGCCTCCCAGGATGTCTCCTGCCCTCTGGCTCCCAGCCCTGCCTCCTCTTCCGGCCGGTAGGGGCCCGGCCACAGGGTGGGGCAGGGGTTGGGGCTGTATGCCTGTGTCTCAGGGCCGAGCGGCCATCCCTGCCCTGAGCACGGACAGGACGCTGTCCTATAGGACAGCCAGCCCATCACCCACCCCATGCGGGGACCTGGTGCATTTTGACGGGAAGGTTGCAGCGTGCCCAGAGGCCACCTGTCTGCCCGGGCTGGGGTGGCAGGCCTGTGGAGGGCAGATGTATGTCCCACCGTTCCTGCTCTCACCGTGGTCGGGGGTGTGGGTCCGGTGGGCGGTGGGAGGCTGGTGTGGGTCGGGTGTGCCGGGTCGGGGAGACCCCCTCGCGTACAGACCACCAGGACAGGTAGAGAGCGCACAGGGAAAAGGAAGAACCTTTTTATTTTAGGACCGCTAACGACACTTTCTCTTGCTTTTTGGACGAGGACCCCTGAGTTTTCATTGTGCTGGGGCCCCAGTCATACAGCTGCAGCTGGGTCCCAGGGGCCAGCCCCCCCGCCTCTCCAGGCCTCAGTTTTCTCCTGTGGCACCGGGTCTGAGGGCTCTGCTGGGAAGCGGTTCTGGCTGCCTCCCCACACTACCGGGGTGCCCCATGAGGGCTGGGCCTCTGCTGTCCGTCTGCCCCCTCTTGCACCCAGGCTCTGGGACGACCCGGGCTGGGGGCACCAGGAGCCGGGACGACCCAGGCTGGGGGCACCGGGAGCCGGGACGACCTGGGCTGGGGGCACCGGGAGCCGGGATGACCTGGGCTAGGGGCACCAAGAGCCGTGAGGACCCAGGCTGGGGGCACCAGGAGCCGGGACGACCCAGGCTGGGGGCACCGGGAGCCGGGACGCAGGCTGGGGGCACCAGGAGCCAGTACGATCTGGGCTGGGGGCACCAGGAGCTGGGACGACCTGGGCTGGGGGCACCGGGAGCCAGACAGCAGTGACCTTGGCTCGTCCTCGCCTGCTGAGTGCTCGCCGTGCGCCTGGCCGTGTGCTGAGGGTTTCACACCTGTGAGCATCCAGTGCTCACCACGGCCCTGCCCTGGGTACCGCTGTCCCCAGTCTGCAGGTCAGGAGACTGAGGTGCGCAGAGCGTAGGCGAGAGACCGGGATCCGAGTGCAGGTGCACTTCAGTGCTGTGCTGCCCAAGGCACCACTGCACACGGGGACCTCACACACCTTGGGACCACCTGCCCGGAGAGGGAGGTGACAGAGAGGGAGGCGGACGAGGAAGCAGCTCTGCGGGGCGGGCGTCTGGGCCCCAGGAAGTGCCAGTGATTTGGCACCTTGGAGAGCGGGGGTCCTTGGGGACGCTACAGACACCTTTTGTTCAGGGAACTCAGGCCTGCTGGGGAAGCTGTAATGTGCGGGCAGGGTCACGTTCAGGAGAAACCTCGGTTCTCAGGCTGGGCGCGGCCTCTGTCTCCCCAGACCCTGGTACGGCCACGTCTGTGCCCTTCCCTGGCCCCGGAAGCAGGGAAGGCAGACACTCTGGAAGGAGGGCTGTTCAGCATGCGGGGTGGAAATGCGAGTGTAGAGCTGTGACAGGCGACGCCCCGGAGGCTGGGGGGTGCTGGCTGGGGGCGGGGGGGGGGGGCGGTTCTTCAGGGGACCTTCCGGTTCCTGGGGCTTCAGGCTTAGTTTCCTTTCTGAGCCTCCGTGGTTGGGGAGTGGGCTCGAGGAAGGGGTGCTGGCCTCTGCCGACACTGCCCCTTGGGGGCCCAGAGCTGACCCCGGAGGGCAGGGGTCCGAGAACCGAGGCTTCGGGTGGGAATGGGAGGCCTTCACGGATGCGGCCGGGGCGGTTCTCAGAGGACGCGGCGGATGTGACCGAGGCGTGGTGGGAGGGCGGGTGGGGCTCCAGGCACGGCCTCACCTGTGCAGGAAAGGGGTGCGTTCGGGGAAGGGGACTTGGCAGGCGGAGGGCGTGGGGACGGGAGGGGGCCGCTTTCCCGAGAGGCCTGCTTATCACGTGGGACCCCGAGGAGGGAAGCCACTGCAGGCCCATCAGCGGGAGGGAGGTCGGGGCAGAGCCAGCGTCCCCTGCAGAGGGGGGAGTGGGTCGGGGCCACCCTCCCTGCAAAGCATTGCCGGCACCCACGGGGCCTTGTGCGGGGTCCCTGCGCCTTGACCGGGCTTCAGGATTCCAGGAGAGCGGGGCTGGCGGCAGTGATGGGAGCAGGTGAGGTCACGGTGGGCCGGGTCTGTCCTCGCTCACACGGGGCCTCGTGACTCGGGAATAACTTACGCCCAACCTCGCGGTTCAGAGAGTGTGTTTTGTGCTTCCCGATGGTTTGCGATGAGTCTGGCTGGTGGGACTTCAGAGACGGGTGGCGTAAGCCCAGACGGAACGCGGAAAAGCCCGGAAGAACAGGCGTGAGGGGATCGCGGGTTCTCTCTGCGTGACGGGATTATGAGATGTTTTCTTCCTTCTTTATGTCTGTCGGTGTTTTCCAGATTTTCAGTGAGGAGTTTGTACGACTTTCACGATTGCAGAAAAAAGCTGTTCCCAGACGGGAAAGAACTAGTTCCATAGTCCAGGGGCGGATTCTGCACGAGGGGAGGGTGTGCGGTTCGTGCACTGCACAAATGTCGGCTGAGAAGCGCATTCTAGGTGTGGGGACACCAGCTGGCAGCACAGTCGTCCCTTCCAGCGAGGGGTCCAATTCTCAGAGTCAGACACCCCAGGACCTGGGGACCACGGGGGCCTGAGGGAGGGAAAGGGCCCCAGGGGGAGAAGGGAGAAGGTGGTGCCTTTGCTGAGGCGGGGCTGGGGACGGACCCGCGCAGGTCAGGGGACATCTGAGCGGACGTGGGGGGGGAGCAGCGGCCGATGAGGGTCAGGAGTCGGGAAAGGGGCTGGCGGTGTGCACGCTGACCGTCGGGGGGGTCAGGCCTGGCTTTCCCTGGCTCGTGCTTTGTGCTGCCTGAAGTGCCCGGAGTGGCACGGCCGGGGCAGGGCACCAGTGCCGGGAGGGACAGGACAGGGCACCAGCGGCCTCCCCGCGTCCGGCCACAGTGCCGGGGACTCTGCTCACGTGCCTTCTCTCTCTCCACAGGAGATGGGAGCGCCCCGTGCACGTCCAGCGCCCTCCAGGAGAAGCAGCGTGAGTTCCCCTGACCTGCCAGAAGGCTTGTCCCTCCCCACCCCACCCCGCCACCGTGGGTCCAGCCTCCTCGGGCCTGGGGCCCCCCCTGCCCGTGAGCTGAGCTCCTGGGGGTCCCCGGCTCCCACCCGCCGGGCAGCTCAGGGGCGGCAGAGCCAGAGTGGGGGCGGGACCCTGCAGAGTGTCATCTGTGTGCGGGCAGAGAGAGCACGGGAACGGGGGGCCCTTCCCAGCCTTTGACGCCGTGTGTCCCGGGTGACGTGGTGCTGAGGTCAGAGGCCCCTCATTCGAGGCTGTGCCAGGGCCAAGACTCCTCCCACAGGCCCGGACACGGGGCACCCTGTAGAGATGCCCGCGGGCCGACCGCGATCGGGGTGTCCTCCCCGGAGGCTCCGGCAGACTTGGTGGGCGGCCTCAGCCAAGCATCTGCGGTCGGCAGCGTTGAGTTTCTCAGCAGGCCGGGGTCGGGGAGGGTCTGGCGCGTGATGGGCGTGAGCCCTCAGAACCCCCTTCTCTCTCCTGCCGCTTGGAGGTGTGGTTGGAGCCTGGGGGCTGAGCCCGCCCTGCCCACCCGTCCCCAGGCTCGCACATCCCTTGGCTGCAGGAGGGGGTCTGCCCGGCCCGGGGCCAGCACTGGGGATGTGTGCCGGGGGCTGGGAGGGCTGGGCGCCTCTGTCAGGGGCACCCCACAGCTCAGGCCGCGGGGGCACGGGGCAGGGGGAGGGGGAGGGCATCCTCACACCGTGCAAGGAACTGAGCTCAGCAGGAGCGGGGTGCGTCCATTGTGCCCCCGGATTCTAATCTCAGTGGCTGAGATTAAATGAGATTGCATTTCTACTGGGAGGCGCCAGGTTTGCGCCTGAGGGGGAGGAAGCCAGGGTGTGCGTGGCCAGAGCCTGGGTGCTGTCTCCCTCGGGAATGGCGGCTGGTTTGACAAGCGTGGGTCTTCGGGGTGTCCTCAGCCCGTCCTGGGTGAGGAGGGTAGAGGAGGGTTGGCTCAGGGGGTGAGGGAGGAGGGCACAGCTGGAGATTAGTGGCCTTCGGGTGGAGGGCCCGTTCCCATGCACCTTGTGTGTCCTCTCTAGGGATTAGTTAGCCCGTTCCCCCCAAGAGGCCCCGCGTCACATCCCTCAGGTGTGGCCACTGTCCTCAGGAGGGAGGGAGGACCCCAGCCTCAAAGGGAGAGTGACCGCCCGCCCGGGGCCAGACCTCTGCTCCAGGCTGGACCTGGCTGAGCAACGTGGGTATTTAGTAGAGACACAAAATCTGTTTGTTGTTGTCTTTAAACTAGGGCTGTGTGGGCGCCGGGGGCTCAGTCCGTTAAGCGTCTGACTTTGGCTCAGGTCATGATCCCACAGTTCACGAGTTCGAGCCCCACGTGGGGCTCTGTGCTGACAGCTCAGCTCCTGGAGCCTGCTTCGGATTCCGTGTCTCCCTCTGTCTCTGCCCCTCCCCCACTTGTTCTCCTCCCCCCTCCCATAAATAAACATTAAAATTTTTTTTCAAAAAATAGAATAAACTAGGGTTATGGACGTCAGAATCCACTGCTGAAGGCTCCTCTGTGGTTCTGCCCGTCGAGGGTCGTCTTGCCAGCGGGGAGTTAAGGGTAGTAACAACGGGGCCAGTGGCCCTAAGTACACGGCCAGCAGTGTGGACAGTGGGAAGGATGACCTTGTGACACCCCTCCCTGCGATGTCCACACGGCCGGCCGACGGGTCTGCTGGTTCTGTTCCATGCGTGCCGCCCGCAGATTTCAGCATTTCGCTGCCTCTGTGTTTGTGGAGTGAGGGTTGTTGACGGCCGCGGTTTACTCTTGATCCAGAATTGGCGACGCGGAGGTCTGCCTGGCGCCTGTGACCTCGTGACGCGCTTCAGCGTTCGCCGTGTTCTTCCGCGCGCACGGTCGTTCCAGTATTTCTGCCGGCCTTACGCAGCCTCACTGGGGGCCAGATGCAGGGGGGGTGCGGGTGGCCCCCCAACCAGGACTCAGGAGGCCCTGGGGCTGTTGCTGCAGCCTCTGAGCTGGGAGGGAGCCAGGCCTGGGGGTGAAGCCCTGTTCCTTCATTCAGTGCTGTGACGTTCTGGGCAGGTCACCAAGCGTCTCTGAACCTCAGTTTACTCCCTCGTGGAGAGAGGACCGTAATGTCTTCTTCCCAGAATGGCAGACAGGCGGAGGGACTTCCGGAGATCCGTCTTCTCGCTCCGCCGGTGCTGTGGCCACTCGGTTGTCCCCGCACAGAGGTGTGTCCTGTGTAGGCTCCAGGGCGTGAGCGGGGAGGGGGCCGGCCTGGGCCGCTCAGACTCCATCCCGCAGCTGCACGGCCCGCAGCCTGCTGCTTCCCTGTTATTTGGGACCAGATTTCTGTGTGTGGGGGACCTGCCTGGGAGCAGAGGACGGAGGGTCTGGTCCCCCGGCCCACAGGCGCCGTCCTGCGTGCACGTGCAGCCCGCGCAGCCCCGTGGGTTCTGACATTCTAGCACTCTCTGTGCCTCCTGGTTTCCTCTGTCTGCGGGTCCCGGCTGCCCTGAGCTCAGCAAGCACCCCCAGCGCACGGCCAGCCGTCTGACGTGGAGTTCGGTGCAGGGGCCCCGGACACATGGTCCGCACCAGCCGCACTCTCCACGCGGTCCTCCGGCCCCCCGGCCACCCTCCCTGCCGCTCTCCTTCCCCCCCACACCCACTCGGTGGGGACTCTGAACTTTCTCCCGTCCCCAGACCGGGACCCGGAGACCGCAGTCCGGACTGAGTGCCGTTACAGGCTCCCGTCTGACCCGCGGGTCTCCGTCCTGCCCTGGCCGCCAGCGAGCCTGGCTTTGTCCAGGGCTGCGTCCTGACTCCCCACCCCCCCACCCCGCTCCTAGGCCCCATCACCTGTCAGACAAACGTCCCCAAGGGGACGGAGAAGACGTGGATGCTCAGAACCACCCACCCCCACTGTGTGTGTGGGTCTGACCTCACGTCCCACCGCCTGGGGCCGGCGACCAGAGGAGCCGCTCGGATGCCGGGACCGCCACCTCAGGGCTCCCCTCCCGTGTGCCCGCGGCCCCTCGCCCACAGCTGGCCTCCCGGCTCCCTCCCACTAACCGGTGTCTTTTCCTCGCCTGTGTGGGCAGCTTGCTGAGCGCAGCTGCAGACGTGCTATATTTAGCCGGATTTAATGAGCTCAGGGTGGCAGACGGCCGCCTTGGGAGCTTTTCTCTCGCGTGTGCGCGCGAATGTCTGTTCGACAGTGTCCGCTCTCGCGTGTGTACGTAAGCGTGTGCCCGTGCGCGTGTGTGCATCAGTGTGCATGTTAACGTGTCGGCGCGTTCATTTTCACGAGGATACGTGTGTGTTCCCGTGGGTCTATCCGTGTCGTGTCTGCGCTTTGTTGGGGACACGTGCGGCTTTTGACACTCGTAAGGGTCTAAGACGGGAACAGATTGTTGGTTCCCTCGTCTGTTTGAAAAATATTTCACGAGCATCTTTTATGTGCCAGCATCTTCATAGTCTTTGGGGATAAAATGGAACGTAAATGAGCCCGGCTGCAGCCTTTAAGGACCTCACGGCCTGGGGGTGGAGGAGATGGCAGATGGAGTGACCACAGAGCTAAGTATGAGGACTCCCCCTGGGAAGGAAAGCCAGCTGCTTTGGGAGGAGGACAGGAAGGACGGAAGTTTCCTAGGAAACATTTGGGCACAGCAGCATGAAGGAGAGTCCAGGCTTGGGGGGCAGAATGTGCAAAGACCCCTTGGTGAGAGGGAGGAGAGGTTTGAAAGCCATCCTGCGGCTCAGGGGTTGAGCTCCGAGGGGAGGTGGGACCACAGCACACGATTTGCGTGGCGCTGTTAGAATTTAGTGCATGACTCTGTCAGGGTCCCGGGGGGGAAGGAAGGCTGTGCCAACACAGGACTGGGGGAGGGTCCCCTGAAAGGATCTTGTTCACAGGCTTAGGGAAACCCACGGGCACGCAGGTAGCGGCCCGGCACCCTGCCCCACCGTCAGTCCACACCGCGGAGCCCCGGCCGGCGGTCCCCGGCGTCCTGCTCTGCGGCCCCGGCCGGCGGTCCGGCCCTGTCCAGACCCCTCGTAGGGAGGCTGAGACCAACGTGGGTGGGGGCGGGGGTCTGTCTTCAGCCTGAGAGAATCTGTTTCCCCAAATCCTTTTCTCCTGGGAACAAAAGAGCTTCTGGAAACAGCCCAGGAAGCCGTGCGGCAGACCTCCCCAGCGGCACAGAAGCCCAAGCGGGAAGAAATCGGAATTACTGTCTCAGAAAAGTCGCTGCCCGCTACATGGGCACTGGAGGCTCTTCTGAGCGGGCAGTGCAGGGAGACGGTCGGATTCCTGGCGGAACAGACGCAACGCGTGCGTGGGCTCACCTGGCCCCTCCCAGAGGCAGTGGGATTCCCCGGGAACCGAACACCTCCACGAACACCCGTTTGTGCGTGTCTCTGTTCGTGCCGCACGCAGACGGGAGCAGACGGCGCCTTCCCTCCTGGCCCCCCTAGGAGGACGACACACGGGGTGACTTCCGCATCTTGGGCCGCGGGGGGCACACCGGTCTCCCTACCCGCGTCCTGGCTCACTGCCGTGGATGCACCAGCTGGTCCCCCAGGGCTGGGCACACAGGTGGTTCTCCGTTGGTGTCACAAGCGGCGTGGCGATGCTCAGCGTGCACGTGTGCCTTTCCGCGCCAAGGCTCCGTCCCGGGGCATCGCGGGTGCTCGGTGCTTCGAATGACGTTCCAAACCGCCCCGCTCAGGGTCAAACGGTTTCTCCTGTCACCGACCACGAATGGGGAAGGGCTGTCCCCCCCCCGCCCCCCACGCTGGGCGGCACAGTGATTACTGATCTGGGGGGTGAGGAAAAGGCCTTTTAGGGTCATTTCGCCGAGCGACTCCCTGCTCTGGGTGCCTTGTCCTGTGCCGACGCCATGCCTGGGCCCACGTCCCCAGCGCTTCACCCACACGGGGATCACGGCCCCTCCTGAGCCCCTGCTTTCTCATCTGTAAACCAGGGAGGGCACCCTGCTCCCTTGTGAGTGTAGGGAGGCCTGAGACCCTGGAGGAGGACCGGGACCCCGGGCACATGCCGAGGAGGCACTGGAACGGGGTGCTGAGCCCTGCCCGGGCCAGGAGGGTCTCTAGTGTGTCTGACGTCTCCCTGGGGCCTGACTCAAGATGGTGCCTCCCCCAGTCTGAGCCTGGCACCCCACCCCCGGGGTGTGTGGCCCCTCTACTGCCCCCGACGGTGTGCTTTTAGGGGCTGGATCTGGGGCCCAGACCCTCTGGGGTCTTAGTCTGGGACAGCGCCTCTGTGGGGTGCTGAGTGGCCCTCCGGGGTTTGGGCCCCGTGGGCTGGTGGATCCAGGCTGACCGGGTTGGGTTCTGACCCTGGAAGGGTTAAGTTGTCTCAGCGGGGCCTCAGCGTCCACCCCCATCCTGCACTGCCCCGCATCCACTCGCTCCTTCCTCCTGGCCCCTCCTGGACGACTGTGAACCTTTCCTGAGTACTGAGACTCGGAACCCCCCAGAAACCGCCCCACCCCGTTGGCAGGGCTCTGCCCTCTGTCTGGTGACCCAGACCCAGCTCCTGGGGATTGGCGGGCAGGTGCCACGGTCCTCGAGCCTGCTTTTCCCCCTGGCGGGGCCCCGCGTGAGCCCCCAGAGCGGCCTGAGCTGTGGGGGCAGGGACGTGCCCGCAGCCTCGGAGGCGCCCTGCCCAGCCTAGACCTGTGTTGCACGACCCCAGGGCCCCGAGGTCCTCAGGCTCATCGAGGTGTCTCTGGGCCCAGCCGGTGGACCAGGAGGCCTCCATGGTGTCAACCCGGTTTTGGAGCCCAAACGCAGGATCTTGGTTCACTGATTGTGTTTCAGGTGTATTCCGTCCGCAGACGGTCCTTCTCGGGTCCCCTCGCCGCCGGCCGTCAGCTCCCAGAGGGCAGGGCGTTTCCCTGTTCTGTCTGAGGGGTTCGCGTGGGGCAAAGTAGGGGACCGCGGCTTGTCTAAGGCGTTCCTGGTGTAAGTGTGACAGACATTTGTGCTGTGTGCTCAGCGGACACGTTCGTAAATGGTTTTAGACTTAGGTATGGGCTCACTCGCTGGAGAAAAATTGGAAAATACAGGACGGTTAGGAAAACCACCAGCCGTTGTCCCGCCATCCAAACAGAACCGCTCTCGGGCTGGGCCGGCCACCCCCGCCCCTGGACCTTCCACGCCCACGTGCTGTGTGTGCTTGTCCCGGACGCTAGCCTGGGGGCCTGGGGCCGTGGCCGGAGCCCCCGCTGGCCGTGCAATGAGGCTGTACCTCCTCCTGTGAGCTCCCAGGGAGGGACACGTCCTGCGTCGCACTCAGGGCCAGGTCACAGAGCCACTGGGTTCTTCCCCAGGATTCGCGCTTGCGGCCGAGCGTGTGGTGTGTGTGTGCGTCCGTGAGCTCACAGAGGACCGGGTGCTCCTGTGGGCCACACGGTCGCAAGCTGGGCCCAGCTGTGCTCCCTGGAGGGCAGGGGTGACGGGACGGGGTGCCCAGCTCCAGCCAGGGGCGCCCCCAGCCCCCAGCCCCTGCGGGTCCCCGCGGCCCGGCAGCGGGAGGGGCAGAGACAGTGGTCCCCACGACCAAGCCGGTGCTGCTTTGCTCCGCGTACCAAGCGCGTGGGTGCCGACCTCGGCCTCTGTCTCAAGAGGGGTGTGGCACTTGGGTCATTAGAAGGATGATCCCAGTGTGTGCCTCTCCAAGGTTGCGATTAAGGAAAAGCAGCCTCTGCTCTTCAGCTGGTGGGAGTGCTGGGGGCGGGCACCGGGGTCAGCAGACGGCCGGGGGCCCACCCCGCCCCAAATCTGGGCTCGGCAGGGACCCGCCTGGATAGGGCCATGCTGGCGGAAACAACCCTGCCAGCGGCTTGTGTCCCCGGGGGCTCTGGGGGAGCCTGTGGAGGGGGACCGACGAGGCCCAGGCCCAGAACTCGTTCGGTTCCCTGACGCCAGCTGCCCCGGGACTTTCAGGAGACGCACATCCCAGCGGGTGACACTTCCCTGCACCCAATTTCTCCCCGGCGCTGACGAGCAGAGGGGTACCTCACGGGCCGTGTGCACCCTGGGATCTTTGCTTGGAGCGAGTTTTCCCAAAAATGCCACACCAGACCGTGACAGCAGGGGATCGCGGCTGTCAAGGGGCCCCGAGTTGATGGCAGCAATGACAGTGAGCCGGGCCCTGCTGAGCATGTTGTGAGGTCTCCATCTCTGCCTCAGTGGCTCTGAGAAGGCTTTCCAGATGTCAGGACGATTGAGCAGGGTTTTGAAGGACGGGTAGGAGTTCGTTGGTCTGCCTGGGGAGGAAGGCCGTCCCAGGCACAGGGCTCAGCACGAGGCAAGGAGGAGCAAGCCTGCCGCGTCTGGTGGGCGAACCAGTGGCCTCCATTACTGTGGTGGGGACGCCTGGCTCTTCGAGAGCACAGCGCTGTGGGCAGGGCCAGGGCGGGGGGCGAGGGCCGCCTTTCTGGGTTCCACAGGGGCCTCTGCTGACGCTGGAGACGCACCTTCCTGGAGGGCCCTCCAGTCACGTTAGCCCACTCCTGGGGGCAGGATCTAGGTCTGCGGGTGAGGCCTCCCCTCCTCTGTCCCCCGAGCAAGATGTCTTTGGCTGCCGTGGCCAGGGAAGGGGCGAGGGGTGCTGAGGACGACCCTGTCAGTCCCAGCCCCCCCTCCCCCACCTGGAGCCAGGAGCCCCTCTCTGAGGCCTGTGTGTGTATGAGCTTGTTTATCTTCGGCCCCGCCCCGGGGGTGGCCTCTGTCATCCTCGCGTCCGGAAGAGGAAACCGAGAAGCCGAGGGTCCGCTCACACCGTGGGCGGGGGCAAGATGTGGACGCGGGCGCTGTCCGAACCGGGTGTCTTCTGGCCTCAGGAGTGAGGGGTCCCCTGGGGCCAGAGGGGACCTCAGCCGCACACAGCTCCTGGTCTTCCCGGCCCTGGAGCCGCGCACGAGGCCACACGCACCACGGAACGTGGCTGCTTTGCTCTGGGGCGGTGTGTGTGTGGCAGGCCTAGAGGTACCACTCGCCAGCACCGTCCTGGGTTGGGCGTGGGACTTGGGTGCCGGCCGCTCAGCCTAACCCTGCGGCCTGGGGCACGTGAGCCAGGATGTATGAGCCTCGGTTCCTCGTCTGCAAATGGGGCTGATACCCAGAGGACCAGAGCTCAGGGGCGGTGTGGGGACTAGGTGACAGTGCCTGGGACGTAATACGTGCTCAGCAAAACCCAAGCCAGTTCTGTGTTTTGTCAGGAGCCTGTCCTGAGCACGGGGCCCAGGGCAAGGTCCCCAGGATATGAGCCGCTGGAAGGAGCGGGGGGAAGTCCCGGGCAAGCCTGGCCTCATTCCCTCCTCCTCCTCCTCCCGGCCACCCCTCCATCCTTTAGGGAACGAATTCCTGTCTGTGTGGGCGGGAGCCCTGAGCCCATAAAGCAGTTACCCTTAGACCAGGGCGGTAACCGGAAGGACCAAATCATTCAGAATTACACTTCTGGTTTCGTGTTCTTTGCTGAGTACCCTGGGGCCAGGAAGGTGGGGGGAGGGTGTCCTAACCCAGACCCTTGGTCAGGCTTCCACCCACACCTGCTGCACCCCTGCCCGCAGAGCCCCGGAAGGACCCTCCCCCACATGACCCCTAAGAGGTGCAGCAGGTTCGGGTGGGGTGGGTGAGGGAGGGGGGGCCAAGAAGGAAAGGGCCGTCCCAGCATGCAGTTGGCTGCTTTAGGAGTGAGGGAGTGAGTTCCCCATCACTGAAAGCACACGAGTGGTCCACAGTCTCGCCACGTGGTCCAGACACATACAAAGTAACATCCTCCTTGTGGGGAGAACAGAGAGGAAGCAAGGTCAGCGTGGTGGGTGGGTGGGTTCCTCAGGATGGCAGGCGGCCCCAGGTGGGCAGCGAGGGGGCCGCGGGGTGTCTTTGAAGTCTCTCTCCACCCGAGAGCCCAGCACGGTGACATTGGGAATGTAGGTGTTAGATCACACAGCCTTCTCTGTAAGGGCCAGCCGGTAGATACTCCCAGCTTGGCAGGCTGTGAGGACTCATGCAACTGTGTAACTCTGTCGCTGAGGCCCGTGTGCGAGCAGCCACAGACGGATGTGAACCAGAGAGCCCAGTGGTGTTCCAGTAAAACTTTATTAACAGCGATGGGCGCAGGCCAGATTTGCTTCTTGGCTGTCGCCTGCGGGTCCCTGCATTAGAGGGACCAGGGGCTCAGGCCTGGAGGCCCCAGAGGAGGGGTGGCAGCTGAAGGAAATGAGGACAGCCTTTCTTGGCGGGGGGGGGGGGTGACAGGGGCCTCACCCCAGAGGTCACCCAAATGCTGCCTTGCCTCTCTGGGGGTCCACCTGCCCTGGGCCCCGGGTCCCCTCATTCAAGGCCTTGCTACGGCTCAGACGGCTCCAAGCAGACAGTTTTAAAATATGCAGCTCTCCACTTTTCAGGAGGGTGCTCGGCCCCCATTTCCGTCCCTCACTAGAGGTCCCCCGATGGCACGCACATGGTTGCTGTTGTTACTGGCGAGGGAAGCAGGACAGCATCTTCCGGGACACCCTCCCTGGCCTCAGGGACGGCGTGTGCGCTGGCCCGGCCCTGGGGCGACAACGGCTTCTGGTTGTGTTGGTCTGGAGGCGGGGGCTGGACGCTGTCGTTCCAGCTGGGGCCCCGGGGACGCTGGGGCCCCAGGGAGGGAGGCCTGCAGGTGCTGAGTCCTCTGTCCCCCCGCAGGAGAACTGTATCGGGTTTCCTTGAGAAGACAGAGGTTCCCCGCCCAGGGCAGCATCGAGATCCACGAAGACAATGAGGTGGGCGGGGCTCCTGGCGGTGTCTGGGCTCCCTGTGGTCAGGACTTCAGGGGGACCCCCAGGCCAGTGGACATTTGACTTGCTCTTCACCGGACTTGCCGTGCAACCCTGGGCAGGTCCTTGTCTGTCTCTGGGCCTCCGGCTCAGACCCCCTCAAGAAGGGTCTCTTGGGGCCCTTGGGGCCTTGACAGCGAGGGGCTTGCTCCGCCAGCAGCCTGGGCGGCCCCCTCTGCGTGCACAGGGAGCCACACCGGGGGCCGAGGGTCCCCGCACCTGCGCCCCCTCTCCCTGCCTCCCGTGTCTACCCCGCCCAATGTCCTCCTCAGGAAGGCTGCCCGCGGCGCTCCTGCAAGACGCACGTGCTCCTGCTGGTGCTCCACGGGGGCAACGTCCTGGACACGGGTGCGGGGGACCCGGCCTGCAAGGCGGCCGACATCCACACCTTCGGCTCCGTGCTGGAGAAGGTCACGCGTGCCCACTTCCCGGCGGCCCTGGGCCACATCCTCATCAAGTTCGTGCCCTGTCCTGCCGTCTGCTCCGAGGCCTTCTCGCTCGTCTCTAAGTGAGTCCCTTCTGCCCACGTGGACTGGCCAAGGTTGGTGGGGTTGACGAGGGAGTGCTGTCCTGGCGGGGGGGGGGGGGGGGGGGGGGGGGCCTGCTGGGGCGTCCACGGGATGTCAGGCGCTGACTGGCCATGAACACACTGGCGGGGAGTGGTCAGCAAGGGTCCCGAGCAGTTAGTAGGTGTGCACCCGGTCTGCCCTGCCCTGCCCTGCCGAGCCCGGCGTTGCTGGCTCCCTGTGCTCAGTAGGCCCCGGTCCCCTGGCCCCGAGGACGCTGAGGCCCTGGGAGGCCCAGCAGTTGCCCCCAGGGTTACCCAGAGAATGGAGCCGGGAATCGAACCCGGGCAGCCTGGCTTTCCCGCCGCACGGTCAGAGCCCGGTGCGGGTGTGTGTTCTGATGCGGGCGGGCCATGCGCTCTGGACGCCCGGGAAAAGCCAGGGAACCTTCCCCGGCCTGTGTCATCTGTAACGTGGGGACGATCGCGTCGGGAGCACCGCGTGGAGTGTTTGCGAGGACGCTGAGCGCTAGTGTGACTCGCGGCTTCGTCCTCCAGCGTGGATGGCTCTCTCTCGAGGACAGTGGGCCGGGGAGAGGGTGTCCGGGTCCCCACAGAGAAGCCGGCCACAGGGGATAAGGCATCAAGCTCCCCGGGCCTGGTTCCTTCCCCGCCTCCCGTCCCCAGTGGGGTCATGTCGGGCCCTGGTCAACCTGAGTTTGGGCCCTGGGTGGGGGCAGGGTGGGGCAGGGGCTCCAGCCAGCTGGCTCTGATGCCCCAGGGGACCACGGCAGGCAGGGTGGGGGTGGGGGCCGGGCAGGAGCTGGTCCCCGAGGGGTCTGAGCTACGGCAGAGGGAAGGGCTTGCACGTGGGGAAGCAGGGCAGCCGTAGAGCAAGCTCTCAGTCCTTTCTGGGCTCATACCTTTCTGCAAAGCCCGCGGCCCTGGACCCTCGCCCCAGGACGGTGCACACCATGTCATGCGCACAGCTACGTGTCCATCTCCAAGCTGCGGCTGACGCGGGTCCCCTTGCCTGGAACCCTCTCTCTCCTCCTCTGTAGCGTCCGTAAAGCCTTCCTTGAGACCTAGTCCTGATTGCACCTCCTCCGGGAAGTCTGCTATGATACGTCCCCACCCTGATCCACACCAGGCGGCTTCCTCCAAATCGGGGTTTCCCTTGGGGCCGTGCAGAAGAGGGCAGGGGAAGGTGGCCGGCCAGGAGACACCAGGCCCACATCCCGGGCTGGCGCGGGGACGATGCCCCCACCTGCACTTTGTTGTTTCTTGTGGCTCCTGCCTGGTTCTGCTTCGAGGGCCCCGAGCAGGGGCCTAGCCACAGCCGGCCCGTGCTCTCCTCTGCCCGGTGCGCAGCCCCAGACCTGCCCCTGCCTGAGCCCGGCCGGGCTTACCTTGACCCTGTCTGCAGCCTGAACCCCTACAGCCACGATGAGGGCTGTCTCGGCAACAGCCAGGACCACGTCCCCCTGGCCGCCCTGCCCCTGCTGGCCATCTCCTCTCCGCGGTACCAGGACGCGGTGGCCACCGTCATCGAGCGGGCCAACCAGGTCTACACAGAGTTTCTCAAGTCCCCTGACGGAATCGGCTTCAGTGGGCAGGTATGACAGCCTGCCTCCCTAACCAGCCCTGACCTAGCCTGACCGCTGTCCTCAGGCCGACCCTGACCCGAGTCTGACCCCTGACCTGAGTCTGACCCCTGACCCTGGCCTGACTGCTGTCCTTACGCTGACCCTGACCCGAGTGTGACTCCTGACCCTGGTCTGACTGCTGTCCTCGGGCTGACCCTGACCTGAGTCTGACCCCTGACCCTGGCCTGATTGCTGCCTTCAGGCTGACCCTGACCCGAGTCTGACCCCTGACCCTGGCCTGACTGCTGCCTTCAGGCTGACCCTGACCCGAGTCTGACCCCTGACCCTGGCCTGACTGCTGCCTTCAGGCTGACCCTGACCCGAGTCTGACCCCTGACCCTGGCCTGACTGCTGCCCTCAGGCCGACCCTGACCCAGCATGAACACCCATCCCCCACAGGGGTTCTGTCAGTGGCTCTCCGGGACAGGTCCCTTATTCTGCCAGGGACAGGGGACTGGTGCTCTGGCCGGGTACGGGGGCGGTGGGTCAGCGGCGGGCGGGCCTTTAGCGCCAGCTGTGTGTGCCCCAGGTGTGTCTCATCGGGGACTGTGTGGGGGGCCTCCTGGCCTTCGATGCCATCTGCTACAGCACGGGGCCCTCGGGTGACAGTCCGGGCGGCAGCAGCCGGAAGGGCAGCATCAGCAGCACCCAGGTGCGGGCCAGCCGGTGGGGGTCGGGGAGGGGCCTGTCCTGGGGAGGTGAGGCGGGCCTTCACCCCGGTACGCGGTCGCTACCCCCGAAGTGTTGCCCTACGGGAGGAGGGCGGGTTTAGGCCGGGGTCGGGCGCCTACGTCCGGACCCCCGGTGGGTCGCCCCGGGCCGAAACCCCGCCGTGACTCGGTGGCTCCCGCGCTCCTTCGCAAGAGTGCTGACCTGACGTCTGGGGAGAAAGGGGTTCATCCGCGCCCGGGGGAGGACGCGGGGCCCCGGAGTCTGTGGTGGCTGCAGTGCTCTCCTGTCCTCTGCGTGACCCCAAAGGACGCCCCCGTCGTGGCGGACGAGGCGTGCGGTCTGGCCGGCAGCAAGCGTCTCAGCAAGAGCAGCATTGACGTCTCCGGCGTGCCGGACGAGGACGCCTCGGAGCCCCAGAGGCCGTTGCCTCGGAAACAGAGCGACTCCTCCACCTACGACTGTGAGGCCATCGGCCAGCATCATGCCTTCCTGTCCAGGTAACCGCCTCCCGGGCCCCGTCTTCCTTCCAGCGCGGCGTCCGGGGCGGCGAGGACCGGCCCTGGGTCCCAGGCCCTTTCAGGAGGCCTGTAGACGGGCGCGGAGAGGCTGGGACCCCGGCCACTCCCCGTGGGTCCTGCGCCCCGTCCCTGCGCCGCCCCGACTTGCGGAGGGAGGGGACGGCCCTCCAGCGTCGCAGACGCTCAGTGTCAAGCTCTGGCAAAGGCAAAATTACGCCCGGCCCGCTTCAACTGCTGCTTAAGAAAAGGCGGTGGGGGGGGCGCCTGGGTGGCGCAGTCGGTTAAGCGTCCGACTTCAGCCAGGTCACGATCTCGCGGTCCGGGAGTTCGAGCCCCGCGTCGGGCTCTGGGCTGACGGCTCGGAGCCTGGAGCCTGTTTCCGATTCTGTGTCTCCCTCTCTCTCTGCCCCTCCCCCGTTCATGCTCTGTCTCTCTCTGTCCCAAAAATAAATAAACGTTGAAAAAAAAATTTTTTTTAAAGAAAAGGCGGTGGAAAAGTGGATGCGGGTGTGTTTTGCGAGCCGCTCCGGGGGTCGTTCTGTTTGTCAGACGGGGCAGTGGAGGCTCCTGGAGGCCGGGAAGCATCCTGGGATCACACGGCCAGCGCCGAGCAGCTGGGGCCGGACTCCGACTCCTGGTCCCTGGTGCGGTCCCTTCTGCAGAGTTGAGTGAGTTACCGGCACACTCATCAGGGCACAAGGGACCCATCTAGGAAAGCAGGCCTTGTTCCACACTGTCCCTCCGTTCTCTGCCCTGTCTGTCCTCACTCCTTTCTTACCCAAGTGGCAAGTGTCATGGGGCCATCAGGAGGTTTGCAAAATAGGTCCCCTGTGACCGCTTTGGGGTCTTCCTCTTTGTACGTATTTTGTACATCCTTTGTGTTTAGTTTTCCTTGGAAAAAGAACCCTTCTACCGGGATCTTTTCTGATCCTTTCTCTATGTGATACGTATTCGGTAAATATTCTTAACGGGGAGCGTTTCACTGGGTGAGCGGACAGTTCCCTTCATCCCAGTAATTGGATACTTGGCTCCTTCCAGTTCTGCGAAGTTACAGCATGTGTAGGCCTGTTTCATTCGGGTGCATTCGTTTCCCGAAGAGAAATCCTTCCATCAAAGGCCCCGCACATTCAAATCTCTGACTATTCGAAGCCCCTCTGTCAGCCTCAGTTCGCATCAGGCTTGCAGGGTGAGGTCGTGACTTTTCTGGTTCACCCTTGAAAAGTCCTTTAAGAAGGCCCCAAATCCGGAGGGCGACAAGAAGTTGGAGGCTTCTGGTAGCCGGTTCAGCGCAGCCAGCTTTTCCCTCTAGCGTAGGGACAGATGGCAGTTTCGTCAGGCGCCGGCGCTGTCCTCGCGGGGAGAGACAGGAGCCCGAGGACTCAGATCCGGCTACCCCGACCCCTCACGCACGGCCGGCGGGGGACTGGCCCGCGCTCTTTCCGTTGTTATTTCTCAAATTCCCTCTCTCCTCCATCTGGAATATTCTAGTTGAATTTGCATTCAGTTACTTGATTCGTAGATCACGGGATCCCACTGGATCGTCTCACACCCTGAGCTGCACTTAAGTGCCACCTGGACGGTCCAGGGGCGCCCGGCTTTCCTGCCCGCCAGGCCTCGGCGGCCGCTCTGGGTCCGGAACAGCATCGGCCCGGCTCTCGGGAGCAGCGGCGCCCGGGCTGGGACTGGGGGCAGTTCTGCGTGTCCCACCTTTCTCTTCAAGCCCCGCTCCCTGTGCAGGTGGTGCGGGAGGGAAGCGCACGCTGTCTGCACCTGGTTCTGCAGGTGGCCTGGGACCCGGGTGACAATGAACTTGCCCGATTCTTCAGGACCGGCTCCGTCCGGCTGGCCTGCGTACCGGCCAGCCCAGGCTCCGCCGGCAGACGGCGCGGGAGCTCACCGGGGGCCCTTGTGGGGCAGGCCTGCCAGCCTGCAGGATGCTTAGGTGCTCTTAGGCCCTCAGCCCAGCTGAGAAAACGTTTTACCGGATCGTGGCCATGAGCGTCTGTCCAAGTACGGTCTCTGGCTGCCGGCAGGTGACAACGGCAGAGTTGGGTAGATGTGACGGAGGCCGAACGGCCCCGCGGTCTAAACCATTTACCGTCTGGCCCTTCAGAGGAAAAGGGCTGTCGGCCGGGCCCCGGTGGCCCGCGCCAGGGTGGCCGTCAGCTCTGCGGGCTGGCCGGCGGGCTCTGACTGCGGGCCCCGCCGCGGAGGCGGCGGGCTGGGCTCTCCCTGCTCAGCCTACGCACCCCCGCTCCTTCGCTGACCGCCCTCCCGGGGTTCTCTCCCCTGGGCAGCATCCACTCGAACGTGCTGAAGGACGAGGCCGAGCCCCCCGCGGCCGGGGGGCTCCCGCCGCCCGAGGTCAGCCTGGGTCGCTTGGACTTCGACGTGTCCGACTTCTTCCTCTTTGGCTCGCCCCTGGGCCTGGTCCTGGCCATGCGGAGGACGGTGCTGCCGGGACTGGACGGTGGGTAGCGCTGCCGGGGCCCGAGAGGCCTTGTGTCTCTGGACCACGGTGTCGGGGCCTCCGGCTAGGGGACCGTGGGGGGGGGGGTGCAGGGAGGGGTGGGGCATGGGGAAGGGGGAGGGAGGGGCAGCCTCCCCGGGCGGGACAAAGGTGAGCCAGCCCCGGTGGGTTTCACCTCCCTGTCACATGCCCCACGTGGGCAGTTGTTATGCTCCACAGGAGGAGAAGCCACATTTACCCTCCTGCCGCCCTCCTTCCCCGGCACCCCCAGGCAGACCTTCTGCGGCCGGGGCGACCTCCCCGACCCCGCACAGTCCCAGGCCCACCTTAGTGCCCGCGGCCTGAGCGCCTGCCCCCAGTGCTCTGAGATACACAGTGAGGTGATGTGCACCGGCCTGTGGTTTAGCAGTGAGTCTGAGGGGACAAGCGGCGGGGGCACCTCGAGGCCCACACGTCCGTCAGGGCTTCTCAAACTCCTTTTCCACAGCGCTCCCCAGCAGCCGCCACCGTGGGACAGAGAAGGGAGGGGCTCTCCTTGAAGCGGGGAGGGGTGAGGCGGAATCCCAGGCCGCCTCCAAGTTGGCGAGGGGACCTGGGTCTCCCAGGACTCCGGACTCCGGACCATTCAGTCCCCCCACCCTGGGGGAGGGGGACACGGGGAGGCCTCGGGGGAAGACACCTGCCGGGCCGGGGGGAGAAGTGTTCTGCGGCTCTGGCCAGCCTCAAGCCCTGTCTCCCGCCTGCCTGGGGGCTGGGCGGCTGGGGAAGGGGCCGCTGATTCCGACTGAGAGACCTGGGTCTGCCTGGTAGATCACACGGAGAGTTCGCGGACGCCGGAAGGATTTGCAGGAGACCGAGCAGGGGAAACAGTGGAGGGAAGGCCTGCGTGGAAGAGGGGCTTGCCTGAGCAAAGGCATAGAGAGGGGCAGCCGGCAGGGGCAGGGCCGGGGTGGGGAACTGCAGAGGAGCGCCGGCCGCAGCCCTGGGGCCTAGAGCGCCGCTCCTGGTGGGGCAGGTCGGCAAGGCCCTGAGTGCCAAACGCAGCACGATGGCTTTGGTCCTGTTGGTAGCAGGGAGCCACGGCATGTTCTTGAGCAGAGGGCTGGGCCACCCGAAGCCGCACTCAAGGAAGCCTGCTGGGCCCAAGGGAGCAGGAACTGGCAAGGGGCTTCCCCCACGTCCTGTCTGTCCCCCTCAGGCTTCCAGATGCGTCCCGCCTGCAGCCAGGTCTACAGTTTCTTCCACTGCGCGGACCCCTCTGCCTCGCGGCTGGAGCCCCTGCTGGAGCCCAAGTTCCACCTGGTGCCGCCCGTCAGCGTGCCCCGCTACCAGAGGTTCCCGCTGGGCGACGGGCAGTCCCTCCTGCTGGGTAGGCTCTCCGCGGTTGGGGGGGGGGGGGCGGTTGTGTGAGCGTGCTGAGCCAGGGGCTGGGCCCCGCCGGGTGGCACTCCAGGGCCACCCTCTCTGGTCCAGGCTCTCCACGCGCTGGCCGAGGGAGGGACTAGACTCCCCTCCGACCAGGGGCCACGTGCTCCAGAGCAGGAGGAGGGGGTAGAAACAGCTGCTCACCTGTGTGCACCCCTGCTCTGTCGGGGGCGTCTTGGGGCCCAGAGGCCAGGCTCTGCCCCTGACGGGCTCCTGGGGCCAGCACGCTGCTCGAGCCATCAGACCTGAGTGCAAGTCCGGGGGTCTGTCCTGGGTGTTGTTCCCCAGCCTCGCCCCTGGAGGTGCAGGGCCAGGAATGTGTCATCCGGGTGGGCATCATGGAAGAGGGGGCCTTGGGCCATGGCATTTGGACAGGCGGAGCAGAGCTGGAGGATGAGGGTCGGGGGGCACTTGTAGGTGGAAGGAGCAGCGGGAAGAGGGCAGGTGGGTCTGGGGGAGGCCAGTGGTCTCCAGGGCTGACACGGAGTGAACCAGGCACGGGCAGGGGAGGCCGGCGTTGGCAGTCGGGGCTGGGAAATCAGGGCCTTCGTTCCACACCCTGGATGAGGAGGTTTGGTCAGAGCCTGTTCAGCAGTTTGGGCCAGACTGGGGGAGGGGGGCGGTGCTGCGCATGAGGCTCATTCAGGATCCAAAAACAGCACCCCCCCCATTTTTAATGGAAACTTAATTTCCAAAGTCCTGCTTCGTCAGGAGCTTCCACAGACGGTCTCCCCCGTGCACCCGAAAATGCGTTGCTCTGGGCGGGGCAGGGCCCAGCCCCGGAGAGCGTCCTAGCGCCTTGGCTGACACGACTGTTCCCACCCGGGCTCGGCCGCAGGCCTCTGTGCCTCGGTGGGGGGGGGGGGGGAGTGGGGTCCGTGGAGGGGCACGTGGTGACCGTCCGCCTCCGGAAGTGCCCTCAGCAGTTCTGCCACAGACGGAGGGGATGGTTGGGACCCACAACTTAGAGGAGGTGAGACCCAGCCGGGCCCTGGGGTGCAGGCGCCCCGTCGAGCCCTGGGGGGTTAGGGGCACGGGCTGCCTGTGGGGTGGGGGTGATGGTGAGCGGACCGGGGGAGCCCAGACTCCCGCCCGGTACAGGCAGCTCCGGACACACGGCCCGGCCCTGACCGCGACCTTCCCCCCGCCAGCTGACGCTCTGCACGCCCACAGCGGCCTCTTCCTGGAGGGCGGCTCACGGGACAGCCCACCGCCCCCGGACGCCCCCGCCCCGCCTCCTCAGGCCCCGGGGGCCCAGTGCCCTGCACGGAGGATGAGCCGGGACAGCTCACACAGCGACAGCTCAGACTCCTCAGACAGCCTGGCCCCCGCGGGCGTCTCCCACAGTGAGTGAGGGTTTTCGGGGCGCTGCCTGCTTTGAGGGACAGGGACCCCCCCACCCCGGGCGGGCGCTGGTCCACGCCGGGGCTGCTGAGGGCGGGCTGGGAGCGATAAAAGAAATCCATCCAGACTGAGCCCCGGGGCCGAGCCGTGACCCCAGCGTTTGTCTCCACGGGGCCAGCCCCCGCTGCTGGGGACCGGGTTGCAGGGCTCGTCCTGGGGACAGGCAGGAGAAGGGGCTGGTGGCTCACGGGAAGCTGAGTGGTCACGTCCGGGGCTCCGACCCCGGACCTGCGCCCCGAGTGGCCCGTTCACCGCGGGGTCCGTGTGCCGGGGCCCTACGCTGGCTCTCGGGTCAAGGCCCAGCCGGGCCACACGGTCCTCACCTGGATCTCGGGCCCACAGTCACGGCCAAGTGGTGGGGCGCCAAGCGTATCGACTACGCCCTGTACTGCCCCGACGTCCTCACGGCCTTTCCCACCGTGGCCCTGCCCCACCTCTTCCACGCCAGCTACTGGGAGTCCACGGACGTGGTAGCCTTCATCCTGAGACAGGTACTGTTGGCCCTCTCCGGACCCCTCGGGAGGGCCCGTCCTGCTCTCTGGGGAACAGGGTATCTTGCGGGCCACACTGCACCCTGGGAGGGCGTGGGGGTTACGAGGCCACACGGGGGGTTTCATGGAGAGCGCTGGCTTCTGGTCAATGGCGTGGCACTTTCTGGAAAATTAAACAGAAACCGCACAGGAGAATGGACCCGTGTTCCGCCTGGAGACGAGTCATAAATGCCTGTTCCTCTGAGGGTCTCGGTGTCCTCGGAGAGGCCGGTGACTGAGGGGGAGCCTGGGGGGGGGGGGAAGGGGGCCGGGAGGCGGGGTCGGTGGCCAAGGGCGGGAGTTTGATTCTGTTCTGTGTCCCGCGAGAAGCCACCGCAGGGCTGAGCAAAGAGAGAGCTCGTGCCTGACCATGTTCTGGGAAGGGAGTCCTGTGTCTGCTGCTTGAGGGGCCAGAGAGAAAGCCCCAGGCCCGTTACAAGGCCAACCTGGGGGTCCGGCTTTGGGCCTGGAGCTGGTGCGGAGGCCCGGGGGGCCGGGGATGGGGCGACAGCAAGGCTTGCTGGCATCTGGGCGTGAGGGACCGAGGGCCGTGCTGCAGGGCCTGACGCCCACCTGAGCACCTGGGGGGCTCCCTGGGGTTGGGGAGGAGCAGGGCCAGGCTGGGGTGCGGGAAACCGAGTCTTGGGTCTGGGCCTGAGAAGCACGAAGGGAGGCGAGTGGAGTCTGGGGCTCGGCAGTCGCCGGTGGTGGGTGTCCCGGTGATGGGCGCGGCACCCCGATGCTGAGGTGGGTTTTGCCCCCACTGAGCGGCTCTCCCCGCCAGTGGGGCATCCTGCAGCGTAGCCCAGTTGTGACCCCGCTGACCCCACGGCAGCGTCGGCCCCGCCAGTTCCGGGTGCAGGTCGTTGCCCGGGCTTCCGGCCCCTGAGACGGACGGTCCGGCAACCCTGCCTCGGGTCCTGCCGTCCGCTGGGGGGGCCTCCAGAATGCCTCCCACCTGGACCTTGTGGGTCCCCAGAAGTCAGGGGGTGGGACTGGAGGTGCCAGCCTCTGGTCACGTGCGGCCTGCTCCTGTCCACAGCTCCCCCTTGGGTGGGGTCCAGATGCCACCTCACTAACAAACAAAAGGCATCTTGAGGGCTCTCTGGCATCGAGGAGATTCCAGAGGTTTTGGGAGCTCTGAGACCGGATCTGGGTTTCCCACGTGGGAGCCAAGGGTGTCGCTGTAGGCTGAGAAGTGCAGGGACGGGGACCCAGGGGGTGGAGGAGGAGCCCTGGAAGGTGCAGGAGAGCCGGGAGAGGGCGCGAGCCTCTGCGCTGGGCCGGACAAAGTCCGGGGGCTGCGGGGGGGTCTGGAGGAAGCCCGCGTGGGGCAGGTGCAAGGGGAGCAGGCGGGTGGGAGCCACGAGGTTTCCGTGGGGCGTGGCTCCGACAGGCACAGGGTCAGTCCTGGGGACGCGGAAGGGCGTGACCCAGTGGGGGAGGGACGGAGCCACGGGGCTGGGTGGGAGGGAGGACCGGCTAGCTGCTGGAACAGCGCGGGCAGGGAACGGATCCGAGCGGGGGGGCCACGGTTTGGACGCCGTGCACAGAGGCTGCTCCCTGGCAGAGCATCTGAGAGCCCGCGGCCTGGCCCTGGCTGTCAGGATGGCGGCAGACGGGTCCCGGGGCTCCTGGCCTCCCGAGACGGGGCGGGGGGGGGGGGGGGAGGCTGCCGGCCCTGACAGCCTTCTGGGAAGGAGGGAGCGGGGTGGGCCCGGCCGACCTGGAGCCCTGCTCGGCTGCCCGTCAGGTGATGCGCTACGAGAACGTGACCGTCAAGGAGAACGCGGGCCTGGATCCTGCGGCACTGAGCCCCGCCAACCCCCGTGAGAAGTGGCTTCGCAAGAGGACCCAGGTCAAGCTGCGGGTATGTGCTCATTGGCACCGTGTCCTGGTGGGGGTGGGGGTCTCAGCTGGGGTGCCCTGGGGGCTGGAGCACCCGCGTGGCAGGGGAGGGCTGCGGGTGGCAGGGAAGGTGGGGGTGGGCTCGGGGCTACGCGGGGTGGGGGGGCCGGTTCCCGAAGGCCCGGCTCCGGGGGTCCAGGACGCTGGGGGTGGAGCGGCTGCTGTATGTCAGGCTTCTGGAGACGCGGATGTGAGTCAGGGTCTTGCCCATGACCGTGGGGCTCACAGTCTGATTCGCCTCTGAGTATGTACGGCCCGGCGTGGTGTCTGTGGTGAGAGAGGGAAGCGCAGATTAGGAAGAAAACGGATAAAAGGACTTGGGGCAGACCAGGCAGGGCTTCCCTGAAGGAGAGTCGCCTCCGTAGGGTATTGAAGGATGAATAGGAGCGTGGTATGCGTCACTTCATGCATGTACTCAGCAAAGCATCATCAGTTGTGGATGTGGCCCCCTGCGCCGGGTCCACAGACGCAGCCACTGCTCCGGTGGGCCGTCTGGTGGGAGCACCAGACGTGGACGCTGAGGACCCTGAGCGCGGACCGGTGCTCCGCGAATCAACCCAGTTCTCGCAAACGTATTTATTGAGCTACGGTCACGTTCTCTACAACTCGCCTGCTGAAGGGGGACAGTTCGGTGGATGTGAGCGTGTTCACGGATGCGCACAAACATCACTACGGCCAAGTTTAGGACCTTCTCATCACTTCGGAAAGAGGCCCCTTTCCCCGTAACCGTCCCCCGACCGTGGTCCCTGCCCCTGGCCCCAGCTGTCTGTCTGCTCTGGGCCGTCCGTGTAACGGAACTATCCGGCGTGTTGTCTCTGCATCCGGCTTCCTTCTCGGAGCCCTGTGCTCTGGGGGCGCGCCCACGTTGCGGCAGGCATGGGTACCTCGTTCCGCTTGACGGCCGAGGATCTTCCCGCAGACGGACACGTTCCGTTTACCCAGTCGTCACCTGTGGGCCTTTGGGCGGTTCGCACCTTTTCTCTACCGTGGGCGACGCTCCGGGCTCCTGTGTGTCGTCTCTCGTGGGATCCAGCCGCCCCGGCGGGTGCGAGGCAGGGTCTCCGTGTGGTTTTGCTTCGCGTCTCCCCGCAGATAGGTGACACAGGCGTCTTCCCGTGTGTCTGTTTCCGCGAGTTAAGTCTCTCCTCCCTGGAGTTTTGGCGGTGTGGCCCATGCCCCCTCCCGACCATCTGTGGGTCCGGGTCCCCTGAGCCCAGTCCAGGGGCCGGTGCAGGTGGGGGGGGGTCCGCTGAATTGCATGCAGATACCGTGAGAATGGAGGGCGGGGGTCCACAGGGTGCTTCTCGGACGCGGCCGGGCCAGGCCGTAGCGGGTGGGCTGGGAGGTGGGGGCAGACAGAGTCGGGGGGGCCCTGCAGTGCCCGGCCCATGACAACTGGGGGCCATACACAGGTCACGAGGCACGGCCGTGACGCCGAGCTCAGGATCCGGAATTCACCGCGGGGGCCTGGGCGTCAGCAGTTCTGTGCTTTGGCATGGCTTGTGTTGACTGAGGGTCCCCAATGAGGGCTGTAAGCAGAGCCCCGGCCAGGGGGAGCTCGGTGGGTGGAGACAGACGCCTATGGGAACGGTCACTGGCTTGAGGGGTTCGGTCTTGGAGCGAGGCTGGGGGCCGAGGGGGGCCTTTGAGCTGCGGGGTGAATTGAAACCAGAAGTGGAGAAGCCTGGGGACCCTGGATGCTTACAGACAAAGTGACTCCGTGTCCGGAATGATCCGCAGTGTGGGGGATGGGGGACCCCAAGGGAGGCCGTAGCTGGTGCGGGGCGCAGGCAGGGTCCCCACGCACTTCTCCACGCTCTGACACGTTTACATTTCCCAGTAAGAAGACACACGGTAAGTGGCTGTGGGATGGGACCTGTGATGTGGAAGGCGGAACGGGAGGCGTCCTGGCAGGGTCCGGCCCAGGAGCCGGGGAGGAGGACAGCCAGGGGCCCGGCCGCCACCCCAGGGTGCGTGGGATGGTCAGGATCAGGGTGCTTGTCCGTCTGCGGGAACCCGGGGTCCACAGCACACAGCTCAGAAGGGGTGACGCGGCAGGGACACGTGTGCCCTGCGGTCCTAAGGACAGCGTCGGGAGGAAGCTCACAGTCCAGCCCCAGTGGCAAAGGCCGAGCTGATCTCTGCTTTCAGAACGTCACCGCGAACCACCGGGCCAACGACGTGATCGCCGCGGAAGACGGCCCGCAGGTCCTGGTGGGGCGCTTCATGTACGGGCCCCTGGACATGGTGGCTCTGACCGGAGAGAAGGTGTGAGGGCCGGGCCGGGTGGTGGGGCGGAGCAGGGCCGGGAGGGTGAGCGGTGGGGAGGGCCCGAAGTCTGTGCGCCTGAGGGCTGGGCGTGGGGGCCGAGGAGCCGGCCGAATGGCCCCTGGCCCCCGCCTGCAGCCCCCGGCCTTCAGGGCGTCCCCTGGCCCCTCACCGCGTGCAGGTGGACATCCTGGTGATGGCGGAGCCGTCCTCGGGCCGCTGGGTGCACCTGGACACCGAGATCACCAACAGCAGTGGCCGCATCACCTACAGCGTCCCGCGGCCCCGGCGCCTGGGGGTGGGCGTCTACCCCGTGAAGATGGTCGTCAGGTAAGACCCAGGCCGTTCGGCGCCCTTCCAGCCGGGCGGGCCGGGTGATGGAGCCCTGGGGGTGCTTTACGGGGGGGGGGGGCGGGGAGAGAGAGGAAGACGGACCGGCTGGCCAGCTGTGGCTTCAGGAGATACCGGGCCCGCTGCTCCCTGAGCCGGGGCCCCGGCCGACCCCTGGCCTCAGGCTACGGGCTGAGTGCGACGCGGGCCAACCACAGGCAGGTGCCTTTTAGGGGCGACCAGACCTTTGCGATGAGCTACCTCACAGTGCTGCCCCGGGGCATGGAGTGCGTGGTGTTCAGCATCGACGGGTCCTTTGCGGCCAGCGTGTCTATCATGGGAAGTGACCCCAAGGTCCGGCCGGGGGCCGTGGACGTCGTCCGGTGAGTGTTCCCTCCCGTCCCTTCCCAGAGGCCCCGGGAGAGCCGGGCCGTGTATTTTTCCGGAATTCCACTAATCTCCGGGGCAGGAACTGGGGAGTCCCGGTCACGTGTACCGAGGGTCCCCAAGAAACGCCCTGCCGCCGTCTGGACGCTAGCTCCCCCTCCCTCCCGCCTCCGTTTAATCTCTGCAGCCAGCCAAGACTGGGCTCCCGAGTTCTGACTCCAGGCGGGGTCCAATCGGCGTGTTCTGGTGGCCTCTGGGAGAAATGGCTCCGAATGTAGCAGCCGAAAAGAATACTATTCTATCTCTCGCGGTTCCGTGGGTGGGCTGGGCTCTGCTCGGATGTTGTCACGTGGGGTGTTCCCGTGACTCACGGCCGGGTGGCGATCTGGGCTGGGGGCGGGGCTCATCCGCAGGCTCCCCTCGGGCCCGGGGTTCGAGATGGCCTCTGGACTCGCAGTGGCTGGGCCCGCTCTCTGTCCGCGGGGCCAGCCTGGGCCGTCTCGTGGAGACCCGGGTGGAGGCCGCAAGCTTTCTCAGGACCCAGCCTGGGGCGTCACAGTGACCTTTCCGCTGTGTTCCGCTGGTCGTGAGTAGTGGCAGGATCCGCCCGGATTCACGGGGAAGGGACCACCTAAACGTGTGACTACGGGACACGTGGCTCCCAGGGGCCACCCTCTGAGCCTGACTCAGGCGCAGTGAGCTGACTGGGGAGAGCAGGGCAGGCTTCCTGAGAGAGGTGGCGTCAGAGAGAGTCCCCGAGGGGTGGACGGGTTCAGTCCAAGCCGCTGCACAAAGATTAGCAAACGTGGGGAAGCGAGAGAAAATAGAAAACGGATTTTGATAGGCCAGAAAGGAGGCCGCGGGGCGACAAGGACAGGAAGAGCAGAGCACGTGGTGGGACGGGGTCAGGGTGGCTGGATTTTGGAGGCCAGACCAGGACGGGGCCGGAGGTGGGGCTGGAAGCAGCCGTGTAGAAGGGTGTCACCACAGGAGAGTGAGGGAGGAGCCACTTTCTCCCCTCCCCGCCTCCCTCTCATCCCTCCCTCTCACCCTCCCTGCCTCCCCCCTGCCTCCCCCTCCCCACCTCCCTCCCTCCTACCCTCCCTGCCTCCCTGTTTCCACCCCTGCCTCCCTCCCTGCCTCCCCCACCCCATCCCTACCTCCCTGCCTACCCCCTCCCTGCCTCCCTCCATCCCTGCCTCCCTCC
>NW_024412439.1:11950702-11951171 GCF_014898765.1 Herpailurus yagouaroundi | reverse complement strand
CTCCCTCCCTGCCTCCCCCCGCCCCATCCCTACCTCCCTGCCTACCCTCCTCCCTGCCTCCTCCCCTCCCTGCCTCCCTCCATCCCTGCCTCCCTCCTACCCTCCCTGCCTCCCCCCTGCCTCCCCCACCCCATCCCTACCTCCCTGCCTACCCCCTCCCTGCCTCCCTCCATCCCTGCCTCCCTCCTACCCTCCCTGCCTCCCCCCTGCCTCCCCCACCCCATCCCGCCCTCCCTGCCTACCCCCTCCCTGTCTCCTCCCCTCCCTGCCTCCCCCCATCCCTGCCTCCCTCCTCCCCTCCCTCCTACTGTCCCTATCTCCTTGCCTACCCCCCACCCTACCTCCCTCCCTGCCTCCCCCCGCCCCATCCCTACCTCCCTGCCTACCCTCCTCCCTGCCTCCTCCCCTCCCTGCCTCCCTCCATCCCTGCCTCCCTCCTACCCTCCCTGCCTCCCCCCCTGCCTCCCCC
>NW_024412439.1:11751607-11940702 GCF_014898765.1 Herpailurus yagouaroundi | reverse complement strand
ATAGGCCTGGTGGGGGCGGGGGGGCGGTGGCTGAGGTTCTGCCTGTCAGGGCCCCGGTCCCGCTGAGGCTGCTGGTCCGCGGCCCCCTTCTGGGGGGGGGGGGGCAAGGGCCTGAGGACCCGGTGGGGGGGTGATGGGCAGGGAGGACAACAGCGGGGCCAGCACCCGACGGAGCTCCGCGGGGCGGAAGCCGGATATGGCGCAGACTTGCGTTTGGGGATCTCAGTGACGGGTGACGAGGACGGTGTGCCCCGCGGGTACAGAGGGTCGAGCTCACACGCTCAGAGCCGGGCAGGGAGCTCCCAGGGTCGAACTCAGACGTTCAGAGGCGGGCGGGGAGCTCCCCGTCTCCCCGGCGACGATTTTGGCGGGGGGGGGGGGCCCCCCCGTCCCCCCGGCGACGTTTTTGGGGGGGGGGGGGGTCCCCCCCCGGGTCACCGCCCCGCTGGCTGACGCCCGTCCCCTCCGCAGTTCCTGAGCGAGGGCTACGCGGCCCACCTGGCGACGCTGGAGGCCGGCCACCGCTCGCGCCCGAAGAAGAACAACTCGCGGATGGTGCTGCGCAAGGGCAGCTTCGGCCTGCACGCGCAGCCCGAGTTCCTGCGGAAGCGCAACCACCTGCGCAGGACCATGTCCGTGCAGCAGCCCCACCCGCCCGCCAACCCCAAGCCCGAGCGGGCCCAGAGCCAGCCCGAGTCCGACAAGGACCAGGAGCGGCCCCTGCCCGCGCTCAGCTGGGCGCGCGGGCCCCCCAAGTTCGAGTCGGTGCCCTGAGAGCCGGGCTGCGCGCAGAGGGCCGGGGCCGGGCGGGGGTGGGGGGTGCTGCTCCCCGAGATGAGCCGTTTCCTGCTTTTCCCCGCCCCCGTGTGTGTCCAGCGGTGTCCGAGCAGAGCGGGGAGGGACCCTGCCGAGCCCCGGGGAGGGGGCTCCCTGGGCCACGAGGGGGTGAGACCCCAGGGTCTCCGCAGCCGCGGCTGCCTCCCCGCGCGGGACCTGGGACCGCGAGCCCGTCAGGGGCGGTGTCCGTGGAGTCCTGGGGGGCGGGCCTGCCCCGAGCTGGCTGGTCTGACAGAGTCGACCACCTTTCTGGGGCCCACGCAGGCCCTAAAGGGAGAAGCCGCCAGACCGGGGATCAGCAGCCGCCGGCAGGTGCAGCCTCCCAGCGGCCTGGGGGACGGACAAGTGGCATCGTGCCGGCCCCCCTGTGACATCCTGGGTCAGCCTCATGGGCCTGGCTTTCCTGTGGCAAGGTGGCCACTTTCTGGGAGGGAGGGGACATCCCCCGGGGCTCCTCCTGTGTCCGCGTTGTCTGTCCACGGCCCTTGCGGGGGTGGGGGGGGGTGGCGGGGTCTGGTGCTGACGGTCTGTCCTTCTGCGGCTGTCCATTGTCCCCGTCTTGTCCTCGGTATTCCTGCCGTTCACCCGCGGCCCGAGAGGACGGCCGTTCCTCTTCCCGGGGTCCTGCCTGGGGCCCTCCCTGGGGAGGCTGCGGCCCTGGGCGCTGGCCCGGCTGGGCTGGCTGAGAGCCCTTGAGCCCCTCGTCGCCCTCTCTGGGCCCTGGCTTCCTTACGGAATTGGAAGGTCCCCCCGGCTGAGACTGGTGCGCGGTTTCTGACTCCTGGGCTGTCTTCTGTCTTGCACTTCTGTGCCCTGGGGTTTCTGGGCCTCAGGGCCCCTCAGACCACCCCGGCTCCACCTTCCACACTGTCTGAGAGAGGGGCTCTGGGGGGGCCCTCACTGTCGCCCCACCGCTCGGGGAGGGAGGGGGATGGGAAGGGGTCCCGGCTCCGTGAGGCAGTGTGCTTTGCACTGATGCCCAGACCAAAACCACGTGTCCCGGCAGCAGGGACACCCCCCACCCCGGGGGCCGGGCTCGCCCTCCCCAGCGCTGCTCACGCCGACTCTGTTTTGGCTCCTGGAGGGCACAGAGCTGAGATCCCAGCGTTCCGGGGGCGCGTGTCATTTTGGCTCAAACTGTTGTACTCTTTTCCCTTCCGCCTGCCACTCAGCTTGGTTTGGGGCCCACGCCCTCCTCCTGGGCCGTCCCGTGACGTCGGCAGGGCTCTCCTGCAGCCCAGCCCAGGCCCACACCCGCCCCGGCCTGCTTCGGAGCCCCTGAGGCTGGCCCAGCTCCTCCAGGCGGGGCTGTGCCCGAGTCCAGGCACCTGCGTGGGCCCGTGTCGCTTCTGCTCCGTGTCTACCTCTCGCGGCTCCCATGTGGCCAGCGTCCTCCCCGCAGCGGCTGCTGTGACCTGCCCAGCAGACCTGCTGGGGCTGGAGGGGTCCGGGCTCCCGGCCCCCACCCCGCTCTCTCCAGTGTGCGGCACCCCCCTCCCCCAGCCCTGCGGCTCCCCTGTAGGCAGGGGCAGGTACCCTGGGGGTGTCCTCTCCAGCCCTGCCTCCTGGGTTCCCAGGTGCCCATCCCTCCTTCCACACTTGGTCGTCGGGGCTCCCCAGAAGGTACGAGGTCATAGGCACAGCTACTCCCACCCCAGGCCTTCCTGTCCTTCCCGAAATCTAGCCTGCGTTGAAGTCGGGAGGACTTACTCTGATTCTCCGAGGCTCCGCCAATCCCCTTTCCTTCCAGAAGCCCCTGCCGTCAGTCTCCACCGATAAATTAGTGGAGTTATGTCTTCCCGAGTTAGGTTCCCTCTGCCCTGTGAGCCCCAGGCTGGGAGTGAGAGACACAGAGAGAGAACACCAGGACCCTGGGGAGTTTGGAGTCCCAGTGAGCAGGGTACTGTGGCTGGGGATCTGGGGTTCTGGGGGTGCTGTGGTTTTGGGGGTCCAGGGTTCTGGGAGGTGCCATGGTTCTGGGGGGGGTGCTGGGGGTCTGGGATTCTGGGGGTCCCGTGGTTCTGGGGGTGCTGGAGTTCTGGGGATGCTGGGACTCTGGGGGTGCCGTGGTTCTGGAGGTCTGGGGTTCTGGGGGTGCAGAGTTCTGAGGCTGCTGGGGTTCTGGGGGGGTGCTGTGATTATGGGGGTCCGGAGCTGGGATGTGGGTGCAGGAGGCCACCCCTTCTCCTTTGTGGAACCGGACGACTCACACCTGCGATTGGGGAGATGAAAGGCGGCGTCCTGAGCCCGCCTCTCTGGTTAGTGGGCGTGTGCGCATGCGCGCGAGCGCCCCTCCGCCTTGGCGTTGGTTAACGCGCGCTCCCGGACGAATGGTTTGTGCGGTTTTGTCCGTGCGCTGAAGTTGGAGGGAGACGAGCAGGCTGCGTTGTTCCCTGGAGGGGGTGCCGCCGCCCCTCCCCGAGTGGGTCCGTGAGCCTGCCTGGCTGTTTCCCAGAGAACCCTTCCGGTCCCCGGTGCGCCCTCTCCCGGGACCTGGAGCATCCTTCTTCCCGCCTGATCAGAGCTCTTCGTTTCTCGCGTGGCATGTTCGTTCTTCCCTGTCTGGTGGCCGTCCCTGTCGGAGGGCCTGGCTGCCGCCCTCCCCCGCGCCCGCCCCGAGGGGGTCTCGGGGGCCTACCTTTCTGGCCTCGTGGGGTTTTCCTGAAGATGTCGACCTGCCCTTGGGCTCCACAAAACATGCGTTTAAAAAAGTGGACCGTTTTTATGCACTTGGACGGACGGCCCTCCTGTCTGGGTGCTGGGCCACAGAAACCGCGTCTGAACCCCGTATTCCAAAGAGGTTACGGGGGCGTGGGTCCCCGGAAGGAGGGGAGGCTGGATCTCCCGGCTTTTTGAACTGTTTTTACCACTTTGGAGCCCCTGGTCTGCACCCTGGGAGTGTCCTACAGGCAAAACAGGGCGTGCATCTTTAAATGAAAGCCAGAGGCCCGAGCAGGCGGCTCTGGTTTCCTGTGGACACCCTCCCTAAGCATGGGCACAGCCCCGCCAGGGAGGGGGGGCCCTAGCTGGAAAGGAGCCTCAAGGCTGGACCCCGCCTTAAATAACCAGCTTCCCCGCCGAATCCCCCGGGTCTGGGCACCAAGTGCTCTGGAAACCTATTCTCTGGCTCAGCCAAAACACGCAACCCCTCGCTCCTTCCCCTCCCTCTGGGCTTGGGGGAACCTTAAAAATCACAGCTGGGGTTAAGTCCACGCAGGGAGGCCCGGCCGGGGCCTGCTCTTCCCGTGGAGAAACCCACCGGGGTGGCCGGTGGGGGGGGGGGGGAAGTAGAGTCACCGAGGAGGGGCAGGACGGCTCGCCCCTGGGGACCTCCACCCTCGAACCCCTGTCCTCTGTTTACTCCGAGGTGGCAGCCCATCCCGTCTTGTCCGTGGTCCGACTGTTCCTAAATGTGTGACTCTCAGTATTGCCAGTGGCAGCCGGTTCTGTGGTGAAAAAGGTTTATTCCCTTCCTCACGGCTGCCTTGTACAAAATCCGTTAGAAAAGGAAATGTAAAATATCAGATTTCTAAAGCGACAAACACAGCACTACGGGGTTAAAAGATTTTTACTACTGGTCTTGATTTTGACGTGAGCTGGTTTTTAACTCTTGAACGTTGTCACTGAAATAAAAACCTGATTTGCCTTTAAAGTGTGCTTTGTTCTGAGCGGAGCAGGGAAGCCTTCCCTGTGCAGGGTGTCTTCTCCCTGAGCTGGGGGCCGGCCGCTAGGAGTGGGAGGCGGGAGGAGCAGAGCCCGGCCCCGAAGCAGACCCGTCGCCCGGAGTGGGGGTGCGTGTGCACACACACGTGGGGGTGTATACGTGTGTGTGCAAGTGGGCGTGTGTGTGTGCACGGCTGTGTTCACGCATGTACGCGTGCGCACGGGCACGTGGGTGTGTGTGCCTGTGTGGTTGTGCGTGCACACGTGTCTGTGCATGCACGTGGGTAACAGAACAGATGTCAGACGCAGAAGCGGTCTTTATTATGAAAAAGCAGTGTTATCCGGGGAAGTCACACGCGGGTTTCTTTCTAATAAAATGACACAGCAGATTTCTGAGATAACTGGCCAAGCGCAGAAGTCGCTAGTCAACAGTGATGCCCGTCCCTGCACACCCCCGGTCCCCGTGCTGAGCATAAATAGCTGTCTGCGGGCCCAGGCTCTCGGGGCCGGGAATCTCTTCCCCCATCCCTCCCTGCAGGGCTGTGGTGGGGGCAGAAGGGACAGCGGCTGGGCTCCCCAGAGCCCGGGCACAATCCCTCGGGGGTCCCACCCTTGGGCCCCCAGTCCCTTCTGATGCCTCCGCCTTCATGTTGGAGAGGACACAGCCACGCGGCCTAAGTGCAGGTGAGTTCCGAGCCCAAAAGGGGAGTAGAGTGAACCCCCCCCCCCCCCCTCCCGTCCCCCCGGTCACTCTCAGGCTGGGCCAGGTGGCCACTGGCAGAACCAGGTGTGGCCCCGGGGGAGTCCCCACCCGGGGCCTCCTTGGGAGCTCGTGGGGCCGCGTGGGTCCCGCTGTGAGGTCGTGGTGTCCGCCGTGGCTTGCCTCCTGCAGTGCGGAGCCCCCTTCGTGCCCCTGGCTGGGCTCAGAGCGGGGGCAGGTTCCCCAGAACGAGGGGATGGAAGGGGGCTCGCCGACGGCCCGGCGTGCCTGGCTGGGGACGCGGTCAGTGAGGTTGGCTGGCTCTAGGCAGGTGGGCTAGGCCTGCATGCTTCCTACGCTGCTGGGCCCATCCGCTCTTCAGGATTTTCCAGAAAAGACTACGTTCTTCCACACGTTCGTGAGGAGGAGGAGGAGGAGGAGGAGGAGGAGGAGGAAGAGGAACCTGGAGAAAAGGCTTGGGAGGCGGGCGTCACCTGGAGGCGCTGTCCTCAGTCACGGATGAGAGAAACGGTCATAGTCATGTCGCCGCTGGAGACAGGAAGGCGGGAGGGACTGGTGTCACCTGTAGGAGGAGCCCTACCACCCCGCAGTCAGAGCTGGCTGGGCCCCGCCCCAGAGCCCATCCGGGGGGCCCTTGTATGAATGGGGAACAGGCCCCAAGTTAGGGGGGCCGCACACCGAGGCCCCGCCTCCAGAGGGTCCTGGGCAGTCAGGCCAGACGCTCCAGAGTGGCCATGGGCCTTTTCCCAATCCCACGGGCGGGCAGGCGCAGAGGAGCCATGGGGAATGCTGGGGGAAGGGCAGGTCTTCCGGAAACCAGGTGCCTGGCCTGGTGGGGCTCCCGGGGGGCCGTTCACATCCAGGATGCGTTCCAGACACCATCCTGATCTATGTTTTCTGCCCCCTCGTGTTGCACGTGAGCGGCCTGAGGCTCAGAGAGGGCCGGGGACGGGCCGGGGTCACACAACAGGTCAGGGCCCGAGTCGGAGAGGTGTAAAAACTTGGCCGGACTCAAGGAGCACGGGACCCCCGCCTCAGCTCTCCCGTTTTGAAGCATGACCCGCCAGCTCACCTGTCTTCAGCCACAATGGCCTCGTCCAGCTGCCGGGACAGCTTCTGGAGGTGCTGAAGTCCCGCTCCCACAGGCTCCGGGTCGCTGTCAGACTCACTGAAAGAGGAAAGCCACAGCAGCGACTGGCGGAAATGTGCAGCACGAGGCCCTCCCGCCCGGTGCTGGGCCGGGTGCGCGCAGGCCCGGAGACACCCCGAGGGGGCCGGGAGCACCTTGTCTGGGCCCTCCCTGCCCTCCAGGAGGTGACAGCCCATGCGACCTGGAGCACCTGCCACAGAACACGTGGCCCAGGGCCCATCAGGTCCAGGGCCGGGGACGCTGCACAGGTGAGCCCTGCGGTTCCCCCTCGTCACGGGGAGAGTTGGGTCAGGACCCAGATGCCCCCGGGGAGCCCCAGGCGGGGGTCAGAAGCCGCTGGGGCCCAGCTAGTGATCTGGGGGCAAGGCACCCCTCCTCTTACCTGGGGGAGCACAGGGGCTCCGTTGAGGAGTAGGGGCTCCGGAAGGTGGGCTCCGTCCGGGACCGCCACTGTGGGTGGGCGCGGGGGCCCACGTGCCCAGAGAGTCGGTGACAGGGTCTCTCCCGCGGGCCCAGGGCTGAGGAGGCTGGGGCGGCTCCACGCAGCCGGGGGCTCTTCTGGCCCGGGGTGTGGGCGGGGGGACGACTGCCCGTCTGTGCCCCTCTCCTCCTCTTCCTGGCCTTCACCTGGCTCCCCACCAGCCACTTGGTCCTGCTCTGGCAGGACTCCTGGATTCTCTGGGACGGGACCGCGGAAGGTGAGCGCAAAGCCAAGGACGAGCTCCTGCAGAGTCTCCGGGCCCCTCCCACCCCTCAGCCGCGCAAATACAGACGGCTCGGAGCCCCGGGGGTGAGGGGGGTGCGTGGGTCCCCGAGAAGCGAGTCCGCTGCGGGGAGCCGGCTCAGGGCCACCCAGGGCACCGGTGCGGCGGTCAGCAGCCCAACCAGCGGCTCGTGGAGTCCACGCTCGCTTCGGGACACGGAAAGACCCTGGTGCCCCCTGGAAGGCCCCCCAGGACCTGCCTCGGGTCTCACTAAGTCGCCCTCCGCACTGGTGCGGATTCGAGGGGCAGCTCTCCCGACACTCGACGGCTCAGAGCCCCTCTGGGTTCCTCACGGCCTGGGGTGGGGGTGGGGGGGCAGGCCCGAGCTCCTGGGCGCCTCCCACTGGCCGGGGCGGCTGTGCTGGCTCCTCGAGGCCAGAATGTGGGCCCAGGCAAACCAGAGGCCAGAGGCCGGGACGAGTTACGTTCGGTGAGGTACGTGGCCGCGGGCGCACCTGTGTTTCTGTGATCCCTTCGGGACAGAGGTGGTCCCGGGACTCCTAGTCGGGGACTGACCTTTGGCTCAGAGACCCCAGAGCAGAGGGTCTGTAAACAGGTTCAGATTCCCAGCCCGACACCAAGGAGGTACCCGCACCCCTTCTCTCCTCGGAGGCTTTTGCTCGCCATGACGTTGGTCCTTTCCGGGGGACACCTGCCCCCGTTTTCGGGTCGGAGGACCCGTTCACCTGCAAGGCCCCAGGCGCCTCACGCCTGCCCACGTGGCGTCTTTGTGCCCACACGTGTCGTCTGACACAGATCCTCGCACGCCTACCTTCTGGGCACCTCTCGAGGTCCAGGCCTCTGCCGGGCCAGGCCCCCAGGCCCCCCCGGTGGCGAATGCTTCTCACCCCCTTTCCACCAGGTGGCTGGGGAACGAGCTCTTAAATGCTCCTCGGACTGGATTCCCACCAGGTTGAAAATCCTCCCCACTGGCCCCCGGTGGCTCTTGGGAGAGTCTAACCAGACACCCTCGGCACGCGGCACGCCTGCCCTTCCCCTCCTGGCTCCCCGTCCTCTGGCCACCCGGACCACGCTCCCTCCGCTCTGGATCTGGACCCACGCCATCTCGCCCTACGCTCTCCTCCCACTTCCTTCCCCCTTCCCGGGCGATTCCGCGGGGTGGCCTCCCCTGCAAGCCTGCTGTGTTTGCTGTGTCCCCGTGACGCCCGTGCTCGCCACGCTGTGACACCACAGCTCTAGCATCTTATACTGCGAGGCTCCGCTCGGCCTCCGGGACGCCCTTCCCATCCGTTCGTCCCACGGCTGGTTGAGGGCAGGAGACGCAGCGAGGACACACCAAAGTCCCCGTCTTCATGGGGTCGGCCTCCTCAGGGGCCCCTTGAAGGCACCGGCTGCGGGCACCGAGGAAGCCCTGGGTTAAGGGCCGGTCGGCATTACCTGGGACACGGAGCCCAAGGCGTTCTTCGCTGAGCGAGCCGCAGCCTGGAGGCCCTGCTGCGCTGGCTCTGGGTTCTCCAGGCGTTTCCAGGAGGGCCCCGCGCCGAGGTTGCGGCTGACTGCCCTCAGGGGCAGCCTCCTTTGGAAGTGTCTGCACAGGGAGCCCAGGGCCCCGCTGGAGGGCTCCGGATGGCCGCCCGTAGTCTGCTCCGCCTCCTCTGCCAGCTGTTCCCGCTCCTGGAGCGGCCCCCGACGCACGGAGACCCCCACGCCCGGCCACTTAGAAGCCATCTGCCCGGTCGGGAGTCTGCTCAGCCCACCAGATCCTGGGGAGGAGGTCAAAAGCAGGTCAGCAAGCCATCCCCTCTCCTCCTCCCAGGCTCCACGGAGACACAGGTCGCCCGGGCTGGGCGTGGGGGCACGTGGCAGCGGTGGGTGTGGGAAGGGAGCTGCTTCCCGGAGGAGGGGTCAGCGCTTCCCGCGGGCCCTGGCGGCCACTGTCCGCAACAGCTGCGTGTCCATCTTCCCACCCAGCCCTCTCAGCTCTCTGCCTCAGGCGGGAGGGAAGCAAGGGTCAGGACGGGGCCTTGCCGAGCCTCGGCTGGCCAGGGCCCCATCCGGGGCCCTCTCCCGTCGCCCAGAGCCCCCCGATTTGCAGCTCGCAGTCCCCAGACGTCCCCACTTGCGTGCCCATCCTGACTGGCACACTCGCCCCACCCCCACGCTCCGCCCAGGTCCCGTCGGAACACAAGGGTCCCCGGGCCCCCGGGCCCCGGACCCCGGACCGCGCTCACCCGGCAGCCCCCGGCGCAGGCCGCAGCCCCAAGCAGCCGCTCTGCGCCCACCCGGCGGGTTTGAAACTCCGCGCGGGTCCGCCCCCTGGCCGGCCCTCGCAGCTGATTGGCCGCGTCCCCGCAGCGCTGCCGCGCCCGGGATCCGATTGGCCCGCGCTCTAGCGGCGGGAATGCCGCCCTCCGATTGGCTGGCCGCCCCATTCGTGCTGGGGCCGCGGCCGGGCGGGCGCAGCCGGGCGCCGCCCCTTTGTCTCCGCGGTCTGCGCCCCGCCGCGCGGCCAAGCGGGTTCGGTCGGGAGGCGCGGGGCCGGGAGCTCGGCCGCGCCCCGCGGCCGCGGGTTTCAGACACTGCCTCTGTGTCCCCACGCTCGGCACCCACACTCTGGACCCTGGAAGATCCTGGGGGCGAGGACAGACCAGGGTACACCTCCCGGTCCTCCTGCGACGAGGCCGCCTCCCGTCTCCAGTGGGGCATCCAAACCTCGCCCTTTGGAAAGCCCTCTCCCACTTTCTGGAGACCCCAGGGCAGCCCGGCCCGCGCCCCTCTCGGGTCCCTTGCTGCAGACCTCACCGGGCCCCCCTCTCTGGCGGGGTCTCCGCCGGTGGGTTCCTTGTGGCTCTGCCCTTCACTGCGACACGGCTGGGTGACCCCACCCACTCCTCTCTGCTAGGGGGGTTGCACGCACCAGGTGCTGCTGTGCTAAGTCCTTTTATGATGAACTCGCTGGGCCCCGATGGCAGCCTAGCAGATGGGGAAACCGCTGTCCGGAGAGGTTGGGTCGGGCCCCAGTTCCCTCAGTTAGTAGGTGGCGGGATTCCCACTGTCCGGGACCCGGGTCCAGGCACCCAGCACCCCCTCGGATCCAGTGCGTGGGGAGAGACGGGCGTCAATGAGCCGCATCATCAATAATCCAAGAAAATTATGACACCAACATCGTGTCATTTAGAGCTCGTGCCTGAAGGATGAGCTAAGGGAGCCAAGAATGTTTGAGCGTGTGGGGGGGGAGGGGTGGGGACCAGCGCGCGCGGTCGGTCGCCGGGCTCACACACACAGACGTGCAACCGAAACTGGTTTCCTGAAACAATGCTGGGCTCTGTGTGACCTGCTTTGATTTGTTAATTTGCTACTTTGTCGTTTAAGAACGCCACCGGCAGCTGGCGACGGGGCCCCCGGGCTCTGCTCCCCTTCGCTGGTTCCCCGAGCTGGATCATTGCCCGCTCAGGACAGTTGTGTGTGTTGGTCATATTTAGGACGTTTAATTCACGCCCTTTTCCGGTGAAACACGGGGGGGAGCAAGCGTGGTGATTCTTAGGAAAACTACGCCACACGTGTGGGAGAGACTTGGTGCAGGAGAAACACCTAGAAACAGTCTCTCCGGCTAGACCGGCTCTCGTCACACCTGTCCGAGCCGGTGACAGTGCCTCGCGTGTCCCGGGCGTCAGAGGACAGCTCACACTGGTCCAGCACTTAGCTCGCACGCCGGGCACATTTCCTGTCTTCACCCTTCCTTCCTCAGCCCTCCAGTCTGAAGTCGGGGCTATTTCCGTCCTCGTTACAGACGACACAGACCCACAAGGGTGAAGTGTCTGCTGGGGACAGAGGGACAGTCGGCGCTGGAACCGAAGCCCTTGGATGTCTGGCTTTAAAGCCTGAATGCTTAACCCTGGGACACGTGACCTCCCGGAGGCTCCGGAGAGCATGGGTCACCGCCCAGCCCACCCTCCCCTTCCCTGCCCTCGGGGGCTCGGAACAGCTTCCGGCAGCCCGGGTGCTGGAGTGCAGTCGCCATGGCGACGAGGGAAGGAGGAAGAAACGTTTTCTTCTGAATGAGGAGGCTCCCTCTTGCCTTGCAGGGGGTTGGTGGGGAGAGGGGGTGGGAGGGGGAGGATGTGCTGAGGGGAGCAGGCTCCTGGTGCAGGGGTGGCGGGGACAGGGGTCCCTGCTCCTCCCTGTAAGGAGAGAACGCTGTCAGTTGTCCCAGGCGGAGGCTTTGTGGGGTCCAGCCCCACCCTGGCCTCTGTTGGGGAGGAGGGTGGTTGCTGAGGGGGAGCTCCAGCCTGTCCCGTCGTGGGGGCTCCCCCGTCCTGGGGGCTCCCCTGTCCTGGCGGCTTCCCCTTCCGACAGCAGAAATTCTACCCGCTTTCTTGGCCTATGGAATGGCCAGTGCAAACTCCCAGGAATGTGACCTGCGGCGGTGGGGGACAGGGCGCCCCACATGAGCTGGGGGCAGGTGGTGCTTTCGCTAAGGAACCAGGAGACGACAGAGTGCGGGGATGCGGCGTTCCCACAGAGGGGTCCGCGAAGGCTGGTGTTGGGAGGCCAGAGAACGGGACAGAGGAGGCCAGGGTGACTCCAGAGGGTGCCCTCTCCCCCCCCCGCCACCCCTCCCTATAGTGGCCGGAGGCAGGGGCCGCCCCACCATGCAGCCTAGGAGGTTGGGGCGCCTCCGGAGGGCAGCGGAAAGCCGCTGCTGGATTTTCAGAGGGGGTGGGGTTAGAGTTGCCTGTAAATGAAGTCCATTAGGAGGTTAGTTTGGGGGACAAGGAGTGGCTGGGGGGCCCCGTCTGGAAGCCGTGGCCTGAGCCCCTCCCGGCTTGATTGATCTTGGGCATCAGCCTCATCAACCTCCCTCACCCCCGTCCCTGCCCACAAGGGGCCAAATCTCTCAGCTCCGCCCCAGCCAGCAGTGACTTCTACCCTCCACACCCGGAGCCGTCGTCAGTGGGACGTGAGGGGACCCGTTTCTTATCACTGGCAGGAAAGTGCCGGACATGAAGTCTAGTATCACAAGTACTTAGAATGCAAACACCCACGTAGCCGTCGGGAGGAAGAAACAGCATGCCAGGACCCCGGAAGCGCGGCCCCCACCTCACCCGGTGCGGCCCCCCTCCCCCTCTCTGGACTTTTCCGGGAATCGATGTTACTTTTCTTCGTGGTAGTCATAGCACCTAGTATACATCTTGCTCCCCGTGCACGCAGACCCCTCCGGGCTGTTGTGTGGCTAGAGCAGGATGGAACAGAGGGGAAGGACCCCTGCACCCTCACCCCACCCCCACCCCCCAGAGAAGGATGGGTCTGGGCCCTTGGAGGACTGAGCACCCAGGGAGGGGTCCCGGAGAGGTCTGATCCAGCCGCCCCCGTCTGGGTTTGGGGGCTCAGGCTCAGCCCCCCTCTGTGCCAATGGCTCTTCACGGGAGACTTTCAGGGCGCTGGGTGTGGGGTCCCACCTACTGCTCCAGGGAGATTTCTCAACTTCCTGGGGAGGAAGGTGGGAGAGGTGGCTTTTCCCATTTCAGTCTGGAAAATGAATGGAGTTGGGAAGCATGGCAGACCCCCAAGGCCACAAGGTCAGGAATCAGAGGCGGGGCCGGCCCTTTGAACGCAGCTCCACGGGGCTCCTCTTAACCCAGTGTTCTCATCAGGTCCCTGCTTCCCTCCCTAAACAAGTCAGTCTGGGGTCTCCGACGGGAAGGACCTGGGAGCCGGGGCGCAGGAGCTCTGACTGGCCACCAGGTGGCGCCAAGTGCCAAGCTTTCAGGCCCCCTGTCCCTTTAGACCAGAAGGCGATCCCAGATGCAGGGACTGAGCTCCACCTGGGTCCCAGGCGCAGGGATGAGGCCCTCCAAAGGGGAGAGGAGAGCCCCGCTCCCCACAGCCAGACTTTGTAGGGGAGGCTGAAGTGGGGCTGAGAGAGGCTCTTTGCCCAAACCTGCACCCTTCTCTCACCCCGTTCCAGAGCCCCCCAGGCCAGACGGCTGCTTCTCTCTCCTCCCCCCCCCCCCAGTGTCGCATCCTCCGGTGTGCAGAGTATGGGGGGAGGGAAGGAGGAAATAGGCAAGGGAAGGCAGGCAGGGACCGAGGAGCCCTAGGCTCAGGTCTCCCCTCCTCTTCCCCTTTGGTGGGAAAGCTCCAGCCGGCTTTCTTCCTTCTTGGTGACAAGGGGGCGGGAGCGTGGGGTGAGCTGGGGGCGAAGTACAAGCTAGCCCCGCCCCCGCCGGCGGAGTAACCCCCCCCCCCCCCCGTGGAGTATGTGTGATAATCCTTGCACACTCCTGGCTCCCCAAGAACAGAGGAAAGGGGTTTAAGCGCTGCCATGGGGATGCTGGAAACTAAGGCAGATGAGAAACTAAACTGCCTTACTGCCTACAGCCACTGACAAGTCCTTGTAACCCACAGAGTGACCTCCCTTCAGGAGCTCAGCTGCCTGGATGATGACACTTTGCTGGGGGCAAAAGGGAATCTTGGCTCAACATTGTCCTGACACCCCAGGATCCTGTGAGTCTACTTAACATGAAAATTCCTTTGCAAACCTCCTTTATCTTTAACCCCCAAGTATATGCTGGCCATCCTCCTCCAGGCTTATGGCCCCCGATATACATCTGAGGGGTCTCGTGACTGGGGTCTTACTAGACGGTAATAAATGATGTTTTGCTAACAGCAGCCCCTCAAGGTCCTGGAAACCTTGCTTCCAAAATTCCTTAGAGACTTACACCGTCCCTGACCCCCTCCCAACCTGAGAATATATAACCAGTTACCCGTCACGACCCAGTGTAGCTCTTCCTGCCCATGGGTCCTGTCCCCGTGCTTAAACAAAATCACCTCTTTTGCACCAAAGACGTCTTCGAGATTCCCTTCTTGGCCGTCAGCTCTGAACCCCCCCACCATCACTCCCCTAAAACCCCTCATTGGGGTGGGAGGAAACCAACGGTGGGGGCTCGGGGGCCCCCACATCGCTGTGAGGAGCAGGGATGAGGCACCACCGACCTACTCCTCACCCACACCCCTGCGGGCCAATCCCCAGGTCTCCGCCACCCAAGCCCTTCGTCCGGGGAGATAATCTGTGCCTGAGCCCACACCTCCCTCACCCGCAGCCATGGACGCCACTCTGCTCCTGAATGTGGAAGGGGTCAGGAAAACCATCCTGCACGGAGGCACAGGGGATCTCCCCAACTTCATCACCGGGTCCCGGGTGAGTGGGTCCCGCCCCCCACACCAGATAGGGGGCCCCCACGGCAGCCTTCGCACTGAAACCACGTCCGGCTTTGTCAGAACCCGGCCGGACACGTCGTCCCTGGACTGTCGACCCCTGAGCACCTGGGGACCTCTGGATTGGTGCCCATTCGCGGGACACTTTTGACGCTGGAAAATTAAACTCTGGCGTGGGGCAGGGGAAGGGCTTTGGGAATTTCCTGGAGCCCCAAAAGTCGAGTTAAAAGGAGGGGCCCTCGGCGGTCGTCGTTTTGTCCACAAATCTCTGGGGGGCTTCCCGGGGTCTGTGGCCGCAGATCCAGGGCTGACGTAAGCGAGGGGCTCCTGACCCGCAGGCTGCCAGAGGGTGGGACGGGGCCCTTTGCGAGGGAGTGGGCTCCCGGCCCCCCCGGGGGGAGCTCTGGCTGGGCTGCGGGAGAGGGAGTGGGCTCCCAGCCCCTGGGTGGGGGGAGCTCTGGCTGGGCTGCGGGAGCTGAGTCCCGGGGACCCCCCCCCCGAGAGTGCCGGTGGGGGGGCTTCCGCAGGCGCCGTGGAGGTGCGTCTAGACCCGGGGTCCCTGTCTCGGCCACCAGGTGATCTTCCACTTCCGCACCACGAAATGTGACGACGAGCGGACGGTGATAGACGACAGCAAGCGCGTGGGCCACCCCATGCACATTATCATCGGGAACATGTTCAAGCTGGAGGTCTGGGAGGTGCTCCTGACGTCCATGCGCATCGGCGAGGTGGCCGAGTTCTGGTGCGACTCCATCGTAAGTAGGCGCGCCCGCCGGGGCTCCTGCCGGGCCGCGGAGCGGAGCGGGGCTGAGACAAAACCCTGGGTGGCCTTCCTCCGTGCAGGTGGAGAGTCACCCCCAGGAGCAAGCCCCAGAGCGACAGTCAGCGTGGCGGCTGGCTGGCGGGATGTGGGACCAGGGCCACCCATGCCCCACACACCACTGTTGGATCCTGGGGACTTTTGGCCACGGGTCACTTTTCTGCCCCCTCCCCACTCCTGTGAGCCTTGTAAAATTATTTCCATTTAAAAAATCTTTTTAAATGTTTATTCTTGAGAGAGAGAGAGAGACAGAGCACGAGTGGGGGAGGGGCAGAGAGAGAGGGAGACACAGAATCTGAAACGGGCTCCAGGCTCTGAGCTGTCAGCACAGAGCCCGACTCGGGGCTCGAACTCGTGAACCGCGAGGTCGTGACCTGAGCTGAAGTCGGAGGCTTAACCGGCTGAGCCACCCAGGCGCCCCCCAACAAACATTTCTTTTCTTTTCTTTTCTTTTTTTAATATATGAAATTTATTGTCAAATTGGCTTCCATACAACACCAACAAACATTTCTTAGGGAAACTTTCAAACATATACGAAAGCCAACAGAAAGTGCGGTGAGGTCCCAAGTGCCCATCCCCCACGCCAGCCACCATCGACCCGAGCGCGGCTTCCAGCCCCATCCTTCTGCCTCTCTCCCTCACCCGCGTGGTTACAGCACCTTCCAGACACCGGATCGTTTCACCCACAAATCCTAGATCTTGCATCTGTAAAAAAGATACTAAAATAACATAACCTCGGTGTCATCGTTACATCCTTTTGAAACCCTGCTATTTCCTTAATGCCGGTCGCTCCTTGGTCCTGTGCCCGCCACTCTCTATGGCTGTTCCAAGCTGGGCCCAAACAACGTCCATGCACAGGCCCTGTGGATACGCGTCTTGGGTCTCTTTTTGGGTCGTCTCCCCTCTTTGTCCCCTTGGCATAGATTCGTTGGAGGGACCAGACCCCTGCCGTGGATCGTCTACCGCGTCCCTCTGTCCCCGTAGTTTCCAGACGTCGTGCGCCACACCTGCTTCTCCCTCTCACTGGGTGGTACCTGTCTTGTGATTGGCCGATGGGTGCAGACGCTGAGAGCCTGGTCCAGCCAGCACCTGCTCCCCTGGGCTCTCCCCCGATGGACGCAGCGGCTGCTGATGGCGGCCGATCAGATTCAAGCCCTCACCGGGGGTAGTTCGGGGGCTGTGTGACCCTGGGGGAAGTCCTTCCTCCCTCTGGCTGTCTTGTTCATCCGTAGACAACCGAAACCCTAGGCTAAGGGGCTGTTGTGGGGAAGACGTGATGTGGTGCTTACGAGGGCAAAGCATAGTTCGGGGCAACTGAAAAGTGCTGGAAGAATTTCGGAGACGAACTTTTATGTATTTATTTTTTAACTTAAACATCTTATTTATTTATTTAAAATATTTTTTAATGTGTATTTATATGAGAGAGAGAGAGAGAGAGAGAGACAGGGTGAGCAGGGGAGGGGCAGAGAGAGAGAGGGAGACACAGAATCCGAAGCAGCTCCAGGCTCCGAGCTGTCCGCACAGAGTCCGACGCTGGGCTCGAACTCACAGACCGCGGGATCCTGACCCGAGCTGAAGTCGGACGCTTAACCGACTGAGCCCCCCAGGCGCCCCGAACTCCCCTGTTTTAGACGAAGCAGAAGAGGCAGAGAAGAGCGACTTGGGCTGGGTCAGACAAGTAAAGGGACAGGGTGGAGGTGGGACCCCTGGTTCCCCCACCGCTTATCCGGACGGAAGGCTGGACCCCGGCCCCCAGTGACCGCCAGGGGCTGCAATGCCGGGGGTCTACCGCTAGGGGCGCCCGCCCGACGGTTCCCCCGCCAGGTGCCAGGTGCCAGGTGCCAGGTGCCAGGTGGGCGTGTCTCCTCTGCCTACCAGCGTCTGTGTTGTGCCTCTTCCTAATGTGTAGAAAGAGTGTAAAGATGTGTCTTCAACGAGCCAGGTCTTCAGGAAATCGGCTCCTTTGTGGCTTCCGTTAGTTTATGGTGAGGGTCTCCGGCACGCGCACCTGTCACGGGGCGGGGGGCGCGTGGGACGAACCTAGGCCGCCAGCGGGGTCGTGCTCCGCAGGGCGCACGCTCGCTCACGTCGCCAACGAACCCTCGACTGGCCGATTGATTTGTTGTGCGCAGAACCCCGAGCTGCTGCTACCCCCCCCCCCCCAACGCGGGCACGGGTCTGCGTGTCCTGGGCGGTCTGTGTGCGCGTCTCGCAGGCTGGCGACTTCGATGCCCCGGGGACAGCCTGCCATGCCTCCTCCCGGCCCACGGCCGCCGTGATTGCGCACGCACGTACGCACGTGCCACGGTGGTTTCTCTAATGACGTTTCCCTCTTCTCCGTCGCCGCACCCAGGCATCAAGCATCCACCCTTCATGGGTCGGTCTGTCTGTCTGCTTATCTATCTGGGAACATTCGCTGGGCACCAGGTTTGGGCTGTGCCGTGTGTTAGGGGTGGAACAAAGTTCTGTCTCTCAGTCTGGAGGAGGAGCAGAGACTTGAGCAGTTACGACCGAGGGCGGCCAGTGCCCTGATGGGAGTCGGTGAGGGCACAGTGCCTTGGGGCCACAGATGACGGGCAACTAGCTGCTTTAGGATCTTGGGGGAAACTTTTTCAAGACGACATTGAATCGGGTATTGAAGGATGAATAGGAGTTCACCAGGTCTACATGTGGGGAGAGAGGTGGCATCTGGGCCAGGAAGTGTGCAAAGGTTTGGCAAGGCTAATTTACCTAGCCCCTTCCCTGGGGGCCATCTCTCTGAGTTTTGGGGGGCACTGGTGGCTCAGTCGGTTAAGCACCCGACTTCAGATGAGGTCATGATCTCACGGTCTGTGGCTTCCAGCCCCGCATCGGGCTCTGTGCTGACGGCTCGGAGCCTGGAGCCTGCTTCGGACTCTGTGTCTCCCTCTCCCTCTGCCCCCACCCCCTCAAAAATAAATAAACATTAAAAAAAGAATCTGAGTTTTGGAAAAACTCAGCGATCGGTGGGATCATCATGTGTGTTTGCCAGAGGACTTAGGAGGGCCTGGCTCTGCCCCTCACTCCCCGCAGAGCCCTCCTCCTGGACAGCCCTCATCAGGTCTCGCTTTGAAGAGCGGGGGGCCTCCTCCCTCCCTCACCTCCCCCTACTCAGGGGAGGCAGGGTCAGTGAGGAGCTGGGGGCCTCTGCCCTGAGAGCTCTCCTCCCCGCCTCACCCCCACCGTGGGCAGGACGCTGGTCTCGAGGTGGGGTTTCGTGCTGGTGCCCAGTAGCGTGGGGTGTGAGGCCAAGGGCTGCGAACTCCGATTCCACCAGGGGCCGGGTGCTCTGGCCGATCGACGGGGGCAGCCTGTCCTCAGCCACCGCCCCCCTTGGTTGCCGCGTGGCTGCATGTTCTGAGTTTTTAAGATGAGCCAGAAATCTTCATTAGCGTGCGGACTCCCTCAATACTTGCATGTCAGGAACCAATTGGTAAAAACTCCACAAGGCTCGGGTTAAGACGAAACCCATCTGGTAGCTGAATATGGCCTCGGGCCCACCGGTCTGCAGCCTCCAGTATAGACACAGCCCCTCAGAAAGAACCCGCCCCGGGCCTTGAAGCCTTAGAGACCGGCAGGGGTCCTGGGGCCCCCTGCCTCCGTCGCCGCCTGGGTCCCAGTCCCCGGGGCTGGAGCCCCACAGAGGGCCCCGCGTGTGTCTCTAGCTGTCCTGCCGGTCCCCAGCCAGGCAAGCTGGCCTCACAAGACGGGCACAGACGGGGACTCCATCCTTCCCGGATTTCTCCTGGCTCCTGGCGGCACCCCCAGCCCCACCGTGCTGCCCAGAGGGTCTGCTGGCTCCAGGGTGCCGGTGGCTCCGTGGACTCGTGGGACGAAGGGCGTGTGAGCCGGGGGCCGCCTGCCGGGCCAGGATGGGCCCTCCCCCAGCCGGCTGCTCCTGGGGCCTCTCCTGGCTTTAGTTCAGCCTTGATCCCCATGGGATTAACTGCCATCTGGTCACCTCCCTCACAAAGGAGCCTCGGGCATTCTGGGTTAATCCTGGCTCCTGGGGGCGGGGAGCGCTGACCGTCACCCCCACTCACCCCCACGCTGGTGACTTGGAGGACAAGCTGAGCTGTTTCTGCCCCTGGAGTCTCCGACACCGGGTCTTTCCCGGAGCTGCCCTGAGAGAGCCGGAGACGGGCCGTGTCAGAACCGGGTCCAAGCAGAGGGGCTCACAGCTGGGAAGCTGAGGCCCCAGGGGCTGATGTCCCCAGGCCTCCTCCACCCCCAGAAGGGCGAGCCCGGTGCCCAGCGCAGGGAGGGGCTGGGATGAGCTGGGATCTGTACCCACCCCCTGCAACCCACGACACCTCCCCTATGGCGGGTGTGGTGCCCAGGCTCTCTGCGAATCAGTGTGGCCCTCTCGGCCACCGGGGCCTGCTCCTTCCCCTACCCTCCACATCTCCCTCCCCGCGGGTCACGGACTCAGGGGCTCAGGTCTCCTCGGGAGAGAAATGCGTCAGCGCTGAGCACAAGGGCCAGCAAGAGGCAGCATGGCACTGTGGCGAGAGTGTGTCCTCTGGGGCCGGGTTTGAATCCCGGCTCTGTCATTTCCTAGCTGTGTGACTTAAGCAAGTTACTTAACCTCTCTGGGCTGCAGTCTCCTCATCTACAGAGTGGGGATAATAGCCGTGCCTCCCTCACCGGGTCATGTAAGGACCGAAGCGGCTAACAGAAGGAGCTGGTGAACACTTTGCCCGGGACACAGTGAACCCCAGTCATTGGCGGGGCGTGCTGGGGACAACGCGTGCTACCAGCCACGGGCAGGGATGGCGGCTGTGGCCGGACCCAGAGGTGGGCTCTCTGGGGCCGGAAGCCACCGTGGTCTCTCCCCACAGCACACAGGGGTCTACCCCATCCTGTCCCGGAGCCTGCGGCAGGTGGCGGAGGGCAAGGACCCCACAGAGTGGCACGTGCACACGTGCGGGCTGGCCAACATGTTTGCCTACCACACGCTGGGCTACGAGGACCTGGACGAGCTGCAGAAAGAGCCACAGCCTTTGATCTTTGTGATAGAGCTGCTGCAGGTGCGCCCCGGGCAGGGGGAGGGGCGGGGGGAGCAGGTGCGCCCAGGGGTGGGGGAGGGGCAGGTATGGGGGGGAGGGGGGTGCGCGGGGGTCGGGAGAGGGGCAGGGGGGCAGGTGCATGGGGCAGGGAAGGGGGAGCAGGGCAGGGATGCCAGGGGCAGGGGGCAAGGGGCCGGGGGGAAGGAAGCACACAGGGCAGCTGTGCCCGGGGGAGTGGGCCCGCAGGGAGCCTGACCTCACTGGTCCCTGGGCGTCACCTGCTTTCTCTTTAGAGCACAAGAGAGTTCATAAACCACAGCAAAAGTGGAATCTGACCCCCAAAAGTACCAAAAGCCCATCTGAGACCAGCTCTCTCGGGAGTTACTGGTGTTCACTTCGGAGGCATTTACTTCTCCTGGTTCTGGGCTGTGCTTTTGTTTCCAGTGGTTTCCAATTAGTCCCGGGGGTCCTGGATTCAGACCTGGTCCTCCAGCAGTGGGAGAGGCTGAACAGAACTGCCCACGCCTTCTCACCCAGACCCCAGAGTGACTGATAGCTCGTGTTTGTGGGGTGGCGGGAGAGGGTCAAGCCCGGGTCGGGACCCAGCTCATGGCCCAGGGTGAGATTCAGCCCGAGGGCTACGTGGATGAACAAATAAATAAGAGAATCGTGTCGGCGGAGGGTCTTTGTGGGCCTGCTAGGACAGTTGTGCGGTTTCTCCACTGCACAAGGGCATCACCTCCAAGGTGCTCGCCACCGACACCGTATGTGGGAACCTTTAGAATGACGATTACCCGGCAGATGGCAATAAAGCCTGTAGTTCTGCCAAATGAGTATCCTGACGATCTTCTGAAGACTGAAGTCAGGTGTGTTGACAAAGGGCGGTCCTTCCCTGATTCGCACAGAGGATCTGATTTAGGCCCCCCGTGTACGTGGCTGTGGCTGTGGCTGGCGAGCACGGTTCTGCCGGCCGGCCCACCCTCCCCGTGGAATACGCCGAGGGGGTTCCCCAGCCGCGGGGACGCAGGCACCCCGGTCCCCGCCTCACCGGCCTGCCGCTCTGGGGCCAGGTCGAGGCCCCGAGCGAGTACCGGCGGGAGACGTGGAGCCTGAGTAACGAGGAGAAGCTGCAGGCGGTGCCCGTCCTCCACGGGGAAGGGAACCGGCTCTTCAAGCTGGGCCGATACGAGGAGGCCTCCACCAAGTACCAGGAGGCCATCGTGTGCCTGCGGAACCTGCAGACCAAGGTGGGAGGCGGCGGGCGGGCGGAGGCGGCCGGGGGGAGGGGGCAGGCGGCTGGGAGGAGGGGGCAGGCGGCTGGGAGCGGGGGGGGGGAGGGGCCAGGCCGCGGGGGGGGGGGGCGGCGGGGGGGGGGGGGGCAGGCGGCGGCCCGAGCTCACGGCGCATGCGCTCCCCGGGCAGGAGAAGCCCTGGGAGGTGCAGTGGCTGAAGCTGGAGAAGCTGATCAACACCCTGATCCTCAACTACTGCCAGTGTCTGCTGAAGAAGGAGGAGTACTACGAGGTGCTGGAGCACACCAGCGACATCCTGCGCCACCACCCAGGTGCGCGTGCGCGTGCGCGGGGGGCGGGGCCGCGGCGGGAGGGGTCCCGCGCCGTGCGATGCGTCCTCGGTCGGGCGACCCGGCGGCTCGCGAGCCCGCGACTCTGGGGCCCGGCCCCTAGCAGGTGCTTGTCAGGAGAAGCCTCGCGGTCCTACTGCGCGCCGGGCCGGGCGCTCGCCTCGCCTCACTTGGCGCCCAGAGTAAGCGCCGGCCGCAGGGGGAGGGGGGCGGGGGGGGCAGGGAGAGGCCCCCCCCCCCGCCCCCCCCCCCCGAGGCCCGCGGGCTGGGGGGGGAAACCGAGGCGGCGGCTCGGGCGGACACGGAGGGCACGGCTCGTGATCCGGGCTCAGGGCGGGCGAGGCTCGGCCTCGCGGGGCCGGCCTCTGAGGCCCCGGCGGCCGGGGCGGCCCGATCCTCCCCTCAGGCATCGTGAAGGCCTACTACGTGCGGGCCCGGGCCCACGCGGAGGTGTGGAACGAGGCGGAGGCCAGGGCGGACCTTCAGAAGGTGCTGGAGCTGGAGCCGTCCATGCAGAAGGCGGTGCGCAGGGAGCTGAGGCTCTTGGAGAGCCGCCTGGAGGAGAAGAGGGAGGAGGAACGGCTGCGCTGCCGAAACATGTTGGGCTAGGGCAGGGAGCGGGCCTCCGGGCCTCCCCGGCCTCCTCCGGCCTCCCCCGGCCGGCCCCGGCCGCGTCCTCCCCTGACTCTTCAGACTCCTCTGGCCTCCCTTGGCCTCCTCCTGCCCCCCTCCTCCACTGACGTCTGGCCTCCCTCAGCCTCCTCCGGCCTCCCCCAGCCTCCCGGGCCTCCCCGGCCTCCCCGACCCCCTCCTCCACTGACTCTCCGGCCTCCCCCAGCCTCCTCCTGCCCCCCTCCTCCCCCCCTCCTCCACTGACTCCCCAGCCTCCCCCACTTCCCTGGCCTCCCCTGTCTCCCACAGCCTTCAATGCCACCCGACCTCCCCTGGTTATTTTTGTTGCTTCCTCTAGAATTCTCTCTGGAGTCCCCACCACTCCCTTCTGTGCGGGGTGACCACTGGACCTTTGCTTCTGCTCTGTCCCCACTGTTAACACCTGTGCTCCTTCTGTAGCCAAAACCAAGTTTCTGTGCTTTGTCCACAGGCTGACTTTAAAATGAGAAAACCAATAAACGGTGTAAGTTTCCCCAAAGGCCCCCGTGCGGTGCTCTGATCGTGGTTCTTTTTCTGTGCTTCCAAATTCACGGCCCCCAGGGGCCACAGAAGGAGGTCACTTGTGGCAAGGAAAGGGGGTTAGCGTTCGGTGGGTTCAGGCTCGTGGCTGAGGGCCGTCCAGGTATATGTGCGCGAAGCAGAGGGGAGCGGGTCGGGCGAGGGGACACCGTGGGCTGGAGCGGGACGGTCACCGGCCTCCCACTGCCCTGGGTGGGACCACCGGAGGCTGCAAAGCAGATGGGGAGCCTGGCGAGGGAATTAATTGAGGACCAGGACCTATGGCCGGAGACGCCCGGCCCCCAGGGTCCTTCCGTTTTCAGTGTGCGGCCCTCCCTCCGCCGCCCTCTTCCCTGGGGTCCGTGAGGGTCTCACCCCGTCTGTGCCGAGGCCAGAATGTGTCCCACGACCCTGGTCCCCTGCCACCATGCCCCCTCCTGATGCCCTAGGACTTTGCAAGCCCCCGAGAAAAGAGAGGCGGAGGGGGGGGGGGGGGGTTGGGTGGAAGGCGGGCCCCCCCCCCCCCCCCCCCAATGCTGGAGACCGTGTGGAACCCGTGAGGCTGGAGACCCTCCCTCCCTGGAGACCCGCCAGCCACCCAGGGGGTGGGGATCGGCCACATTTTGGTTCAGGCCTTTCTTGGTCAGCCCTCCCCTCTGCCTGCCACCTGCCTTTCTCGGGTGGTCGGAGCCTCCCCCCCCCCCCACCGGCCGCACCCCTCCCTGGTGATTTCTGCCCTGCTGGGCACACTCCCCCTCCTCCCCGCCCCCTCCCCCTGTGTGTGCCAGATCCAGACACAGAATAGACTCACCCCCTCCAAAGGCCAAGGACGGGACCACAGGTTCTTTTTCAGGACCCAGGTGCCTCTCACCCTATCTGGCTGGTGCAGGGGTGGGGAGAGCTGACCAGGGCCCCGACGTGCGCCGCCACCCTGTCCAGGCCTCTGGCCCCGGCGCTGGCTTCCTGTGGCCCTGACACAGCCTCCGGGAGGTGCTCTGGGCCAGGTCTGGGCAGGTGGGCGCAGGAGGGTCCTGGGATGTCGCCCCTTCCAACCTTTCCAAGGGACCGAGCTGGAAGCTGCTTCCGAGTGGCCAGCAGGGGGCAGCAGAGATCAAGCAGGTTGGGGTCCCCGGGGCCGGAGCTGGGACTGGCTGGGATCCCTGAGAAAGCTTTGCTTCCCCAGGAGCCCCGACCTGCCCTGACTCTCTGACTCTCACGGGTCGCCAGCAGGTCCCGCGGGCAGGGCGCAGGGAAGGGAGGGCTTAGAGCTGCAGCGTCCGAATGCCACCAGGCACCCCCCTGTACAGATGGGGAAACTGAGGCTCGGAGAAGGGCAGTAACATTCCAGACCCCACTGCAGTTCTGGGACAGCCTCAGGATTAGTGTTCAAGGTTTCCATGTTTCCGGGCTGGGACTTTTTGTACAACACTCCTCCCGGGACAGTCTACACGTGAGTGTGATGTATGGGAGGGAGGGAGGGAAGGGAGGAGGGAGGAAGGGGGGAAGGAGGGGGAAGGCAGATAAGGGGGAAGAGCATGTTTGAGATCTGTCTCTCGGCCGGGACACCGTGTGTCCTCATAGCCAGTTGACCCCGCGTCCCCACCAAGCCCTCCCCCGGGGAAGAGCTAGGGGGACAGTGTCCCGTGGCCCCTGAGGTCTGATGTCGAGCGGCCCTGAGCCCACAGCCGGGCACCGCGTCCCATGGGGGCCCAGGCGGGGAGGGCATCGCGGTCCAGGCGGCAGCTGTGAGGTCCGGTTTCCGGGAAGTTACGTTAAAAAGGCAAAAAAATAGGTGCGTTAACCTTGACCCCGTGCGTCAGCAGCCTTACCGGCTCGTCCCAAACGAGGTGCTCTGCGTTCCGTGCCTCACGCCGTCTCCGGGGCATGTGGTGCTCCCAGCGCGTCCCGAGGGGCGCGTGTCGGGGTGTGGGTGGTGGCGGACCGTGCCCCCGTGCCACTCCGACCCTGCACACTGTTCACAATTCAGTGTGACTCGTCGAGCTGCGTGTGAACGTGATGCGACGGGGGAGTCTCTTCTGTGCTCGCTCCTGGGTTAGCGCGTAAGCTGGCCGCGTTCGTGCTCCTGGTGGTCTTTGCCGGCAGGCGTGCGAGATCGTCGGGCAGGGTCCGGGAGGCAGACAAACAGAGCAAAGGAGAGCACCTATCACCGCCAGCGTTCGGGGTGTGATGGGGCTCCACGAAAGCCTCCCGGGCTGCCACTTACAGTTGTGCGCGTTGGGCACTGCACAACCCAGGGGCCCCTGTTTGTCTCACGGTCATCGTAGGTATGTGGTTATTGCAAGTTCCCAGGAGGTGGCGGGAAAATGTCTGGAGGAAGGGGCACCTCGTCCTAATTTGCTCAGTCGCCGTATCGGCTAGTGCTGGCCCCGCGTTCCAGCTACGTTGGCCTGTGAGCGTCCGTTGCCAGGGGCACGGCCCGAGGACGTCCCCGTGTGACGCGGGGCGCCCTTCTCTCATCCAGCAGAATCCCGTCCTTGAAGGCGAGCGAGGGGTGGCCAGGCTGGGGTGGGAGGGGAGACAGGACGCTGGAAGGACGTACGTCCCCCTCTGTGCCCGGGGCCGTGACGGTCCTCCTGGGACTGTCCACTCGTGTTCCAGCTGGAAGGAAGGTCCCTGCTCCTCCGCAGAACTCGAGCGTGGCCCCGAACCCTGCACGGGACATGAGCGGCATCTCCGTGTGGCCCTTCTGCCGCGTCTTCGCTACACTCTGTTCTCCCGGAAGCTGTCCGGGTGCTTCCTCAGTGGCTCCCTCTTCCCGTGGAAGCCCGCCAGCGGGTCGGGCGCTGGGGACAGTGAGGTCAAGGCTTTGTCCCCTCAGCTGCCTTCTGGGGGGGCTCTCGTGCACCTGCTGTCAGGGCAGTGCTGCGCTCAGGTCACCGGGTGTCCCTGTGATCGAGGCATCGCCCGTCAAAGACGCGCAGGCTCAGACGTCGCATGTGTGTCTCTGGGTTCTGGAGGTCGGGAGTCTGAAATGGACCTCGAGGGACTAAAATTGGGGTGTGGGCGCGTGGTGTTCCTCCTGGAGGCTCGGGGACGGGACCCTGTTCCTTCTGCCTCCAGCTGCTCCGGGCCTGCGGGCCGTGGCTCCTTGCCCCTTGTCACCGCAGTCCCTGTAGTCACATTTCCTCCTCCGAGTCCCCTGCGTCCCCCTTACCAGGACCCCATGACCAGCCGGGCCCCCGTGCCCCCAGGATCACTCTTGCAGAGCCCCCATTGGGGTGGAAGGCCACGCGTGCACAGGCTGGGGGGTGAGGCCGTGGGCACTGGAGAGGGGCCGCTCCCCTGCCGCCCGACGCGGGGCTCGAACTCACGGACTGCGAGATCGTGACCTGGCTGAAGTCGGACGCTTAACCGACTGCGCCACCCAGGCGCCCCTGATCCAGTCTTTCGATGAACAACCTTTGAAGTGGGTTCCCCCCCCCCATCCCTGCCCCTCTGGCCCGACGTTTCCTGGTTTGTGCTCGGGAGGAGCGAGCGAGTTAATGCACGTAAAGAGGGTGACCCTGCTGTTGTCATTCTGACCACCAGGCACGCTGTGGCCCCGGGGTCACCTGCTCGCACGCCGGCCGGCCACAGCCCTGGGCTTGCCTCTGGGACCCGGCTTGTCCTCTGGCTGGAGAGCAGAGCATACTCCACAGCCTGGTCGTAGCCCCAAGTCGGGGGAGGGACGCACAGCCTCGGGGCACCTGCTGCGTATGTCGTGGGGGGGGGGGGCGAAGGGTGCAGGCTTTCAGGGACACGGGTCCCCTGTTCCTAATAAATACTGAGAACAAGTTTTTCAGGACCCCGCGGGGGATTCTACACGAGAAAAGAGAGGCTGGTCTCGAGCTTTCGCATTCATCCTGCCGATGGCTCGCCTTTGTCTCCTAGAAACTTCTTTCCTTTTCCCAGGACTTGGCATCTGCAGCCCGGCCTGCCCGTTCGCGGGCCACACCCCCGGGCCCACCGCTGGGTGCTCCAGAGTTCACAACGGAGGAGGGAACAGGGAGGGGAGACTTGCAGCGGGGGGCGGGGGGGCAGCAGCAAAGAGGCCCCCCTGGGGTCCAGTCTCCCCAAATCCTCCCTCCCTCCCTCCTCGTTCCCGTTAATTCAGGAACAGCTGCCGTCCGTGGGAACCGCCCACCGGCACCCACAGAAGCCAGTCCCCAGGAAGGCCTCCTTCTCCCCCTGGTGGAGAGGAACTCCCAGGGCACGGGGCGAGCGGACGGTCTTTGTGACAGCAGCTCGGGAACCCGCAGATGTGCTGGAAGGGACCTTGTGACAGACTGGACAGACAGACGGTCCCCAGCGGGCCTGCGCCCTAGAACCCCCTGCCTGACCGCCTTCCCACCTGCCGACCGATGATGCCAGCGTCCCCGGGGCCCCGTGTGTGACGGCGGGACTGTAATGTGGTCTTGTTGAAAGGTGTCGGGGGGGGGGGGGGAACAGAGGGCCGGGCCTGATGTCAGGGACCGGGAACACGAGGGCACCCGAAAGCCAGGACCACAACCGGTAGGATCAGGTTGTGCTCGAGGAGGAAGCCCCCCGACCCGAGATTCGACCGTGATGATGCTGGGGAACAGGAGCCCCCTCTGTGGTCAGACGTGCGTGCTTCTGGGTAACTCGGGCAAAACCTCGCAGGTGGAGGGAAAGAATCAGAATCCAGAGCCTTGATATCCTCGTTCATAAGAATCCACGTCTGTGCTCGCTGGGACCAGTTCGAAAATGTTTGCGTCTCTCTTTCCCCGAGGCCCCGAGCGTCTTCCTTCTTGGTGGGTCGGTTCCCAACTGCGGGCCCGCCCTGCCTGGGGCTTTGGACGCTCCCCTGGATCCTTCTGTCCAAACCTGCTTTCCCATCACTTGGTGGCCGTGACCTGGCGGAGGAGGCCCGGGTCGTCTCCTGCGAGCCAGGCCCTCACTCTCCTCATTCTCGAGCCCCCACGGAAGCAGGCGGGTGGGCGGGCCGCTCCCCGGGGGCTCCTCGGGGAGGGGGCCTGAGGGCCCGTGGCCAGGGCCCCACAGGAGGCCCAGCTTGGAGCCGGGGCACGTCCAGGTGTCCCTGGTCCCTTCTTTCATGATCACCTGTGTGAGTCATTCCCTGGAAGGACTCAGGGCCAACGGGGCCAAGAGGTCCCGACGGGGGTGTCACAGAGCTGCCCGCCGGTGGCCGGCTGGCCGTCCTCGCTGGGGTGGGGGGCCCCCCATCGGCCTCTCACTCGCCCGCGGGGACTGGAGCCGGAATTTACCGGAACCACCGGGGGGGGGGGTGAATCGACGAACGGGCTCGGGGCCTCTCTGTGCACGTCAGGCACGGCTGAAAGCTGCTGTGTCCCAGGTTCTCCGGCCTGCGTGCGGGGGAGGGGGCGAGGGGACGCAGACTGTGATCCTGTGCTCCCGGGTCGGGATTTCGCACACTGGATGCAAGGATCCTGTTTGAACCCGGCTTCGGCGCGCCGAACCCCACGGCCCGGCACTTTCCGCCGCACGGGGACGTCACCACCACGGCCGAGACCTCGCGTTTGCTTCCTTCTGACCGTGTGAACGCCGGCCAAGCCGGAGGGGTGGCGACGCTTCCTCTCACGGCCCCGTTTGGGCCCTGGCTTTCGTCGTGCCGTTGTCTCGCTGCCGCGGTCCAGGTGCCGAGTGTCGTCTGTCGCACGGGTGGCGCTCACACGTGTGCGAGAGCGGGTGCGCTTGGTGCCCTGCGTCTGCCGGAAGTTGTTTCCAAACACTCCTCGGTCCCTTAGCAGCCTCCTGCTGTGCCAGCCTCCCGAGCGGCCCTGCTCCAGCCCCCTCCGGGACCGCCGGGCCCTCTGGGACGCCTCCCCGCCTCCCGGAGCCTGTCTTCCTCCCGTCTCTCCTGCCGCTGCGCTTCGTGCCGGGCGTCATCCTGCAGTGGCTTTCTCAGGACAGGCGCGTGGGGGGTGGGCGTTCCTGCGATGCTAAGTCGCGCTGACGGTGTATTTATTCCACCTTCACCCTGGGCCGCTCCTTGGCTGGCTGCACAACTCGAGGCTGGAGACCCCTCTCCCGCTGTCCCCCGGCCGCCGTTAACGTTAGTCTGCTCCGGCTGCTGTCACAGCAGCTCACGCATCACGAGTCCCCCGTCCCCGTCCCCCGGTTCTGGGGGCTGGAACTCCGACATCATGCCTGCTCCCTTCCGAGGCTGGGGGCAGATGAATTCCTGCGCCCTGACCGTCCCGCGGCGTCTCCCCATGCGTGTGTCTGTGTCCAAATGCTCCCTTTAAAAAAATATTTTTTTTAACGTTTATTTATCTTTGAGAGAGAAAGAGAGAGAGTGAGAGCAGGGGAGGGGCAGAGAGAGAGAGGGAGACCCAGAATCCCAAGCAGGCTCCAGGCTCCGAGCTGTCCGCACAGAGCCCGACGCGGGGCTCGAACCCACGAACCGCGAGACCGTGACCTGAGCCGAAGTCGGACGCTTGACTGACGGAGCCACCCAGGCGCCCCCCAAATGCCCCCTTTTCCTGAGGACCTGGGTCGTCCTGGACTAGGGGCCTGCTCTGCTGCGGTGTGACCTCACCCCAGTCAGTGATGTCTATCAGGACCCCGTTTCCAGGTCACATGGCACCCTGATGTGCTGTGGATGAGGACCTTCCACATAGGAAGCGGGGTGGGGGGGGGGTGTCATAGTTCAGCCTGGAACACACAGAGAAGTCATTTTCATTCCCCGGCCTCTGTGTGTGACCGTCTGGGCCTTCTCACGTCTTTTCGGACCTCCTGTTCCTGCCGGACACTTGGCAATTTCCGGGCAACGTGCCGTGGAGGGTCTTTGGGTCCGTCTGCAAACGCCCCTCGTTTGGCTTCCTGTGCTCCCCCCTCCCCCACCCCCCGGTCCGTCTGGAGCTCTCGTCTGTCGGATGTTGGACTCATGCGCTGGTGTTCCGAGTTTCGTACTCTTACTTCCCACCGACCCTGTCTCCTTGCTGTCTTACTTCTGGGGATGTTTCTGCAACTTCGTTTGCAACACTTTCCACTGAGTTTTGCATTGCTGCTGTTGTATTGCGAGTTCCTTGGGGCTCTTTCTTATCTTGGGGGTCGTCTCCACCCTTTCACGAAATTCTGTTTTTGTTTTTTTTTTTTTTTTTTTTTTTTTTTTACCTTTATTTATTTCTTTTTGAGAGACAGAGCACAAGCGGGGTATGGGCAGAGCGAGGAGGAGACACAGAATCCGAAGCAGGCTCCGGGCTCTGAGCTGTCCGCACAGAGCCCGATGCGGGGCTCGAACCCACGAACCGTGAGATCGTGACCTGAGCCGAAGTCGGACGCTCAACCGACTGAGCCACCCAGGCGCCCCTGTTCTTATTTTATGGGGAACCAAATCTCCCTGAGGATATGGAGGAGGTTTTTGACTTTTCGCTTTGGCTCCCATGATAGCCCTAGTTCCCCAGTGTTCCCCCGCTGGGTCCTTCTTGCCCCCGGGTCTAGACATCCTCGCTGGCCCATGCGTTTTTAAGGTGAGACAGTGAAGACTTGATTGCAACCTCCACAGCGGGCCGTGCTGTTGGGGGCGGTGGCTTCACCGCAGGTCGCGGGTTGGGCGAGCAGACCCCTGGGGGTCCCCGGGGCTCCCGGCTTCGGCGGGTTATCCAGGGAGGAATACCCGGGTCTTTCCTGGAGACCTGTGTTTCCCGGAAGCCCGTCCACGCCTGACCCTCTGCCTGCCTGGTGGCCCTGGGTCGGGGGGCTCCCCTCACACGGGATTGGTTTGCCTGTGACTTCCTGGGGACGCTGCCAGGCAAACCCACCCACTTGGAGCCAGTATTGTGGTAACCGCGGACTCCGCTGTCCTCTCCGTCCAGCGTCTCCGCGGGGCCTGGCCGAGGCCCCTCGCGTTGCCCCCTCGCTCCCGGCTGACGGCCCTTTGCCCCGGCAGGTGCGTCTGTGCTCTCGTCTGGTCTGCTCTGTGCCTCTCAGGATGGGCCACACCAGGGGCACCTGTGCTTCCTGACCCGGGGGGTTGGGCCAGAGGGAGGCCTTGGCCGGGAAGGACTGAGGTCGTCATTCTTTGGTGCCGCGGGGGCACAAGGAAGCCCTCCTGCGTCGTCCCCGCGGTCAGGTCTCATCCAGGGCCACTCCCGGTCCCAGCCGAGCCCCCGACCCCTCCTCTGGGCCCTCAGCGTTCTCTTCCCGGCCCAAACGCCTCTCGCTTTAGGAAGCCTCCCCTGGACACCGCAGACGAGCCCGGTGTCTGGTTCCCTCGTCCCCAGAGCCCTTCTCCCCCTCCCGGCATTTGGACGAGTTTCTGTCTGCTCCTCCGGTCGACTCTTGATCCCATCCTGCGGGGAGGGGTAGGCTGTCCTCACATCCCACACTCTGCAGAGCGCCTGTGGGGACACAGCAGACATGGCTTTGGTGAGCGAGCAAAGGAGTGACTGAAAAGGCCCTCTCCTCCAAGAAGCCCTCCAGGGTTCCCCTCTCCCAGCCTCAGCGGCCACAGTCCTCACCACTCTTGTAACACCTACTGCTTTTTCTTTGCCCTGTGGCGGCTTGCGGCCCTGCCCGCCCCTCCCTGCCCACCACCCTCCGTGTGGTCCAGGCCTCATCCCTTCTGGATCCCCAGGGCCTCCCCCGGTGCCCGGCACACAGTAGGCACACGCTGACCTGACAGCTGAGTTTGGGAAAGACCTTGTGTCTCTGTACCTGGGGCCCAGCTGCCCCGGGCAGGTATTTAATTGTCGTTTTCTCTGTGGACTCACTGTTTTGTGTCGGTGATGTTTTTCCGGAGTCTGATCCTCCCTGGTGACGGCGTACCTCTCTGTAGGGGGGGGCGTGAGGCTCGGGAGACCAGGCCCAGCTGTGCAACCGGCATCCCCAGCCCCATTGTGTGGTTGCCAGGCGTGGGCCCCCGGGGTCGGCGGGTCTGAGCCTCAGCTGTGATTCCGCGACCGTGGCCCTGACCTCTCCAGGCCACCGTCTTCATCCGCGAAGTAGGAAAGATAATAGTGCTTGAGGCAGGCCGTGGCAGGAACCAGATGAGGTCATGGGTGTGGGGCGATTTGCACAGTGTGTGACACGTGCAACTGTTCAGCTCACCGGCCGCCGGACCTGGTCCTCTGCGGTCTGTCGAGGGTGGGGTGCTGGGAGCCGCACGCGCACGAACGTAGGCTGTGATGAACGTGAGCTGTTGGCCACGGTTGTCCTTCCGTTCCCGCTGGGGGGCGGCCTGATCCCACGCCTTCTTGGATTTACCCCTGCCCGCTCAGCGAGCGTCCCCTTTCAGTGAGCACATGCATCTGGCCAGCGGTGAAGTGAGCTCGCCGTCGCTGGAGGTATTCAAGAAGCCACCCAGCGGCTTCACACCCTGGCCGGTCAGCCCGGGGGCCCCTGGTGACTGACCCAGGAGGGGTTTTCACTCTCGAAACGGGGGGCAGGGGGGCCCCGCGTGCTCGCGTGCTGCCTGGCCGTGAAAATCCACCGAGCTGAATCCGAGGAGAGCTCCAGCCCGAGTGTTTGCCCTTTTCGTCTCGCCCGTTGCCATGGGAACGGCAAGCGATTGCAATCACCACTGTTTGTATTGTGAACTTGGCGCCCGTCAACGCGGCTTCGGAAAAACAAGAAATACAAATCTCGACTTGGACTTGGGCGTGAGGCTCGTTCCCATTCCGAACCAGCCCCCGGGGACGTCCTGCCCCTTCCTCCCCGTCTGGCAATTCCCACCAAACCCTGCTTCCGGCCGCCCTCGGAGGACGCGCTGGGAACCGGCCACGCTCCCCCGGCCACGGCCCGTGGCCTCCGTGGCGGGCTCTTCCTACCACCTGCCTGGCTCGCCTTCTGGAGATGAGAGAGAGGGGCCGTCTGGGCTCAGGCGCCCCGCAAAGCGGTGGGAGCCCCGCTCCCCCGTGTGCACCTGCATCGGGGCACCGAGCGGCCCCCCGCCCGCCCTCCCCGTGGCCCAGCTCTTTCTGCCGCGCCGCCCGAGGGACGCCCCGCAGCCCCCTCCCCGCACGCTGGCCCAGTGCCCGGAGCTGATCGGTGACAGCACTTCGCTGGAGTAGGAAGGACTCCAGGGAGCATCCGACCCCAGCCCGGGTGTCGCCACCGAGAATAAATCCCTGAGGGAAGAAGCGGCTTACCGGAGGCCACGCCACCCGGAGCGGCTCCGGCCCCCGTGGCCGGGTTTTCTGTAAATCTGTCGCATCAGGGCCACCTGCCCCGGGCCCCTCATTTCATCCGCTTTGCCAAGTTGCGACTCTGAGCGTTTGAAATACACACGGGCTTCAGCGACTGGGTGTAGAATTTTCTAAAAAGGGTCTAAACTCTGGAGACGGGCACTCGGTGACACTCGGTTCTCAGGCCTGAGCCGTGGGCCGGGAGAGGAGGCGGGTCCTCAGCGGTTTCAGAACCAGCCCTGGTCCCGGGAATCCACTGGCCGTGTGGCGTCGGGGGACCTGCTTGACCTGCCGGGCCCTCGGTGTCGTCTTCTGTCCACTGGAGGGAAGGGAGCCGGCCTCGTCCACCTTGCGTCACTTGTGAGGGTCCCCAGGAGCTCGTGGGAATGTCTCCCTCTCGTAAGGTGTAGAGAACCCCCGAGGTTTTAAATTTTTTTTTTCAACGTTTTTTATTTATTTTTGGGACAGAGAGAGACAGAGCATGAACGGGGGAGGGGCGGAGAGAGAGGGAGGCACAGGATCGGAAGCAGGCTCCAGGCTCTGAGCCATCAGCCCAGAGCCCGACGCGGGGCTCGAACTCACGGACCGTGAGATCGTGACCTGAGCCGAAGTCGGACGCCCAGCCGACGGAGCCACCCAGGCGCCCCGGTGTTCACTCTTTTTGTTGGGGTGCAGATGATTCCCCTTTGACGGTGCTGTGACGCAGGGTTCTCCCAGCAAGGGCCGGAGGCCGTCCTTGTGAGGCCCCAGCAGATCTTCTGCCCCTTCCACCAGCTCCCGGCAGGACCGTGGTTCTCAGCCTGGTGTGTCCGTCACCTGTTTGAAAACCAAAAGCCTCAGAAAGGGAGCTCGTGTCGTGTCTTAAAAACCACTGCATTTTCGGTTTTAACTGGACCCTGATTCCTCCCAGAGCGGAGCAGTGCCCTGCGCAGGGCTGTGTCCCCAGGTGGCCAGGGACAGGGACAAACCTAAGTCGCCCCAAGTATTTGGGGGGGGGGGGCGGTCACTGAAAGGACACACGAGGGCACAGGAGAGACGGGGTCACACGGCAGGCAGGTGAGGGAGGCCCCGGGGATCTGGAGCTGGGTCAGGACAGAGGTGGGCTGGGTTGGCGTGGACGGACCCCAGACCCGCCACTGGTGAGCTGGGTGGCCGCGGCCAGGTCCTTCATCTCTGCGAGCCTGTGGCTTCTGGCGTGCGGGGGTGGGGACACCGTGCGGCTCCTGGCATATGGGGTGGGGACCCAGGCCGGCTTCTCTCGCGTGCAGGGGGTCACCGGGCCGGCTACTCCTCCAAGGCCCACGGTGCCCCCGCCCCGACTCCTCCCCTCCACCTGCCGCAGCCTACCTCGTAGGCCCTGATTTGCCGGCTAAGTCCCTCTCGGATCCACTCTCCCCGTCCACCGCCTCTGCCTCCCCACCCCCTGCGCCCCGCATCCCAGCTGCCACCACCCTGCCCTGCCAGGCCAGCTGCAGACCCCCCTGCCCGCCCCCGGCCCCCGCACCCCCTCAGGTCCTGTCTGCACATCACAGACTGATGCTTTTCTGCACACAGACCCATCCTCCCTGGCGGAGACCAGGCTCCCTTCCGCGGCCACCGCTCTGCCTTCCTGCCCGCGTGAGAAGCCCCCGGTCCCCAGCGATCAGCCCCCCAGGGCCTCTCCACACGGAGCAGCGTCCCGGCCTCCCCGGCTCGCGGGTGATGCTTGTCTTCTGGGTCTAGGGGGAGGTGAGTCCTCCTGAGGGAGGGTGCATCTGACCGCCTGCCCGGAACCCGTACCCCTTACAGGCTCTTTCCGGGGGTGTGCCCACGTGGTTGGATGCCTAGCACAGGGTGGAGCGCGTGATTCCGGGGACACATCTGCCTGTGGCCACGTGGAGACCTCTGAGCTTCCGGAGGGCAGAGGCACATCTGTAGTAGTTCACAACCGCGGCCCCGGCGTGCAGGGGAGAAACCAGCCCAGCACGGCCAAGGGTGGGGCGGAGCAAGGACTTCGGCCAGGCTCCTCCTGGCGACCGCCGGGCTCCTGCCACGCTCTCCCGGCTCCGGGGTCCGTCCTTTGAGCACCCAGTGCGAGCAGAGAGCACTGTGCTCCAGCTCTGACTCACTCCCCGCCAACTCCTACTCACCCTTCAAGGCCCCGTGCAAGTGTCCCTCGCCTCCTGATCTGTCTGTGCCCCTATTTCTGTCCCCAGCCCTGACCTGTGATCTCGGGGCAGGATTCCTGTTCAGGAATCCTGGAGCCCGGAAGGGGGCTCTGACCTTCCCACCTCCCCGGTGGGCCCCGTGTGCTGGGGGCCGGGAGACCTCGCGGTTCCCTCCGGTGACTGGCACGGGGTGAGCTGGAACGAGCTGGAGGAGACGCGCTTCCCAGAGGGGGCTTCAGGGTCGCACCCCGGATGACGAGGGGGCACACAGGACAGTCTGAGGGCCCCGCTCGGACAGCCGGCACCTTGGGGGGTCGGGGGAGGGCCTGGAGGAGCCCCGAGGGGCCCAGACACCAGGACCGCCGGGTGCCCTTCCTGCGGGGGGGGGCGGGCAGGGGCCGGGGCTCCAGCCGCCTCTTTGCAAGGCGGCCCCATCCCCTGCCCTCTGCTCGGCTCCCAGTGACAAGTGCCCAGGAGGCCAGGGAGGCAATTTGTTGTCGAAATGACCAAGTTCACTCTGGGCATATTGGAGAAAAAAAAAAAAACAAAAAGCTATTTCCTAGTGTCTAAATCTCATTAAAAAAGCAATTTTGCAATCAATTACAATGCAATTTACCCACTAACTGTTTAATTATATATATATATATATATATATAAAAAAGGAAGCTGGAAAAGGAACAGAAGTGAGTTTGCTCTCCTGGTCCTTGTATTTATGAGCCGGCCCTTGGAGGGCTCTCTGCAGCAGGACGGGCGGGGCCGGCCTGGCCCGGTTACACCGCGAGTTAAACTTTCCGAGTCCATATATTATATTTGCCGGAGGAGGTCCCTAGCGTTACGAGCACGCCCGGAGTGGGAGAGACTCATGTTCCTGCCAGAGCTCGGACCTTCCTTCTGGAACCGCCAGGGTGAAAGACGTGGGGGGTGAATGAGAGAGGACGTGGCGTCTGGAGTGAGGTGGGGAGGAGCCCCACTCACACGTCCACTCCTCACCCCCAGGGACAAGGGACGGGTCCCCTCGGGGCTCTGCCCAGTCTCCTCCCGTCTCGGCACCTGTTGCTGGCCAAGGGGGGGGCGCCCACCCCAGGGCCCTGCTGATCACTTCTCAGGCCCCTTCGGGCTGGACCCCACGCGTGATCCCGGTCCACAGACCGCTGCCACGAGCCACACTCCGCCTTTCTGCCGCCGTGGCTCCCCTGTTGCGAGGGCAGAGGATTGGATACAGAGGGCACAGGTGCCTGGGTCTGTGGAAACGTCCACAAGAGGTTTATCTTTAGAGTCTCGAGGGTCGGGGCGATGCCTGCCGGGGGTCCCCAGGGGCATCGAGCAGCAGAACGGCCTCGGCAGGTGCGCTGGCTGCAGAGGGGAAACCACTGACGTCCGTGCACTTGTCGCAGACGATGTCCGTGGGGATGCTGCACGTGGGCTGAAGACACATAAAACCACGAAGGGAACGATTCAGTTCTGACCTCGGTGCATCCGTGGCGTGGTTAGAGCCCGACGCCCGCGAAGCTTTGGCCGTGGGTTCTGTTCGCAGAAACCGTTAAACTTCGCATCAGAAAATTCCATTCCTGTCCTCAGGCGGGGTCTCGGCGGTGGCCCCAGCGCAGCGCGGATCTGGCTGCAGGCTGAGGACTGATCCCGGCCTCGGGCTGACTTCCGGCTCCGTTTGCAGACGGGGCTCTGGGCCTGCCCAGGACTGAGGTCCAGACGCCAGCCCCAGCCTGCGCTTGGGCGTCCGCAAGGCCGGAGGCAAGCCTGGCCTCCCTGCTAAGCTCGTTCTCCCCCCCCCCCCCCCGCCGCCCTGGGACAGAGCTGGCGTCCGGGTCCTGCGTCCGTGAGGCTCAGAGCCTCCACACGTGGGGGAGACGGCCGAGGCTCCCCAGATCGCATGTGCTACAGTTGCACAGGTGTGCAGGAGGCCTGGAGGATGAAGAAGGCAAGCCTTTTGCCCAAGTCCAGCCGGTTGGAGGGCGCCCCAGCCTCCTCTGACGTCCCCTTGCTGGGGCCCGGTCATGTCCCCCTCCCCCCCCCAGCCGCATGGTGAAGCTCCGATCCCCAGCGTGATGGTGTCTGGAGGGGCCTTGGGACGTGTTGAGTGACAGGAGGTCATGCGCGTGGCCCCAGGGTGGGATCGGTGCCCTCGTGAGCAGAGGAAGGGACGCGAGATCTCTCTGCACCGCAGGGGACACAGCGGGAAGACGGCCGTCTGCGAACCAGCTAAATCTGATGGAGCCCTGATGGCGCCCCGCGGCCCCCAGAGCCGTGAGAGGTCAGTGCTTGCTGTTCGAGCCGCCCCGCCTCTGCCGGATCTGCTTACGGCCCAGGTGGACGACCAGCCCCGTCCTCACCCCTTCTCGCCCCTTCTTTTGACCCGGCTCACCAGGCGCCACAGCTGGGAAGCTGTGAAAGTGACGGTGATGATGATGGTGGCGCCCACCGCGACCAGCCACCGGGCTCACGTTTGTCGGCGTTATTCGTGTCATCATCCCGCCACGGACAACCTGACGGATGGGTGTTTTTGTTTGCTCGTTTTACACGGGGCGCCAGGGACTCGGTGACCCAGCAAGACGCAAGCTTAGGCCTTTCTAGGTCACGGGGGCGCTTTTAACCGCCGCCCCCCACCACCGTGCTCCCTGCCAAGAGGGACGTGAGGCAGAGAAATGAGCAGGTCATACCTGCCCTTGAGGGGGAGCATCTGGGTTGCTGGGCCCAAGCAGGGGGATAAGGGAGGGACCGGGAAGCCGGCAGCGGGGTGCGGGGTGGCCGCACGGAGTCCAGCCCTCTGCAGACGTGGGAGGGACTCCTCCGCGGGGAGAGGGGAGGAGCCATCACCCCGGGCCCTGCCTGTCCCGCCACCTCGTCCCAGCCCACGGCAGCTCCGGGTACAAAGGCCGTGCGGCCCGAGAGGCGGCCACGGCTTCAGGGCCTCGGGCGTGACCTGGGCCCACTGGGCCAGCCTTGACCTCTCTGCTTCCACTTTCTCTAATTCCCAATCAGCCGGGCTCTGGGCCGCGCTGCTCGGACGGAAGACATAATTATGTATTGATTTCCTTCCGAAGATGCACGGCCTGGGGTCAGTGCAGCACTTTCGCGGCCCTGCATAAACACGGTCTGAGGAGGAAGAGGGTTCCTTTTCGGGGGGAGTCAAGGGAGCCTGGCTCCTGGGTGAGCGGGGGCGGGCACGGCAGCGACAGCCACCCCCCCCCCCCCCCCCCGAGGCTGCGATTCAGAGGTGGGTGGGCCCCCAGGGAAACCGAGTCGGGCTCTGAGCCTTGACGGGCTGGTGAAGTGAGTCGGGATTGTGCGTGTGGACTGGTCCACCCACGTGTCCCTCGTCCGTTAGTGCCTTTTCCTGCAGATGTCCCCGGGTGATTAAGCTTCATGGCGCTTTGCCACATGGCATATTCTCCCTTTCCCGGTCCTCCGGGGACCGTCTGAAATACAGGCCAAGCACTCTTACCTCAAAATTATATTAAGGAGTTTAATTAACAGAAATGAGTCCATAAGCCACAGATCGCGGTCTAAGAGTGCCGCTGCAGACACACGCGGGCTCCCGGCGGGCTCCCTGTGCCCCTGGGGACCCAGCCGCGTCATCCACAGCCTTCGAGTCAGGCCATGACCTCCCCTCGCTTCTCAAGAAAAAGCTCTGGGATGGGGGAGGGGCACAGACTTAAAAACTAAATCTGGAGGGTGCACCTGCCCCGGCACCCCGCTCCCCGCCCGGTGGCGCTGCATTTGCTTGTCCAGCCCCGACAGGAGCTTGTCCCCAGCGTGAACTTCGGATGGGGGGGGACCTTCGGGACGGGGCGTACGAGCCACACGGGGACGGGGGCGGCCCAGCCGGGTTCCCCCAAGCTGCATCGCGGAGTCCTTCCTGATGCCGATGTGGGCGGGAAGCACAGACCCCTGGCTCCGTGACCTGCTGGGAGCCCCGCCCGCTTCGCCACCCTCCCCGGGCACCTCCTCCGTCTTCCTTCCTCTTGTTTCCCTGGCGGTCCTCTCGGGTGATGTTCTGTGGCTTCCGCACCATGCGTTTCTGGTCTGTAGCCCTGTCCTGATAGCCCTCCCCCAGCGTGACGCCCGCGCGTTCACTCGCACAGTCAATACTGAGCCGTGCACTGTCTTCGTTAGAACTTACTTTTCTTGGTACCTCCTTCTAGTTCCGTTAGTGAGCTGTTCTGAGTTCTTAATCACTTGACTTTGGTCGAGGTTGAGGCTGTTTTCTGTGCCTTCGTTTTGAGGGTAGTCAAGGTGCTACGGCTTAACGGGCTGAGCCACCCAGGTGCCCCGCGTCTGCGGCTTAAAGCTCCGCACGAGGGAGTCACCACCAGGGCCACCGTCCTCGCACCGGGGCGCGTGTGGCGGAAAGGAATCCCCGGTGCCAGTGCTTCGAGGGACCCGAAGGCACCGCCACCCAGCCCCGCTCGCGGACGGACGTCCTCGTGCACCTTCTCCGAGCGGGACGGGCACTGAGCTCCGAGGACGCAGTGCGGCTCCGGGAAGTGCGAAGGCCCGGCGTGTAACGGGCGCGGAGCCGGGGAGGTCGCGTTCCCTTGCCCCCCGTGCGTCCCCATCCGTCCGCCTGTCGCTCAGGGTGGCCCCCGTGGGCTTCCAACCCTGGGGGCTCTCCTGACTCTGCCTGGGGCGGTTTCGGGGTGGAGTCGAGTCCCCCCACCCCGTCCCCGCTGGGCGGGTTGTTGCCATAATGCGTGTTCTTCCCCGGTCCACCCCCGTCTCTTCCACGGTTCGTTGGCGTGGCGTTGTTTTTATAAACTCGGGCATAGCGTCGGGCCTACGTTTATAAGCAGAAAACATCGGCGTGGCGAGCGACGCCACGTATCACCGCCAACATGCCGGAAAAAGGTGACGGACGCCCCGGAAGCTTCCTCACCGTTTTCACGACTTCCACCCTCTCCGAGGCGATCGCTGCCCCGGATTTCGCGTTCACCGTCCTCCAGCCCTTTGCTCCAGTTTCCCCACAGGCGTGTGTCTCTCCGTCGTGATACGCGGCCGACGCTCTCGCGGCAACGAATGAGCTTGGTCAGGACTCATTTGTGTGGTGGTGTTCCCTGCTTTCCGTAGATGCAGACAGTTGTGGGTATTTTGTTTTTTCTTTAAGCTTATCTGTTTATTTTGAGAGAGAGAGCGCTAGCAGGGAGGGACGCCGAGAGAGGAGAGAGGGAGAATCCAAGCAGGCTCCATGCTGTCAGCACAGAGCCTCATGCGGGGCTCGACCCCACGCACGGTGGCCTCAGGACCTGAGCCGAAATCGAGAGTCGGACCCTTAGCCGGCTGAGCCCCCCCGGGCGGCCCCATAAATGTAAACAGTTGTAACACCATCACGTGCAGTCCGGAATATTTCCACCCGCCTCCCCCCAAAGGATTCCTTGTACCCACCTGCCGTCGTTTAAAAAGGACGTCCTCATGGGTATGAAACGTGTCTCCTTGTGATTTCAATTTGCATTTCCCGACGGACGCGGGTACGGAGCATTTCCGTGTCTTCGTGCTGAGCCGCGCATTTCCTTTCGTGGAAGGCCTTTTCCAGTCTGGCTCATTTCCAAACTGGTGCTGCTTGTCTTTTTGCCGTTGATTGGCGAGATTCCTTACATATCGTGCGTGAGTCCCTCGTCTGGGATCCGCATGCTGAACGTTTCTCTCAGTTTGTAGCCTGCTGATTCACTTGGTTAATGGTGCACATCGGAGAGAAGACGCGTACCTTTTGATTCAGTTGGCCTGTTCGTTTTTAAAAATCTCATGAGGGTTGTTTTCCGTGTTCTGAGAAGCCTTTGTGAGCCGGGGAACCTCGCTGCGCCTGCCACGCAGGGCTCCTCCCTTCTCCCGGATGAGTGGGTTTTCCCCGCACCAAAGCAGTTCTCCGTCCCGCCAGCCGGATGTATTCCAGCGTAACCCGCTTCTGACCCTGCGCACCTGGAGACGGCCTCGGATCCCACGGGGTGAGGGCTCAGCCCCACGAGACTGCCCAGCCCCCTTCGGGGGCCACTTGTAGGTCCTGACCAGCCAGCTCTGAGTCCGAGGTTCCCACGGCCCCCTCTCCGGGTTCGATCACCTGGCTGGGGGGCTCCCAGACCTCAGGAAACAGGTGACCGGTGTGCCATCAGAGGACACAGCTCGGGGACAGCAGACGGAAGGGGTGCCCAGGGCGAGGGGCGGGGGAGCGGGCAGAGCCTCCGTGCTGTCTGCAGGTACCACTCTCCCCCCACCCCTGCGCGGTCACCCGGCCAGGAACCTCCGGAACCCGGCACTTCGGGCTTTTCCGTGCAGGTCTCCTATTAGGGGCAGAACCGGTCATCACTCAATTTCCAGGCCCTCTCCAGAGAACAGAGGATGAGACTGAAAATTCTAAGCTTTTATTCATAGCTTGGTCTTTCTGGTGACCAGCCCCCGTCCAGGAGCCACCAAGAGCCACCTCCTTAGGACAAAGGACGTTCCTATCACCCAGGCGACGCCGAAGGATTTAGGAGCTCTGCGCCAGAAACAGGGGCGGAGCCCTACACACGGGTCTGTCCTGTTATTTCATACGTCGTCTGCCCCAAGTCTTGAAGGCAACGAGTGTGTTTTCTCTGGAACTTCTGTGGCTCTGGCACTATCTTTAGGTCTATGCTGGGCCTACGTTTTAGACTTTGTATTCTGTTCTGTTCCGTTTCCCTGTTCTTTTTTTTTTTTTTTATATTTTTTTGAAAAAAACTTTTTTAGCTTTGTTCATTTCTGAGACACAGAGAGAGAGCATGAGCGGGGGAAGGGGCAGAGAGAGAGGGAGACACAGAATCCGAAGCAGGCTCCAGGCTCCCAGCTGTCAGCACAAGGCCCGACGTGGGGCTCGAACTCACGGACCGCGACATCGTGACCTGAGCCAACCGACGGAGCCGACTGAGCCCCCAGGCGCCCGTTTTTAGTTTTAAAAGTAAAAACTTTTTCCTTTTTAAAAAATGTTTATTTATTTATTTATTTATTTATTTAGGACACGTGTGACTGGGGAGGGGCAGAGAGAGAAGGAGAGAGAGAATCCCAAGCAGTCTCCACACTGTCAGCACGGAGCCTGATATGGGGCTCGAACCCACAAACCGTGAGACCATGACCTGAGCCGAAGTTGGATGCTCAACCGACTGAGCCCCCCAGGCGCCCCTCTATGCTTCTTTTAATAGATAGAGAATCTGTATTGAAATCCTCTTTAGTTCCTGATATTGGCAGTGTGTTTTCTCTCTCTCTCTCTTTTTCTTTCTTTCTTTCTTTCTTTCTTTCTTTCTTTCTTTCTTTCTTTCTTTCTTTCTTTCTTTCTTTCTTTCAGAAAGGGAGAGAGGGCCAGGGGGAGGGGCAAAGAGAGAGAGGGAGAGAGAGAATCCCAAGCAGGCTCCAAGGTCAGCGCGGAGCCTAACATGGGGCTCGATCTTACGACCCTGGGATCATGACCCGAGCCGCCCTCAAGAGTCGGACGCTCAACCTGCTGAGCCATCAGGCGCCACACTTTTTTTTTCCTTCCAGTTTTCTAAACACTCCTTTTTTCTTGATTGATCTCCTCAGAGAGGCTATCAATTGTATTAGCCTTTCCAAGGAGATGACTCTGGTGATTTTCGTGATTGTTTATCTAAGTTTGAGATCATTGATTTTCCCTCTTCTCCTTCTTCTTGTTTCCTGTCTCCTGCTTTCCCTGAATTTTATTTCCTTTCTTTTTTGCACCTATAGGTGGAAACTGAGACCATTGCTCTCATGTCTTTTTTCTTTATTAACACAGGCATCTAACGCTCCGGCTTTTCTTTTAAACCCCGTGTTAGCTGTCGCCTACAACTTTGATATGCTTTGCTTTCATTATCATTCACTTTGAAATATTTCCCAATTCCCTTTTCCCCTTTGTTACCCTTTTCCACTGATTGATGGCTTATTTAAAAGTGTTTTGGCTTGATTTCCTGATATTTGGTGAGTTTCTAGATGGCTTACTGTTATCACGTTTAAGTTTGAGTCCACTGGATTGGAGAATATAACCTGTATGATTTCCGTCTTCCTGCGTGTTTTGAGACATGCTTTATGGGCAAGCAAATGGCCTTGTCCTGGCGACCGTTCCTTGCATTCCTGGGTAGAAGGTGAGTTGTTGATGGGGTGACCCCTCGATGGTGTGCAAGGCCCTCCTTCACATCTTCTGTATTCTTCGGGCACGAAGACAGCGAGGAGGGCTCCGAGGACATGCTCTGTGCTGGTGGGGCTGGCGGACAGGGTCTCCCTGCGAGGAACCAGGCTTTGCTGTAACACGCCAATTCAGAACCCACGTCTCTCACGCTTAGAGACTGTCTACACCAGCAGATGAAGGTTACTCGATTTCTTTAAGTCGACTACTCGCTAAGGGCGTCAGGTGTGTCTGTCCCGGCTGGGGAGCTGGAGGGGGGGGGGACAAGCTTTCATCAGGGGACGGGATATTGCCTGTGGCTAAGCGTGGCTGGTGCCCTTTCCTTCAGAACTGAATGTGCCCGGTGAGCCAGAGTCTGCTCTGGTGCCTTAGATGAGGCCTCTAACTGCCTTGCACCCAGCGTGGTCACTGGGCAGTGCGCGTGGGCCCCCAGCGTGCACGTTCCTTCTGACTGCTCGGCCCCGACCCTCGGGGCTCCCGTCCCGTGTGGCTGTTGGAGCCCAGCAGGGGTTAAACCACCCACCGCAGAGTCTGAAGTTACCAGAACCGAGCATTCGTTGTTCCGATGGGGAGCCGAAGCCCAGAGGGCGGCGGGGGATTGGGGGAGGTCACGTGCTGAGGGGTGCCACGCGGGAACGAGTGTCAGCTCTCCCGTCCCCTCTCCACGGCTTCGGCCCTGGGCCGGGACCCGAGACAGCCCGGCACGGCCAGTGCTGCACAGCGTGCAGGCCAGAGGGTCAAGGTGAAGGGTCAGGAGGCCTTCTCTGTCCCCAAGACCCCCGTCAGGAGACGGGAGCCTGGAGGGGAGCACGGCCTGGGCCCGTCTGCCATCTCCGGGGGCGCTGGAAATTCCTCCAGGCGTCAGCTCCCGGGACTGATTCGTTCGGGGCCGAGGTCACAGTCTGTGACCGGGGCGCAGGGCCGTGCGGTCCATGGGTTAGAAGCTCAATTGCCCCAAGCGGCTGGGAAGGCGAGGAGGGCGGAACCCGCTGGTGAGAGGAGGTAATTGTTCGTGTGCGGAAATCGTGCTGCAAACCGCCAAGTGTCAGCACGTGAGCGGGCGTCCGCGTGTTTTCGTCCCGGCGATTTATTCGGCAGATCTCTCAATCCGTGGCAAAGTGCTGTTGCCGTGAGGGCTTGATGGTTTGTTTTTTCTGCTTAAGCAAAACATAAATTATCTGGCCCATTAATATCCGGGCGCTTTAATCCATTATTAGAGGAGAAAAGTAAAAATCCTGCACGAAGATGAATGTGTGCTTTTAAGGTGATTAATAATGCGCAGCCCCCGGCACATCCATCACTCTGCCGATGGCCCCGGCCGGCAAGGGAGGAAGGCTACGGGCCGGGAATCCTGCGGGCTGCCGCTGCTCAGTGCCTCGTCCGTCCTCGGCCCCTGCCCCCATCTCCCCTCCTCCAGAGCCCTCCCCAGCTCCCTGGCTCCTTGTTTTCCCCTTAAAAGCCAAGCTTCCGGCACTGGGCGAACTGCGGGCCGGGGCGCCTACTATGTGCCCGGCCCGGCACCGAGGGCAAGGCCGGAGAGCCTGGGTCCGGTCCGAGTCTCTGCCCTCAGAGGATTTTCTGTGCATTCGAGAGAGGACCGCCCATGGAGAGGAATCAGGTGCTGTGCCCGCGCGGCAGGCTGCAAGGACCGTCGGAGCTGGGTGGTCAGGGAGTGCTTCCTGGAGGAGGCGGATGAGAAGTGCGTGCTAAGCACAATGAAAGACGTGGATTCTGGAGCCCCGCTCTGTGCTGAGCATCCCACTGGGGCTCCTTGTCACGATACTGTGAGTCCACCCAGTCGCTCTGCGAGGTGGGTGTTGTGATGTCCTCTCACAGGTGAGGACACCAAGGCTCGGAGGCGGAGGTGCCTGCCGGGCATCACACAGTGGGGGCTCGGAGGCTGGGTCCCGACCCTGTGCTTCCCCTGAGGCCCGCGGGGCAGAGAAGCTGGGGGTGGTGTGGACTGCGGGCCTGCGGGCAGAGGGGCTGGAGGGGCGGGCGGGTGGGCGTGCTTGGACAGCGGGGCAGCAGGGTTGGGACGGCCTCGGTGCCGGAGGGAAGGGACGCCCCCGAGCCCTGAACCAGGCCGGCTGCCCACCTCCGACCTCAGCAGCAGTACCGTGTCCCCTGCTGCCGGGACCGTGGCCTCCGTTTGGGGGAAGGAAGTGCCCACAGGCTCCTTTCTCCAGTGTCCCCAGTGGGATTGCCTGGGCCTGTGAGCCGGGCTCAGGGCCTCCCGGTACTTGTCCTCCTGCCTCGGCTGCAGGGGCCATTCCCGATGGCCTTACAGGCGCCTGGCGGTGAGTCGCCCCAGGGGGAAGAGGTCTCAGGGACACCAGCTGTGGCCAGTCCCGAGGGACTTCTGCACGGAGGGCTGGACCCTATTTATTACAGGACGACCTGCACATCACGCGGTCTTGTAATTTCCCAGAGAGCTCGCTGTAGAGCTGCTAGGATCTCAGTGGACAGGCACCCGCACATGGGCGTCCCTCACCTCTGGCGGGGCCAGTCCGGGGTAGGGAACCGAGCCATGGCACCCCCCCCCCCCCCCCCGTGGCAGGTCACGGCTGGTGACAAGACCTTGGCCTCTGGATGGAGAGCTGTGGCTTACAGTTAGAAAAGGAAAGGGAAGGGAAGGGGAGGGGAGGGGAGGGGAGGGGAGGGAAGGAAGCTATTTGGTTTTCATCTAAAACTCAGAGTCCCTTGGGCACCCTGTAGTCTGGCAGGTGCCTATGGGAGAGGCCGGACTGGTCCTGCTTGAGTCACGTGCCACACGTGCCCTCCGTTTGGACCAATCCCGGTGAGTAGGTTGTACAGGAAGCGCCGGGGTGGACAGTTCCCGCCACAAGCGCTGGGGGGCGGTGGGCAGGTTCCCGGTGACGCCCCCTCCCCCGGCACTTCCTGGGGGACACGGCCCTGCTGGTGGCCTCGGGTATGTATTAGGATCTCACCTGCCTCCCTCTTTTGCTCCGTTCGGCTCCCCTGCCACGTGGTTCTCCACCTGTTGCATCCACACGACTCCTGAAACAGAATGCTACGGGCACCAGTGACGGTCACAACAGAGTTCATTGCAGTGAGAGGCAAGGCCGACCGGTCGGGACCAACACTCTTGATAAGAGTGCGGCCCCGAACAGCCGGGGTACAGAGTTTTTAAAGCCGATCACATCGTTTTATCATTACCTGGGAACAGAACAGAGAAATAGTTCCCAGATGAGTTAGAAACAGTTTCCAGATGAATTAGAAACAGTCGTCAGATGAGTTAGAAACAGTTGCCAGATGAGGTGATTATTTTAGACTTTCTGCAGCCAAGTTGTAACCAGTGGATCTCTTTGAACTTGCCTCTGATGCTCTTTTCTTTGAGTTTTTGTTTCCTTCATTGGTAAAGCCTGATTCACAAGAGTATGAAGCATAATTTACAAGAGTAAAGTCAGGCTGTTATCTCTTGACCTTCAGTGTCAGAACAAAGCTGTTATTTTTCAAGCTACCTTAGCCCTACACTAGAATTTAACCCTTACACACCCACGCTGTCCACGCGCGCTGAGAAGTCCTGCATCACGACAGGTGAGTGGCCAACATGGCCCGGTTGGGGGACCTCGGTGGCTCCAACTGTGGCTGCACATCAGTCTCCACAGGACGTCTACGTGTCCGAGTTAATATTTTTTATTTTATTTTTAATATTTATTTATTTTTGAGAGAGAGAGACATAGTGTGAGCGGGGGATGGGCAGAGAGAGATGGAGACATAGAATCCGAAGCAGGCTCCAGGCTCTGAGCTGTCAGCACAGAGCCCAAAGTGGGCCTCAAACCCACAATCCGTGAGATCATGACTTGACTTGAAGTCTGCTGCTTACCCCACGGAGCCCCCCAGGGGCTCCCCTTCTTGGCATTCATTACTGTCGGCCGTTCTTATATGTACCTTGTGACCTGGTGCTCTGATGGCCGGTGAGCTCCAGTCTGGGGTCCTGTCCACCCTGCCTGCCCCTGTCCACAGCGCCCACCCCTGTCCACACTGCCCGCCCCTATCCACACTCCCTGCCCCTGTCCACACTGCCCGCCCCTGTCCACACTGCCCGCCCCTGTCCACACTCCCTGCCCCTGTCCACACTGCCCACCCCTGTCCAGCGGCAAGTATTTATGGGGCTTCTGAGGCCTCACCTGGGGTTAGGCTTCTCCGGATTCCGTTTGCATCTGCGGTGGCCGGAAGCCCGACGCCAGGCTGTTTGTGACTCACAGGTGGTGTCATCTGGGATCTCAGAGTCACATCGGAAGTGGCTTGTGTTTCCAGGAAGCTTTTCCTCTTCAGGCTGGAGGAGTCTCCCGGCTGTGTCTTTGTGGGGGTCCAGGTTTGGGACCCCTCCCAGCCTCACCGACAGGTTTGACATCAGACCGCCTACCTCGGGCCGCAGCCGGCTGTCCTCAGCCCCAAACATCCGGCGGCTCCCAGCGAAGAGCCTCTCGGTGTCCAGGGACAGAGCAGACCTCGGGCCCCCTGTTCTCCCCAGGCTCCTTATTTCCCTTTTAGGTCTTTGTAGGTCCCTCAGTTTTGTGCCAGCTCGATGGTGGGTTCAGATGCATTTTTACAGCTCTCGTATCCGGCCACTCTGTATCGTGGGGAGGGGGGTCCTCCAAGGGACCGGGGCACACTGCCTCCGGAAACGGGCCACCGTGTTATTCTTCGCAAAACCACCACTGGCTTTGTCCTTTCAAGGTCCCTCTTTTCTTTCCCCCCTTGTAGTGCCAAGGCAGGGGTGTGGGAGCAGGGCGTATCCCATCCCCGTGGACATACCTGGATGCCCACCGAGCTACCTGGCCCTCTCAGATCGGCAGTTTTGCGCCTCTCTTGGGGGCTGCACCCCCTCCCCTCCCACGGCCGGAATTACAGAGAAGCTCTCGACCCTCCAGGGCAGGGTGGCGGTGGGAGTGGGCTTGGGGATCCTCCTCAGGGGGTCTGGCCCTGATTGCCTGGGTTCCAGGGGTGGGCAGGGCAGGGGACGGCAGGGACCGGGGCAGCTGAGGGCTTGACCCCAGGGCACAGAACCCGATGAGCGAGTGGGTCTCTGGGCGGAGAGCCCAGCCTGGCGTGGGGACTACCCCAACAATGAGGACTTGCGGGCTTGGGGAGAAGGCAGACAGTCTCTAGGGGCCGAGGGTCTCCACGGGCTGAGAGAAGAGGCCCCCTCCCCCCGCCTCCGGGTCTCTGAGCACAAGGAGCCGCGATTCGACCCTGCGGTGGCCCCGTCTCTCCCCTTCTGTGCCCTTCCTTCGTCCTCTCCTTCCGGTGTTGTAAAAAATCCATTAGGTTTTTATTTGCTTTAAAAATACTGTTCATTTTCCTTTTATTTATAACAGTAATGTGTTCACGGTGGAATCCCTGGAAAATGTCAAGCACGAGAAGCGAGCTGATGCCTGCCCCCAACCCCGTCTACTTTCACTTATGACTATTATTGATACTTCGCTGTTCATATTTACGTATTTGCCACATATAAATAAGCGCACAACTTAATAATGTATATTACGAAATTTGCATTATTTTATAGACTGCCTCCCCCCCCCCAGTTAATGAACTATTATGAAAAATTGTCATTGCTCTGAGCGTTCTTTGCAAAGATTATGTCTAATGGCTCATACGTTCCATCGTATAGATGCAATTTCAGGCATTCGGTCAATTATTATGCATTTGGATAATTTTTTCCAATGTCTTAGTTTTATAAATAAGTCCTTGATGAGCACAGTTGTGCATAAATTTTTGTGTGTAGCTCTGTTTTTTTCCCTCACGTCCATATCGCTGTGAGTGGAGTTGCTGGTTAATTTTTTTTGTGTGTGAGGATTTTGATTATGGTATGGAGCTGTCATACGATAATGTGATATATATGTGTATATATATGTCATATAAAGTGCCAAAAAATATTGTGTTCTGTAAAATCATGCAGTAAACACGACATGACTTATGGGAGAAAATGTGTTTAAGGCAGATCACTGAAAATTATGTTCTGTTGTAACCACAACACTAACAAAAAACAACCATCTTAATAAAAATGCTGTTTAAAAATTAAACTTCTAACAAAGACAGCAACAACTGCTTTATTTTATTAAAAAAAATTTAAAAAAAATTTTTTTTCAACGTTTTTATTTATTTTTGGGACAGAGAGAGACAGAGCATGAACGGGGGAGGGGCAGAGAGAGAGGGAGACACAGCATCGGAAACAGGCTCCAGGCTCCGAGCCATCAGCCCAGAGCCGGACGCGGGGCTCGAACTCACGGACCGCGAGATCGTGACCTGGCTGAAGTCGGACGCTTAACCGACTGCGCCACCCAGGCGCCCCTTAAAAAAATTTTTAACGTTTATTTATGTTTATTTATTTTTGAGAGACTGAGACAGAGTGCAAGCAGGGGGGGACAAAGAGAGAGAAAGGGAGACACAGAATCTGAAGAGGCTCCAGGCTCCGAGCTGCCAGCACAGAGCCCGACGCGGGGCTCAGACCCACGAACCGCGAGATCGTGACCTGAGCCGAAGTCAGACGCTTGATGGACTGAGCCACCCCGGTGACCCACAACTGCTTCACTTGTAGAAGCCGGAAAGGGGTGAGGGGACAGGATGGGGAGGAAGTGCGGGGTGAAGGGGAGGAGGTCAGAGTGCAGAACGATAGCCTCAGGATACTTTCGCTGTCAGCGCACACGCGTCCCCATTTGGACTCTGCCCAACACAGAACACCTCGCCAATCTGATAGATATGGGATCTCGTTTATAAATGTGTGGGTTTCTTTTTTTTTTATAATTACCAGGAAAATTGGCTATTTCTCACGTGTTTCTCAGCCAACTCTGTGTTCCGTGGGAACTGTGGGGCCGGGATGGTGCCTGTTCCTCTGTGGTGGCACTCGGGGTTTGTGTATCAAGGTCTCTCTTTACATATGGAGGCCATTAATCCTTTATGGTCATAACGACGTCAAATATTTTCTCAGCTTGTCGTTTGCTTTCCGGTTTGGTTTGCGATGTTTCTCAGGTACAGACATTCGTCACGTCTCTGGTGTCCCCGTACCATTTCTCCCCTGGCTTTGTGCTTGGAAAATCCTCCTGTACCTGGCAGTCTGTTAAAGATTGACGAACACCCTCTTCCAGATTTTTTAAGTTTCTGCTTTTCTAAATTTGATTAAAAAAAAAAAATCAGCCTAGAACGTACTTTCACAAATAGTGTGGTGACCTAATAATGTAGTTTCCCCCAATTTTTAAAGAGTTGGATGTCTTGCTATAAGCCGCTGCCTCTTCCTGTAACACAAGCCCATCTCGTTATGATAAACCAGACTCACTCAACAGTGACGTGTCTTAGTTCATCGACCTGTGTGGCAGTATCGTCCCTGGTTTCCTTCCTGTAGGTTCACATACTTATATATTAATGTTTATTTTTGAGACAGAGCGTGAGCGGGGGAGGGGCAGAGAGAGAGGGAGACACAGAATCCCAAGCAGGCTCCAGGCTCTGAGCTGTCCACACAGAGCCCGACGCGGGGCTCGAACTCACGGACCACGAGATCGTGACCTGAGCGAAGTTGGACACTTAACTGAGCCACCCAGGCACCTTTCTTTCTTTCTTTTTTTTTTTAATGTTTATTTATTTCCGAAGGAGAGAGAGAGCGTGAGTGGAGGAGGGGCAGAGAGAGAGAGAGACAGAGAGACAGAGAAAGACAGAATCCGAAGCAGGATCCAGGCTCTGAGCTGTTGACACAGAGCCCGATGTGGGGCTCGAACCCACGAACCATGAGATTATGACCTGAGCCGAAGTCGGACACTTAACTGAGCCACCCAGGCGCCGCAGCAGGTCCCCGATTGAAACCAACCGTGTGTGGGGGTTTCCTGGGACTGTGACAAAGTATCAGAGACAGAGTGACTCGGAACCCGGGGGGTTTACGGTCCCACAGTCTGCATCGCAGCGATCCGAGTTGAGGTGCCCGCGGGACCGCGCCCCCTCGCCGACCTCAAGCCCTCTGTGCGTCTCTGTGGCCTCCGGTGCCACCAGCAAAGGTGGGCGTCCTCGGCGGTGGTCCCGGCTTCTCCCCGCGTCTCGGTCCTCACTCGGACCTCTTCCCGTAAGGACACCAGTCTCACCGGATGAGGGGCGCTCCTGACTCCAGCGTGACCCCATCTTAACCAATTCTGCCTGCCAGGTCCCTGTCTCCGAACAAGGTCCCCGTGAGGTTCGGGGACAAGCGCTCCCCGGACCCTTTTAGGCAGGACGCACTTCACCCCGTGACGCCAGTAACTCCACGTGAGCAGAACACACACCGGCGGGAACAGCAACGGAAAACTTTACGACGCGTCACGTTTCCACGCGACGGCATCATCCGCTACCTTGTGGCAATCACTTGCGTCACGTCGTCACGTCGCAGCGTTCTCGCAAACCTGGCCGACCCGCGTTTATCCCTTAAAGGAGTCGTGGGCGTCCTGCCGTCGCTCACAGGGCCGTTCACGTCCGCATCCCCACGCCAGCTGGGCCCTCCGCTTGCTGCCTCTCCACGCTTTGGCGAGTGTCACGAGGCCACGCTTCCTCCTAGAAGGAACGGCTATGCTTTCCACGGGACCCGAGGAAGCGCGTGTGTGCGCATGAGCGTGCGTGCGCATGCGTGTGCGCGCACGCGCGTCCTCCTCGGCCGGCGCACGGTGCCTCTGGCGATCACCGAGGCAGCCACGCGGGGCCGAGGGCCGTGACACCAGCCACCCCCTTGGCCTTCACCAGACCCGCCATCGGGCGGCCACCTTCCCGGCTTGCGGCCCCCGCCGGTGCCCCCGGCCACGCGGCGTGGACCGGCCGTCCCGGCCCCGCCTTGGAGCCGCCGCAGCCCCGTATGTTCCCCCATATGCTCGAACCTTTTCTGAAATTCTTCCATCTGTTCCCGGGAAACGCGAAGGAATTTAATGATCTTTTCCGGGGTTATTAAACCGACAGCTGTTGTCATTAATGGAGGACATTCCTGACTGCGGAGAACAAACGCGAGTCGTAACTGGGGCCTGTCACACGGGCTCCCGCTAACGACTCGAGCGACCGGCTCGCGACTGGGCGCGCGCGGGCGCGGGCGGCCCGTCTTCGGAGCGTGAACGTCCTCGCTGCTTCTCTGTTCTCCAGGCAGCTTTTGAGGCAAGATGTGTAATTGGCAAAACACAGAATGCAATCTGCCAGCCGCTGCCTCCTTTGGAAACGAAGGCGCTTGGGCGCCACAGAGGGAAGATTACGTTTCACCGTGTGTTTCAAATTACGGCTCATTTTCCGGTAGGATGTTAGAGGCACAGGGAAAACAGCTTTTGTGGTTCGGGTCGGAGGCCGTGCGCACCGTCAAAGACGGGGGCCGGGCTGGTGTGGACGAGGAGCCACGGCGAGGCCGCGCACGACCCGGCCCCCTCCTGCCTCCTGGCAGCCGTCCAGATTGATCTTTGGGGCTCGGATGGCCCGGGAAAGTGCAGGAGAATGATGGGGCATTTCTCAGCGGGCCAGATAACGGCCCCAGGTGCTGTGGCACCTGCCCGGTGATGTGGCGTTGGGGACGGCGGGGCGGGGCAGACAGAACCACGTTCAGAACCATCCCTGAGAAGCTGGGGGCCAAACGGCCAGTGATTAGAGAAGGGACCGAGAAAGCCACCTGTTGGGACTCGGTTGCCCCTGGCGGGGGGGCCTGGGCCCCAGGGACTCCTCCCCGCCTGCACCGGCCTTCCAGACCCGGGGAGAGCCCATGGCGTGGCTGTGGCGGCTGGCGATTTGCTCTGGGTCCTGGATCAGGCCAACGGGGGAGACTTAGGGTCTGTGACAGGGTCGGCTCGTTGGGAGAGTGCGGCTGCTCCGGGCCTGTTGCCCTGGGGAGTGGGCGGCCCAAGGCCGAGTGTGCCCAGCAGGCAGGGATCAGGGAGCAGAAGAGGCAGAGGGGGGAAGGGACAGCTGCCACCAAGGATCCTCGTTCTTCTCCAGTGGGAGGGTTTCCTCTGAAACTTTGTTCATCTACCCATTCACAAATATGAGCTGTGTACCCAGAGGTACCCTGCATTTTGCTGGGCCAGGGGAGTATTAAGGAGCCTAGACCCTGCCTCAATGGGGGGACAGACACTCAAACCACACGGTACTGTCGTGTGGTGACTGCTGAGTAGGGCACGTGCAGGGTGCGTGGGGTGTGGAGGAGAGGCACGAGTTCTTGTCTTTGCTTGGGTCAGGGAGGGCTTCCTGGAGGAGGCACCATCTCCACCGCTGTGAGGGAACAAGCAGGCTCAAGAGGAAGGTGTGTGGGGAGCAAGGTCCCGGGGATTTGTGGCAAGTGAACCTTCCCGACGGTTGTGGGCCTGCGGTCACAGCCGCATTGGTGGCTGTGCTTTTCCTGTTGGCTTCCACCGCGCCCTCCCCACCCGTTAGAACGTGAGATCTGGCAGTGGGGGGTGGGGAGTTTGCTCGTGATGTGAATCCCGTCGCTCCAGAGAGAAAACCGTCTCCCGCCAGGCTGTGCTGGCACAGGACTGGTCATCAGGGGCGGCTTCTCAGCACCGAGGGTGTGTCCTGCGACATTTCACAGCCCAGGCGCTCCCAGACTGGGGGGCCCACGGTGATGGCTGTGTCCCATCCGATTCGTTTGTAACCGGGCGGGAGCTGGGCTTGTTTCGGGCGGGTTCGGGGAGCAACACCCCTGCCCCCAACGCCCAGCTCGTCCCTTTTGCAAAGCTCTGAGCTGCCCGGGGGGTGGGTACCACCAGGAAAATCACACAGATTTCACGTGAAGAAGTCACCTGCGGCTGGAAGGCTTGGAGACCGTGATCTTGGCTGAAAAAATCTAACGCCAAATAAAATATAGATTCTCAAACCCAAGCAACACTGAGGGTCCCTTTATAAGATGAAAGTATTTTCCAAGATCTCTCCCCGACTCCTGTTGATTCAAGTTAATTCCCATCATAATGTTGCTTGAACACGTACCGACGCGGAAGCAGAAGCAAGACCCTCTATTTATGGCTCTCATTTCACTATAAAAGCAAAACAAATGGACAAATTATAGAACGGCAAACTAGGAAATCAATAAAATTCAAATTAACAGCATTAATTTAACGGGCTGCGGTTTTCCCAGACCTCAATCACCGCGCTCCTGTCACAGTCCCTAGGGAGGCTGACTGTGGCTCCCCAGCCCCCAGAGCCTCCCCCCAGGGCGCGCCTCGCTGTTCCGATCTTCGTGGCCCCCCGGGGTTAGCAAAAATAAGATCTGGTGTGGTCCCCGAAAGCTGGAAAGCTCTTTTTTAAGTCATCTCTGCACCCAACGTGGGGGTTGACCTCACAACCCCGAGATCAGAGTCTCGTGCTCCACCAACTGAGCCGGCCGGGGGTGCCTGCAAAAGCCCGGCTTCCAACAAACACACATGCACGCGCACACACACACACACACACACACACACACACACCTGTGCACAGGCACACGCGAGCCCTCCTTGCACAACTCTTTCAACTTTCCTCGTGTTTGACGTTTTCACAATGCGATGTTAGAACAAGTGAAAACAGGAAGGAGATAAACGTGAGCAGAGAGGCTGAAGCAACCCCTCCCCCGCAGAGCCTACAGCCCGGTGGGGGCAAGAAGGGCATCAGGGGTGCTGGCGGCAGCGCTGATGGGGCGCTGGAGAAGGGGGGGGGGGATAGGCGCAGTTCCAAACTGGTTGAAGTCGGGGGCCGGGGAGCCGGCCACGTGGGCGTCCGCCTTGCAGCCGAGGGGAGGGCACCCGCGGAGGCCCCGAAGGGAGGTGCGCGGCTGCAGGAACCAACGAGGGGGAGCCCCGACGGGCCTCGAGCGGAACGTGGAAACCATCAGCCGCGTGTCTGAAGGGCGCCCCCGGCTGCTCTCCCCGAGGCCCCGGCCAAGGGCCAGGGGCCAGGTGCCTCCGACCAGGACCAGGGTGGCCGGATCCTCGGCACTTTGCAAAGCAGCACCGACCGACCGGATCTGCTTGTAGCTGGACGTGAGGAGGGGGAGGACGAGGCATCAAGGCGACGCCCCGGGAACAGAGGTCCTGTTTCCTGACACGGGGAGACTGGGGAGCAGGAGTGACGGCGGGGCGGGGGAGGGGCGCGCCTGCTGTTTGTGGGCTGCGGGGGAGGGACAGTGCGTGGGGGTGTGTCCAGAGCCGCGGGCTGGGCCCCCAGAGGAAGGCACCGGACCAGCCTGGGCTGCAAGTCCTGGCTGTGCTGGTCTCCGGGGACGGACCTGGCCCAGCTCCCATGCTGTTCTGGAGGGGACCGCGTACAGCCTCCACGAGCAAAGTGTGTCCAGAGTCCCTCCCACGCCCCCTCGGGGGCGGCGATGTCCCATCGGTGACACAGAGGTTTGCTGGTCTCACCAACAGTCTGTCCCCCCCTCCCCCCTCCCGCCCAGTGACCCGGCCGGATCCTAACATCAGGGGGACCCGGACCAGGGAGGGCACATCGTGAAGTCTTTGCCACCATCAAGGGCGACTCACCCTCCTGGTTTGCCTGGCCCTGCCCTGGTTCAAACACAGAGAGCCCCACGTCGTGGGAAACCCCCCATTCCCAGGCGGACTGGGGGGAGGGTGGTCACCCCACCCTCTATCACCTCGCAGGCATCGCTCACGGTCTCGTTCACACACCGTTGCCCCAACATCCTGTCACTGCGTTGTAAACAATCACCAGGTCAACGTGCTTGTGACCTTTGAAATGCTGGCTTAGCTCCTTCCCGGCTATACTTTCCTTGCTCTTGGGGTTCTGAAGCACCCCCCCGAGCACGGGCTGTGCTGTGCGTCTGGGCCGAGGCCGGGGAGGAGCGGGGGCCGGGCTGCCCTTGGCTCTGACCACCCTCATGGCCACGGGGTTCTGGTGCTGTTGAACCTAGAAACACACAGCACTGTTTGCTGCGGAGATCGGCAAGAGGGAAGCCTGACGAGGCCGGTTGAATTTAGAACTCTCCTCTCCGTGAGGGGGCCAGACATCTCCGCTCAAATCAGACCCAGGGCGTTCCGCTAAAAGCAGACACAGAGACTATTGATTGCCCAAGTTGGGTGAAAACTAAAATCCAATAATATACCTTGTTAATTTAGTGCAGAAGAGAAGACAAGTCAGCGCTGCAAATGCAGGTTACAGGAGACACAGGAAGAAATTACCGTGTAACAAGCGAGACGCTAATTCCACACGTCGTGCTATAAATGCCACAGCGTCCCATCAGCCAGAACTGAGCAGTCGTCTTTCCCCAGCTCGTTGGACTCAACCCGCCCTGCTTCCTTGTTGACTGGAGACTTTGAGTGGAGAGGAGAAATATGACCAGAAGGAAGGAACAGCTCCTTTTTCTTTCTTAAAGCCGCTAATGAAAGCACGACTTAGCAGTCTGCACGAAAACACGGAAAGCCATCTACAAGTATCCACGTTTAGGGGATGTGCAACGGAGGCCTCTTGGTCCTGTGGTGCTCCTGGAAATAGCAGTTGCCGAAGAATTAAATCTTTAGTTTGTTGGAGCAGAGGAGGTCAGATGGGTGGTTGTGATCAGTCCCCAAACCATCTTTTAAGCGACTGGCTTTCTGGGTCACGGCACAAGGAGCAGGACCCACGGTGGGGCCGCCCCAGCTTCTCAGAAGCCGGCCCTCCTCTATCAAGGAGCTGGCGTGTTTGAAATGCATCTGTGATTGAAAACACTTAAGTGTGAGGCCCCTGGCGCTCTCCCCTTTCAAGGTGACAGTAATTGAAGGGTGGCTCCACGCAATTCTGACATTTATAATGCGGCTGCGGAAAAGGTCAGCTTCCTGTTGGATGCGCACGGCAGCCAGCGGGAGAGGATCTCGGAGAGGTCACATGGCGCGTTTGATATTTTCTGGGGCGCTTTGATTAATAACGGCCTCAATCTGCAACATATAATTATAACCCCTCACTCTCCACTGTGTAGAGTGGCCAGCTCTGAGGAATAACGCCGCGGTTTCCCCCGAGGCGGGATGTGAATGGAGGCCCCCGGGAACTTGGGAACGGTTTGTGGAAGAAACAAACCGTCTTGCCCCACGGGTGCAGCCTGGTGCTCTGGGCGCCAGCAGGGGGCCTTCACCCGGGGTGCGGGTGAGTTGTGAGCAGGGCGATGGGGTCATATTTGGTCCTGTGTGCTCCCGGTTGCCAGTGCTGCCTGGGGTGGGGTGGGAGCCGTGGGGATACAGGCAGGGACCCCGGCCCGGGAGGGGCTGTGGGCACAGGCTTGCGCGGGAGGGGGTCCCAGGGGGCACAGAGGGGGCCGGGCCCGCAAGTGTGGATGACACCCTAGCGTGGGGACTCTGAGGATGGCTCAGGGGCTCCCCGCTGCCCCCAGACCTTCAGGTCCTCTTGGGGCTTCCGGCCGGCTGCTTAGATGTTCTTGTAGAGAGATGGGGTCGGAGCTGTGCCTGCTCCCGCCGGGCCCCTCCGGGTCACAGATGCGTGGCGCTCATTCTGGGCACCGGGTCCCCCGCGAGAATGCGTGCCCAGGGTGCACCTGCAGTGGGCGGGCTCAGCTGTGGAGCCAGCTGTGCTCAGTGCAGGGGAGGAAACGGGATGGGACCCCAGCCGTGGAGGGAGACCGTCTGCCAGGGCTCAGTCCCGTAGCCAGAGGTCGACATCTGGCCAGGACGAGGCTCAGGTGGGGGCTGGGGTCACGTGGAGGCTGAGCTGCACGGTTTCTGCTTTGCTCTGGAGCACGTATCACTCAAGCGAATTCCTTCGAGTGTCCGATTCCTGGGAGGGGAGACAGCTGGGCTGGCCCAGCTTGGGGCATCCTGAGGGAGGTGGCCCCCCTCCACGAGTCGATCGTCGGTGGCCAACGGGAGAGTGGGGGTCCCTCCAGGCCGAGGGGACCTGCACTGTGTGGGGGGCAATTCAGAGAGGAGGCACCAGCGGCAGCCAGGCCGCCCTTTCAGTCGTGCGCATTTTCAGAAGCATCAGGATGTCCTCCCTGGGAGGGGCTGCCCCTGGCGTTTCTGACCCCAAACCTGCCTTGTGTTGTCGTCATCAGACGGAGTCCTCGCCCTGGAGTTACCAGTCCAGCCTGGAGGTACCGACCTGTCGGGGGACACTCCCTCCTTCCAGAGCGGTGGTCGGTCCAAGGCCAGGGTGGGTCTTAGTGTGGCCACAACCACAGTCTGGGTCAGGGGCCCGGCGGTCTGGGGGAGCTCCGGCCTCGGGGTGGTCGGTCCGCAGCCAGTGGCGGTAGCCGAGGGGTTACTGCCTCAGCAATCACAGTCGGGTCTTTTCCCTCAGAAATTTACATTCCAGACGCAGAGGGATTCATCAGCAGGACAGAGCAGGGGGCTAGCGAGAGGGGGTCAGAGTGGCCGTCTTCCCCTCTGCAGCCGAGGCGTTGATGGGATCGCGTTAGAGGCTCCTGATTCCTGAACGGCCTTCCGGTTCGTAAACAGCTTCTTGGGCTCTCTGGGCCGCAGACAGGCGCGACGCCTGTTCTCCCAGGGGGCTCTGCGTCGTCCACGCCCGCCGCCTTGTTGCCACACGTGTCCCTCGGCGAGTCTCCCGTGGCTGCAGTAGGGGCCTGGGTCTGGAGAACTCAGCACCTGCTTTTCTGCTCCAAGTCTCCAGATGTGACCGAAAAGGCATCACAGTTCACGACAGCCGTGGGAAACTCCAAGCAGGCTCTTGGACCAGATACTATGGTAAGAAGTCTTCAGAAGACAGAAAGCAAGGGGAGCGGAACCAAAGGAAGCACCAAGTGTGGGTGCCACGTCTAGGGTGCCTCTGCCACAACAGGCTGGCGGGGTGGCCGGTACGGCGACCGTCGGGCGTGCGGGGGCCGCTGCCCCATCCCGGTCTCCAGCTGGGAGCGACGGCGTGGCCGTGTGAACTTGAGCAGCAGGGCCTCTGCAGGTGGGTCCTGGGCCAGCGGGGGTGGGGGGCTCGGTGATGCCGCTGAGGGGATCTCCCAGACCCTGGGCCCGCAGAGGGAGCTCCGGGTCCCGGCACCTGACAAACGGATGCGGCACAGAACGAAATGCAGGGAATTCTCAGGGAAGTGACAGTAAAGTAACTCCCAGGGCTGAGGAAAGGCTACTCTGTGGGCGACTGGCTCAGTTTCCTCCCCTGCACGAGGAGGACAATGATGGTCTCCAGCGTGGGGTTGCGGGAAGCATCCAGGCCGGCCACTCGGGAAAGCTTGACGTCGGGGGCCCGCATCATGGGAATCGCTGTTATTGGGAGGTGCCCAGGGGCCGAGGTGTGAGGCAAAGAACGCACAAAGCCCCAGACGATCAGGGAGGCATTTCGTAACACCACGGGCAAAGAGAAATATGCCGAAAACCTTCCAGAAAGAGCAACGGATCAAAAGAGAAACCGAGAAGCAGACGGTCCCCGAAACAGCAAGTCGGACCGACGCTGATGCAGGCGTGCAGGCAGCCGCACGTTCCAGGCTCTGAGGAAAAACAGCTTAAAGCACGATTTTCTCCGTGGCCTCGAGCGCCCCGGAGGGAAAGGGAAAGGCACGTTCGGATGGGCAAGGACTTAAGAGCACTGCCTTCTCATTACCCATCTGTGTGTTATGGCTTCACCTCTTCCTTCCAAGAATAAGCCTTAAAAATTATCATGTCGTTTGAAGAGCGGCCGACGCTTTGACAGAATTGAAATCTGTAATCTTTTAACTGACTCACGACTGGTGAATCAGTGACTGCGCAGCGATTGAACAGCTAGCTATCCCTCCCCCGAATTGAGATCAGAAGAAGTCATACTGGGTGAATCGCTCTCTCTCTCCCTTGTGGTTTGGATTATGTGTGTTCAATTCATCTTCTTGTGGTCTTTTTCAGTAACTTTTTAAGAAGAACTGAGTGTAGTCGACACAAACGTTCCAGGAACGTCAGGTGCACAGCATGGTGATGGGACGCGGCCCCACGGCTCCACACGGCCACCTGCCACCACATGACGGGATGACAATACCAGGGACTACGATCCCCGCGTGGAACCTCCCATCCCCATGTCCTCTTCAGTCCAGAACTGGAAGGCTGGACCTCCCACCTCCCCTCCGCCCATTCTGTCTACCCCCCCCCTTCTCACAATCCATCTGACTAAATTAATACGGAAATGAGAGATCAATCAAAGAAGAGGGGAGATGCAAAACACTAGTACAGCCTAGAGATAAATCGTGTCTGATTGCTAAAAACAACGGCGATCTGGCATCAGGATCCCAGAGGACACAAATGTGGGAGAGACATGAAGGGGTGGAAGAAAGCAAAGGAATTCAGAGTTTTGTTTTGTTTGAGGGGAAGACATAAGAGACTGGTTCCTTCTAGATGTTGACGGTGATGTAGCTTTAAGTACGGATGTGGAGTATTTAGGGGTTTTCTCCAAAACAACGGAGAAGGCAACGGAACAGGAAATATTCAACATTAGAGAAGCAGCGTGCGATGAAAATACTTGGTCCGTTCGGCGATAGGTAGGAAGTGGGGTCTGGAGGAAGAAAAAAGTAGACAGGAAGTATTAAAGGGATAAAGAGGGATGACGGATGTCGGCGGGAGGTCCAATCCACTGACAAGGATCAGCAATCGGCAACCTTGTGACCCGAGACCGTGGCTTCAAACCACGGGATGCAAAATCTGATGGGTGAAGAAGTATAGGAAAAAGTTGATCTACGATCAGCACGGACTCTCTCTGAAACCCACAAATCAGGGAGATTATTCACAGTCACTAGCTGGTCACATATATTTCTGCATATATGCATGTGACATTTTAGTCAACAGACAGCACACATTATTTTCAAGCACACACGAAACAAACATTCACACAAACCGACACGTATTAGGTTACAGCGGAAATCTCAACGAACTCCGATAGGTAGGAATTGCACAGCTCAGACTTCTGCCCGTCCAGTATGGCATACCACGTCCTGTTGACCACCCTTCCCTCCGAAACGGTGCCGGACGTCATCTTTCCTCCTTAAATACACTAATAAATCGGAAAGAAAGGAACAATGAGGTCAAAAACCTAGCGAAGGCAGGCATCCTTCCCAGTCTTTGGATTTTTGCCCCAAAGGCCTTTGCTGAACTTGAAATTTGATTTGGAATAACAGGCTACGACCCGGGGCCAGGTGCGGAGTCTACCAGGGAACCCTCGTTCCCCTCGTTAGGGAACCAAAAATAACCCTTGATGCTCACTGTAAGGAAAACCACCTGCCTTTAAATTTGGTGTAAGTGCGGGAGGAGGAACACTTCCCTTGGGCGTAAATCGACACAAATGGGCTCGTGTTGATTGGGAAGTCTTGGTGGGCGGGACACGATCCTCGGCGTCGGTAACAAGTGCCTTCTGCAGTTCTGAGGAGGGTGGTCCTCAGAGTGCCTGAACCAGTGAACTCACGCTCGTGCACGTTCGAGTTACCCGGAGAGCTTTTCAACGTTTCAATGCCCAGGCCGCCCTGCAGGCCGACAGAACCTGAGTACGTGCTGGTAGAATTCGGGCATCAGTATTCTTCACAAGGTCTCCAGGAAGGTCTCACGTGTGCCAGCGTCGAGAACCACTGTCCTCAACAGGGGCAGGAGCCAGAGACTTCCGGGTGTCTGCACGCGCCCACGCGTGCAGAAGGGAGAGCGTCAGAAAGCTCAGCGGGGGTCAGAGCGGAGAGGGAGCCCCAATGGACGTCAGCTGCTGCTGTTCTGTGGCTGTTATTATGCTGGTTGATGTAACGGTTGCCGGGTTATGGTGGGAAAAGTACCAAGTTGAAAAGCAGGAAACTGCAGCTCTCTTCCTAATGATACCTCCTACTCTGCACGTGATCAGGGCACAGAACGTTTAGGAAAGGTGCCAATTAGAGCCTCATTATATTTCAACTGTCACAGTTGATAATCCGTTTCCTTCGACCAAGATACTGAGCCACAACGTCCTGTTCCTTGGGGCTCTTTAAAAAAGGAGGGTGTCATGGGGCGCCTGGGTGGCGCAGTCGGTTAAGCGTCCGACTTCAGCCAGGTCACGATCTCGCGATCTCACGGGATCTCGTGATCTCGCGGTCCGGGAGTTCGAGCCCCGCGTCGGGCTCTGGGCTGATGGCTCAGAGCCTGGAGCCTGTTTCCGATTCTGTGTCTCCCTCTCTCTCTCTGCCCCTCCCCTGTTCATGCTCTGTCTCTCTCTGTCCCAAAAATAAATAAATGTTGAAAAAAATTAAAAAAAAAATAAATGAACGTTAAAAAAAAAGGAAAAGAAATAGAGAATCGTCGGTCCCATCGAGAGAGCCCCCATTCTGAGCTAGACCCAGGGCTGAATACTTAACACCCAACACGTTATGCTATTTATTTTTCAAACCCCCTGCAAAGTAGGTGCTTTTATTGTTCACAGACTAGAAAAAGGACCTCTGTCCATGGAGGGTCAAAGGCGGGCAGGTGACTGAGCCCACACTGGACGTGGGTGTGACAGGAGCAGCCGTGCTTTCACTGTCTCTCTGCTTCCTGTGAGCAGGTCCCAGGGAACCAGGAGGGAAGAGACCGGGTGGGCTCTGACAGCTGCCATCACCTGCCCGAGGGCAGTTTGGGAAGAGCAGGACTCAGCGCTGTGACCTCTCAGAACTCTCTGGAAGCTTGGCACACACCTGGCCCCGAACATGTGAGCAGAGGTCTGACACTGGGACTTGATCTGAGCAGAAGTCTGACACTGGGATTTGTTACAGTGAGGGCCCTAATGGCAGCTGTCTTCTCTGGGCCACCAGGCAGGCTCTGTCCTCTGTGACTTGTCATCCCGCCTGGCTCTGGCACTGGCCTCCCCACCACTGCCAACGTCCCCACTTGCTTCAGCTGCAAAATCTGAAACTAGACCCAATGTGTCAATAAAAGCCTCATTTAAGTCACACACTGTGGGAGGATTAATACCACGTTTATCGACCGAATCAATTATCGAGTGAGTTCCGGGGTCCTCACACAACGATTTCGCCATTGTCCTTATTAATGGGTTTCCTCCCCAGGAATTGCGACTCTGCCGCTCACACTGGTCATACCCCGTAGCAGCTCCCGTTATTTCAGTGAAGGGCTCATTATTTTTGCATATTTCATGCTTCATTTTCTCCTGAACACAGTCCGACGTTGGCTAATTGCGGCTGTGTTGCCAGGGTCACGGCTGCCCTGCGTGAACCCTGCATGGGAGTGATGGATCCTGTCTCCCCTGGGCTAAGGGTGGACGTGCTGGGGGCAGGAGGCTTGTACACATCAAGTGAGCAGGGAGAGTGGGTGCTCCTCCTCTGGGAGACAGGTGGGCAGGGGGAGGAGTGGGGGAGGGTGGGCAGGGGTGGGCAGGGGGAGGAGTGCGTGCACCCTCCCGCCCCTCTCCAGGTGGCGCAGAGGTGAGTCTCAGGGACACGCTGGCTCTACCCCATTCCCTGCCAGGTCCTCGCGCTCACCGCTCTGGTCCCTTTCCCTCCCCATGTCCACTCCTTCACCTCCCTCAGGGACCACAGCCCTGTCCCCTTGCCCAGCGCCCTCGCCCCTTCCCCTGCCTGTACCCCCTTCCCCACGTACTGCAGCCTCAGCCCCACCCCCTCCGTCCTTCCCCCACGGTGGACCCCAGCCCAGTCCCCTGCGCCCCCGCCGGGGCCCCCACACACCCTGCACCACGCGTCCTGTCCGCCGCAAGACAAACTTGCAGCTCCTCCCTCGCCGCTCCAGAGGCCGCCGTCCCTCCCACCCCTGCCACGGCGCCCCCTCGGCCGCCCTCGGATCCCGAACAAGCATCTAACCTTCGACTGCTCCACACGGCTCTGCAGGCAGCACGAGCTCAGGCAGGCTGAGCATGTGACCCAAGCCGGCCAATCTGAGTGTTTCTCACCAGCACCTTAGTGATTGGGCGGACGAGGACACGTGACCCTAGCCGGCCAATCCGAGTATTCCCTGCCCCGGACTTCTGGGTGGGCAGGGACACGTGACCCGAGCCGGCCAAACCGAGCGAGAGGCTTGTCGGGTTCTCGCAGGAGCCATGGAAACTGTGGTCGTGTCGTCTCTCCGTGGGTCCCTCCCGTGTGTGGGGGGGAGAGACGAGCCTGGCGCCGGCGCAGAGCAGCAGCGGGAGTCCCCCGGGCCGGCCAGGCCTCCGGCCCGTCACCCCGGACCTGGACGTGCCGGTCGGGGCGGCAGGAGGTCCGTGTGCACGTGCGGGGCTGTGCGCGGTGCCGGGGCCGGTGACCTCTGTGGTCGCGGGCTGGGACAGCCGGTGACGGAGGCCGGTCGCCGCACCGTCGGGGCCTCTCGGAGCCGGTGACGTTGGCGCCGCGACTGCAGCAGCAGCAGCAGCGGTGGCGGCAGCAGCAGCAGCAGCAGCAGGAGTTTGGCCGACTCCGGTGAGGCCGGTGGGAAGCGCCAGCACCGAGCCCGGAGGTGGGCCGGGGGACGTTGGGGGCAGGGGTGCTGGGGCAGAGCCATGTGGGGAGGGACCGCGTCCCGCTCCCCCCCACTTTGTGCCGTTTATACCTGTGGGTCTGTCCTAATCGTGGATGTCAGGGTGTCCCCGGTAGGACATGCATGTTGTGGGGTGGCTCCACCCGGAAGCCTTGTAGGAATTGGGGTTTTTCTCAGAGTGAACTAGGGCTTCGGCTGAAGGAGGGGCAGCAAGACGAACAGGGGTAGGAAGGGGCTTCCAGGCAGACAAGAGCTTGTGCAAAGGCCCTGTGGCGGGAGAGGAGGGTTTGGAAGGATGGCGCTGGGTGTGCCGGGAAACACGGGTGGGTACGGCAGGGCACCATTCAGGTGAGGACGACGCCGAGCACAGCCTGTCGCCCGGAAGTGCCCGACCAGGGTGACTTTCCTTCCTGGGGGACCCAGGCCTCCCAGGCTGCAGATGTGTGGGTCCCAGTGAGCAGTCGTGACCCCAGGAGCCCAGTGTCGCGAGGCAGCTGGAACACATCAGTGTGGGCCGGTGGCTCTTCCTAGAGCTGAACGAAAGCGTCCTAGTGAGTAGGCTCGGCTCGCTCCCTTCCGGGCACCGCTGGGTTCCGTGACATCCGCGCCCCGAATTCGTATAATCTGGCTCTCTGGGCAGGAAGTAACAAGGGGAAAGTGGTTTGGACAAATAATCGTGAATGAGTTGACGGGAACACGCGTGAGTGCTAACGTGTGGTGGGCGGTGCGTGGAGGGTGAGGAGGGAGTCAGGGGCCCTTCCGTCTCTGCGGCCACTGTCCCGAGCGGTCATCCGCCCGTGATGCTGAGTGTCCCCCGGCGTCTGTTCCCCCCTTCCAAGCGCTAGCTGGGCTGTGGCCCCAGGCTAGAAGCTATGTTTCCCAGCCTTGCCATGACTGGCAGAGCCGGGTGCCCCTGTGGCCAGATGTGGGCAGTAGGGTGTGAGTGCGAGTGCTGTGTGCCCTTCCAGGCCCTGACCCGTAAGGCCAGCACCGTATACCGAGCTGGCAGGCCCGCATCGGGGACGGCGGCCCTGGCCGCCCGGCCTTGTCCCTGACAGCCTTGGAGGGTCAGCCTCCAAGCTAGACCCCACTGCCTTCGGAGAGGAGCGCGCTGTTTCGGTCAAGCCACAGCCAATACCCCAAGCTCGCGAGGCCCTCGTGTCGCAAAGCCTGCAGCCTCCCTTCGGAGCCGTCCTCACGTCTGATCTTGATGGTGGCCCCTGTGAGTCGGGGGCTCGTGGTAGCTACCGTGCTTTGCTCATAAGGAAACTGAGGCCCAGAGACAGCTGGGTTCTGTCCCAGGTCACAGATGCAGGGAGGAGACAAGAACCCAGGCCCCTGGGCCCCAGGGCACAGCTTTCTCGTGTGCAGGCTGTTGCCAGGAACGCTCTGAGTCGAGGCCGTGAGGTTGTTTTTAAAATATTTACTTGCATGAAAAATTTCTATTACCTGAAACTCATGTATTATAGATGGAATCAGTAGCTTAGGAGGAAATAAACAAGAAGAATCACTTTAATAACAAAAGCTATGCAGATAAATTCCTCATTTCAGCAAGCTCTTGGCGGTCCCGAATAAATATATCATTTTTATCAGGCAAGTGCTCTAGAAACAGCGTCTTCAGGAAATATGTCAAAATAATCTCTCTGGCTGTGCTGCTTTCTGGAGGAAAGAAATATGACAGTGGCTTCGGCACAGGCTGTCTGGACGGAGGGTGACGAGGCGCTGAACAGGCTGGTCTCCCGGCTGCGTTCCAGCCCACCACGCACAGCTCAGGGGGCGGGGGCCACGCTCTCACTTCCTGGCTGACAGTAGCCACGCTGCTCGCCCTCTCTGAGCCTCCACTGACCAACTCACAGAGCCGTCTGGGTATGGAAACTTCTTACCAGATGTGGAGTGCTGCTCACAAATCACGTGGGTCCCACTGAACGCCGCCACTCCTGCTGTTGTCTAAGTCGTGGACGGGGTGTAAGGGGAGGAGCAGAGTGGGGCCCGATGCCTGCTGTCTGAGGAGTGCGTGCGCCCGGTGCACACCTGTGTGCCTGCCCCTCTCCTGGAGGTGCACCATCAGCCGGGCCTCAGCGGTCCAACCCCAGGACCCTCCCAGCCCCTCGCCTCCCCTCGAGGAGAGCCGGTCCGCGCTGAGCCCCGGAGCATCGGAGCCCTGTTCCTTGAGTCCCTGCACCACCTCCTGTCCCTGCTCCCGCTGTCCCTGCCTTAGAGCAGGACACCATTGCTCCTGACTGCTGCCTCAGCGTCCCCACGTTCGCTCCCAGTCTGAGCTTCCCCCAGGATGAAAACTGTCCCTCGTTTGTGCGAAAACCTCCCACTGCCGGGCCACGGAGCCCGGATTCCTCACCTGACACCGAGCCCTCGTACCTGTCCAGCCCAGCGGCCCCGACACGCCCCGCCTTCCGTGCTCCCACACTTCTCGCTCTCCGGTCTGTCTGCAGCAGCCTCTCCTTTCTCTGGGGCGTCGGCTCTCCCTGCAGGGTCCAGCTGGAGTGTCTCCTGGATGTCAGGGACGGAGCGACCTCTCTCCCTGCTGCGGTACTCTCACGGAGTCCCATCTGTACCTCTCTGGCTCCCAGCACGCCTTGCGGGGCATGGTCACCCTCCTGCTGGTCCCGCCGTCTGAGGCTGGGAGGGAAGGGGCTGTGGGGCCCGCGGCCCTGCTGCCAGCAGCGGGCCAGCACCTCCGCTTGGGGACGGCCGGAAGTCAGCGTGCAGTCAGGGACCCGGGGGAAGGGCGTGGAGGTGCCCCTCCTGTACCCTGACCCACCGGATTTAATTAGAGCCTATCCGTAGCGACCCCCCTTCCCGTGGAGCTGTTAGGGTCTCTGTGAGGAAAGGAAGGAAAAGAAGCTCTTGTCTGGTGCTCTTTTGTTCTGGAAGGTTCCTGGCATCTTGGAGGTACGACATCTGATGATTAGTTGAGACCCCGTGCTTTACGTAACGCCCTTTGTGTAACACGTGCGTGTGTGTGATTCGCGTGCAGGCATGTGAGTGCGCGTGCAGGTGTGCGTGAGTGTGCGTGCAGGGGTGCAGGTGTGCGTGCAGGGGTGCAGGCACGAGTGCAGATGGGGCGTAAGTGTGCGTGCAGGGGTGCAGGCACGAGTGCAAGTGTGCGTGCGGGGATGCAGGGGTGAGTGCAGGTGTGCGTGGTGCTTCCATGCACGTGTGATCGGGTGTGCCGGGACTTGCCAGTGTCGGAGTAGATAGGTAGTCATTTTGGCCAGGGGCCCGTCACGGACGGAGCTGATCTCCCTTAATGCCAGTGTCCCTGGAAAACCAGCCTGCCAGTTACTGCTGGCCGCTCGCGCTCCCCGTGGAGGGGCGCTTGGCAGTGACTGTGTGGGACGCGCCCGGCAAAACTGCCCCAGTGTGCTGGAAGCCAAGCTGTCCCGGCCTGAGTGGCAGGGCCCGGGCTGTGGACGGATTGGTGACTGCAGGGTGGCCTGCCGACAGGGAAGCTTCTCGTCCTCCCGCTTTTAGGTAATTTGGCCTTAAAACTACCGGGGGTATTGTCTGTTGGGGAATGGCCCTCAGCAGGCCCCCTGGGAAAAGAACCATTAGGGAAGAAAATAAGGTTCCGCAAGAAATTGTGCGGCCTTTCGTTTAGCCCTCGCCATCCTCTATGGAGACTCCTCTACTCGCAGGAAGGATAGCCTCATGCCTTTGCCAGCAAAGAGGGCCTGTAAGGGAGAGACATGGATTGGAAAGCCCCACTCCGGCAACTAAGGAGTGTATCTCTGGGCACAGGTGACTTCAACCCCTAGGCCCACCTGGCCCCCCGGAGGCATTCCAGATGATGACTGAGCCTAGTCGGTTAAGCTACAGAATGGTTCATTGGTTCCTAGGTGCGTTGTCTCTCTGAGAATGTAGGAGGCGTGGGTTTCTAAGGCTTTTTCGGCCCCTTCCTGGCACCTGGGACCGAGGCAGACACATTGTTCTCCTGGCCTCATGTGGTTAGGAGGTCACGTCCCTGTCACTGTTCCCCTTGAGGTGTTGAGAAACGGAGGGCCTTTCACGAGAACAGCAAAGCAAATGCCTTGTAGATTATAGATAAACGCAGACGTGTAATGGAATAATGTAAGAAATTAATCAACAATCAAAGGGTATGCGGGAGAACTAGGGGAGAATCGCCATGTTACTTCTTAAAGCTTGATTACACATAGGAACGTTTTCCAAGTTAGGTAATGTTAGGAAAACATAGATGACGTATGTTACAAGGAAATCGCTAGCAAACATAATGCCACGTTTACTGCAGTAAATCGGCCAGTTCAACCCACTTCTGTTGTCTGTGTCCATTTTTATGTTAGTTTTAGTTTTTTATTTTAGTTTTTAGTTCCACCGACGCCGTTCTTCCTTCGGGAACCCCTGGTGACTGGAGCTGGTCTTTGGCCCCAGTGCCACGACTATGCTTCGGTGACACGGCAGGATTTAACCTCGTAAGCTCCCTGTTTGAACAGCCCTCATCTATATCTTAAATTAATGAGGGGACTCCCACGGGAACGACTCGAAGGAGATAATGATGCGTCCTCGTGGGGCTGCGGGAGCGTCGCCAGCCAAGGAGCATCTCATTTCTCGGAAAATTAAGCCAGCACGCCATTATCACATCGTTTCTAAACGAAGGAAGGACTGGACCTCAGCGTCGTGGCCTCGTTTTGGCAAGAAAGAGACAACCTGACAAGCTGTCTTGTCACACGCTTGTTGGAGCAGAACATTTTGAGGAATGTCTCTGGATCCGTTCGGGAAGAGGAGCCGGTGGGTAGGAGAAATGTCCGAGATGACCAAATGTGACGGGGCCGTTTGCCGAGTAATCACCCCACGCCCGAGCCCGGGAAGAAGGAAATGCGTTTCTGTTTTCTGCTCTTGAGCTGCGGGACCTTGCTCGGGGTGGGGAGCCAGAGCCCGTCTGCTGAAAAGTCGTGAAGCTCTGCTCGGCCGTAGACGCTGGTGAACACGGCCAGGTGAAGTCGACCGATCCTGCCTGATGCACCTTTACCCCATGACAGGCCCTCTCGGGACGGCCTTCCTGCCCATACGCCCTCTGTCTCCCTAGGAACTGCCCTCCTGACTCGGTGGCACCCCGCAGCCTCTGCTGCCCCCGGCGAGAGCCGCTAGGCCCTCCGGGGCGGAGTCGGCCTGTGCTGGGCCAGTCAAGTCTGTCCACTGGAAGCGGGGACTCGGGAGCCCAGCAGGAGCTGGGGGCCTTGGCCCACTTGGTGAACACCTGCCAGCAACCGGCCCCTCCTCCCCGGGAAAGAAGGGGGAGGAGGGAAAATCTGGAGCCACGCTTTGAAGCCTGACGGTTCTGGGTTCGAATCCTGGCTCTGAATCTTGAGACCGATCCCGATCTTGTGACGTTGAGCGTGTGACTTAACCTCTCTGATTCCCATTTCCTCACTTGGAAAATGGAAGTTTGATAACAAGGAAAATTGTGATTTAAAACAACTGTCATGAAACCTGTCTTGGTGGCTCTGAAACTTGTCTCTAGAGTAAGTGGACTTTGGACCAAACATCAATGAAGCGTCCTCCCTCCCAGGGAAGTGGACTTAGCCTCCGGTCAAGTCCCTCCGGCAGCAGACGAGCTCAGGGTCGAGGCCCCTTGTGTCTCGAGAGGCTCCACCGATGGCCGTTGTGTTGCCCGTTTTGTCCCATCCCTCAGCACCCCATCCCCTCCTCGACGTTTCCAGATCCTCCAGGCTACAGGCACATCTCCCGGGTTCTCCCCTCCCCATATGTCCGCCTTCTGGCTCCAGTCTTCGCTGAGTGGTTTCCAGGCACATCTCGCTGCTGCGTGCAGGGACTGTCTTCTGTTGAGTGATTTACTCCCTCATTTGTCCGGAGCACGTCCTCAATCAGCTCCCTAAGAAGGCACACGGGAGGGGAGTCTCTGGCGTCCGTTGATACTTGAAGGTGCCCTGACGTTCTCCTAGCATTTGATAGTGTGGATGGTCCAGAGGAGTGTAGAGTTTTAGGACAAACGTGATTTTCCCTTCTGTGCCTTGATGGTATTTTCCCGTTGTCTTCTGGCCTTCGGCGAGGCTGCAAAACATTCCTGGTGCCGGGTTGATTTGTTCTATTGCAAGTGAATTGTTGTCTGTTTTCCACTCTTTTTCTGGAAGCTTTCTCTCCAGAGCAAAGGTCAACAATTTTTTTCTGTCAAGGGCCAGATGAGAAATATTTTAGACTTTGTCGGCTGTATGGCTTCTGTTGCGACCGCTTAATTCTGCTGTGGTAGCACGAAAGCAGCCATGGACAAGGCACAAACGGGCGTGGCTGTGTTCCAGGAAAACTTTATTGACAACGTGCATGCTTGGGCAGCACGTGTAATAGAATCAGAAGGACGCAAAGAAGATTAGCATGGCCCCGTGCAAGGATGACGTGCAGATCGGTGAAGCGTTCCCTATCACAAAAGCCTGACAACTTCATTCACAAAAACATGGTTTGCCAACTTCTGCCTTATGTCAAAGGGCGTTCTCTTTACCCTTGATTTTCTTTTTAAGTTTCTTATTTATTTTGAGAGAGACAGAGACAGCACGGGTGGGGGAGAGGCAGAGAGAGAGAGGAGAGAGGATCCCAAGCAGGCTCCGCGTCGTCCGCACAGAGCCCGGCGCAGGGATTGAACTCGCAAGCCGTGAGATCGTGACCTGAGCCGAAACCAAGAGCCAGATGCTTCACCCGCTGAGCCCGCCAGGCGCCCCCTGTCCTCGGTGCTTTGAGACTTCCCAGCGAACCGTTTATGGAGTGTTCTTGTTTTCATCGATTACGCTTGAAAACCTGGTGAACTTTCAGTAGAGTCGTGTCGTCCAAATCTGATAAATTCCCTAGCTTTCTTGAAAAGGTATCTTCTCCCTCTGCCTTCTCGGAGCCCTGCTGGTTACCCTGCATTTGCAGGGCCTCCCAGACTTCTTTGGTTTGCCTCTTATTTTCTCAGCTCACCTTTCTGTCACTTTCTCTTGTTAATTTTTATTTAACTTTAAGTGATCTCGACACCCAGCGTGGGGCTCGAGCCCACGGCCTCGCGATCGAGAGTCACACGCTCCACTGACTGAGCCTGCCAGGCGCCCCGCTGTCTCTTTTCTTTTTGTAATGTTTTCCAGGCTATTGGATTTGACTTTTTAACAGCCTTTTTACATGTTTTAAAAATACTTTTGGCCATATATTTTTAACCTCTAAGGGTTCTTTCATGTTCTCTGAGTGTTTAAATATTGTAGAATAGTTTTATTTTATACAAGATGCTATGTCTCCTGGATTCTCCCTAAAGATACTAATTAGGGTTGTTGTTGGTGGTTTCTCATCTCCTGTTTTCAGAATTATTTCTAATCCCTTAGGTGTCAGCTTTTCTCTTTAATGATCTGATTCCTTCTCTTTTACGTTGCAGGGTTTTGCCCCCTTATCTGGTGTGCTGGTTGACAATTATATCGAGGTGATTTGTATTTGTATTCAGAGTAAGCCATGCACAGTTGCACTTGTGCTCTGCGAGTATGAGGAGTGCTTGTTAATGGCGGAATTTGCACTAGACTGGTCACAAGGAGTTGCTTTTAGAGCTGCGGGGCCCCTGAGCCCCAGACGTGGAGGTCTGTTTTTCTGGAATGGGGCGGATTTATAATTTACCTACAGATGTTTGGGCATACCACCTTGGGCTTAATTCCACTTCCCTTGAGCGACAGTTGGGCTTAGTGACTTTGTTCTAACGAACAGAATACGGCGAGCGTGACCGCGCGCGACTTCCGATATTAGGTCCTACGAGGCATCGCAGTTTCCTCGTTGTTCTCGCGTTGTGACGACACCCGGGCAGCCTCCGGAGAGTCCGGGCGGTGAGGGAGCCGTCCAGGATGCCGACCCTCCGGCCCCAGGCGAGGCTTCAGATGATGCAGCTCTGGGGCCCGTCTTGGCTGTGCCCTCATGAGAGACCCGAGCCGGGACCCCCCAGCAAGCTGCGGTTGAATCCCTAGCCTGCACGGGCTGAAAGATAACGAGTTTTTGTGGTCGTGAGTGGCTCTGTTTCGGGGTAGCGTGTATAACGTGTATGCAGCCATAGGTAACAGCGCAGGGGCTGTGAACTTTCCTTGGGGTTGACTCGCCGAAGTTTCACCTAGATCTGTGTACCTGGCTGCGAGGTTTTCGTCCAACGGTTGGGCCACGTATTCTGGGTATAATCACGGCCACCCTGCTCTCAGCGCTGTGTCCCATTTCCATTTCTGGGTGAAGTTTCTGAGGCCCAGCCTAGGGCCGTGAGGGGAGCTCTGATTCCTGGGCTGCACCTGTCTCCACGTACAACCTCAGGTGTGGTGTCCGCCATGCTGCCTCCTGTTACCCCGCGTCCACCCGCCTCCCCCCACCCTGTTATCCTGTGTCCACCTGCCCCCCTTACTCCACATCCATCCGCCCCCCCTGAGTTATCCCACATCCACCTACCTCCCTCCCCCCTTACCCCAGGTCTACCCGCCCCTCTTACCCCCAGTTATCCCGCATCCGCCCCCCCTTACCCCACGTCCACCTGCCCCCCCGCTTTACCCGTGTCCACCCCCCCTTACCCCACGTCCACCTGCCCCCCCTTACTCCACATCCATCCGCCCCCCTACCGAGTTATCCCACGTCCACCTGCCTCCCTCCCCCCTCACCCCACGCCCACCCGCCCCCCTTACCCGCGTCCACCCCCCCTCACCCCACGTCGACCTGCGCAGAGGGGAGGCCCAGGTGGCTCTTGCTGAGCCTCCTGCCTCCTCCCACGAGTCAGGTATGCCAGCGTCTCCGGGTGACAAACCGTTGCTGAAGGCTGGGAGTCTTAATGAAGCAGTAACTTTAAGAACGTGAGTGGACACAAAGGCACAACCAGTGCCTCCTTGATTTGCTTGTGTGTCTTACCTTCAGCAAGCGCGTGTCCCGCGTCTTGTGGACTCGCAGGGACTCCGGCACCCCAGGGGCCCGGAGGCCCCAGTCTCGGCCGGGGGTGCGGCCAGGCAAGGACCTCAGCTTTGATGGGTCCTCTTGCGAGGCCTAGACCATCCTCCCGCGTCCTAGCCCCCAGACCCGTGAGATGCAGAAACGGGTCTTCTGGACCAGAGCTCTAGAATGCCAAGGGCACAAAAGGAGCCGACTCGGGGGAGGAGGGTGGCGGGGTGGGTGCGTGGGAGGGGGAGCCGGGCGTATCTGTGGTCGCTCCTTGGTGGGAAAACGGTCCTCATCTCCGTGCCCAGACTTAGCGTCAGCTGTGCACAGGGAAGCTCAGCGGTGAAGGTCGTGTCCTTGGGGGGCTGACGCGGGCATCGAACGGCGATCAGAGGGAAGACAGAGCACTTGTGCCTTTGAGGAGCGTGTAGAGGGAGTGGAGGAGGAGTTGCGACAGAGCGACTGGGGACGCCTGTCGAGGGGAAGCAGCCCGAGCACGGGTCAAGAATCCCTTCTCAAGGGTGGGACCCCACGGTGGGGGGGGGGGGGGAGAGTCTCACCAGTGGTGCCTCTAAATCGTTGCAGGGTTTCAAGGACGTCACTTGTGTCATAAAAACATACAGGACACTTGCACCTCGGGGGAGGAGGAAGCGTGTCGTTCCGTGGCCTCGTCTTTTTACTCTCTGGTGCTTGTCCGCGTGGTCAGCAGACATTTCTGCCGGGCGGCTGTGCACCGGCCCCGGGGGGCTGGCCCGCAAGCCGGGAGCCCGGCCCCCCGGGCCGCACAGGCCGCAGGAGGGCCCAGCGGGTGCAGCGGGTGCCCTGCCCTCGTTGGCAAGAGTGGGTGCAGAGCCGTCATCGTGCCCGCTTCCCGGGTCGCCGGCGCCTCAGGGACAAAGGCTTTTGTCTGTTTCAATCAGCTCTGCGTCCGGCGCCTGGCGCACGGTAGAAACCCAACAAGCACTCACTGCTTCGGTGAACGTTTCCGGACGTGTCTGCGGGAGGCGGTCGCGGGGTCACGCGCTGTCCTAAGCGCAGGCCTGTGGTGCAGTCAGTCGCGCTTCGAACGTGCCGTGGGAAGGGCCTGAGGCATCGTCCCTTCCCCCCCGTAGCAGGGACGACACGCGTCCCGCACGGGGGACGCCGGCGGTGACCAGGGCCAGGCCCTCACCTGCTCCGTCCGCGCCCGGTACCCCGCGAGCGGAGGTGAGCAATCGTGGCGGCCGCTGCCCGGTTGTCGGCCTTTCCCCTTCCGGCACATTTTCCAGGTGTTTCCTCCGGGAAGTATGCACGTGTGGAAGTGCCGGGTCAGAGCGCGTGCAGTTCAGTCTTGACGCGCATCCACAGGTGCCCCTTCCCGCCCTCCAACACTGGCGTCCTCGTCCCTGTGAGTCCGCACTGTCACGTCACCCTGCGTCCCTCTGCTCTCGGGGGGGGGGGGGGGGGGCGGCTGAGCATGTCTTCGTGTGCACACCCCCGGGAGCCCTGCGGCGCTGGCCCTGCTGGGGGACTTCATCAGGGAGGCAGGTGAGCGCCCAAAGTAATTAAAAAGGAATCAGACCCTCTTGTGTCTCTCAAAGATGATTAACGGGGCTCTCATTCATAATTTAAGAAGTCTTTTCTCAGAGTCTCCTCTCCTCCCTCGTCCTCCCACCCCTGCAGGCGGGCCGGCTCCGGGGCGCTGGGCTGGGGGTTGGGCACGGGCTCAAGTTAACAAGCTGTGTCCTTGGCACATTCTTGGTTTTCCTGGGAGTCGCCGCTGGGAGCCTTTGGCCCTTTTTCCTGCCGTGACGTTAGTCTCTGATTTGCACAAAGTGCGTCCCTGTCTGCGCGCCAGATGGGTGACAGACCCCCGTCCTGGGCGTGCGTCCGCCACTGGGGGGAGCGGGAGTTCCCGGGGGGCTCTGAAACCCTGGTTCTGACGCCTGCCTGCCCCTACCCGCTCCCCCAGCCTCCGGGGGCCCCTGAGGGGCGTCTGTGGAGAGTGGGGCAGTCACCGTGGAGGCACAGGCTGCGTGGAACCGTGCCGGTGGGCTGTGGTGTCTTTTTCTCTTTTTAACGACACAGGCGACGCCAGAGCGGGAAGCGTCAGAAAGCAGCACGAGTACGAGTGTTGTTTCCCTGCGGTGGGTGTCCGTGCGCACGTCTGGTCTTGCCTAAGTGTGCCCCTGACCCTGGGTCCTGTGAACACCGCTCACGCCTAGCGAGTTTGGGCCCTGGCAGCGGGCCCGGGACGCGGGGTTCTGCCTGTCCCCACCACGGTGGTCGGGGTGACCTGTGCTCGGATTCTCTCTCTGGTCTCGCGGCCGCGCCTGCTGCCTGTTTCAGCCATCCCCTCCGAGTCCCCCTCGGCGTCCCCAGATCCGACCCCATGGGTCCCTGCGCTTCAGCCCCGGTGGCCGGTCTGCCGTGCCTCTTGCCACCGCCTCGCCGGAGGCCCAGATCGCTGCCTCCTGCTCGGGCCCCGCCCTTCCCGGCTCCAGGGCCCTGTGGCCTTGAGCTTGGAGACTTTCCTGGACTCTCCTGAGAAGCCTCCCCGCCTGCTGCCCGGGTGGACCATGAGCTTTATAGGTGTGTTTGCACATACACGTTCATTCTTTTCACTGCACACTCCCTCCGTCTGTCCCAGGAGGGGGCTCCGTGCACACGTGTCTGCTGACAGCCTCACGCTCTGCCGGGACTGAGTCCGTGCCCCCACCCGCTTCCCCTGTGGAAGCCTGACCCCAGCATGGTGGCATTTGGAGGCGGGACCTTGGGGAGTTGATTGGGCCACGAGGGCGTGGCCCCGTGATGGGCTTAGTGCCCTAGGAGAGAGACCCCAGACGGCCGCCTCCCACCTCCCGCCTGCCGCCATGCGGGCACACGGTGGCATGGCCAGCCAGGAGACTCCAAACCTGGCACCTTGATTGTGGGCCTCTGGCATCCAGAAGTGTGAGACGTGGACTTCTGTGGTGTACGTCGGGGCCCCCAGTCTGGGCATTTGCTGCGGCAGAGCCAGGCTCACTGACGCCAGCTCTCGGCCTCCTGCCACTTTGCCCATTTCAGCGTGGCTTCAGAAAGATGAAAGTGAATCCTTGGGTTTCAAGTGGAGATGAGACTTTTAAATATTGTGTGAAAAGTCACGTTGCATAGGGGTGCCCGGGGGGCTCAGTCAGTAGAGCACGTGACTCCTGGCCTCAGGGTTTTAGGTTTGAGCCCCACGCTGGGAATAGAGATTATTTAAAAGTAAAATATATAAAAAAATTAAAGATCCAGGGGTGCCCACAGGGCTCACGGTCAGTTGGGCATCCGACTTCGGCTCAGGTCACGATCTCACGGTTTGTGGGTTTGATCCCCGTCTCGGGCTCTGTGCCGACGGCTCAGAGCCTGGAGCCTGTCTCAGACTCCGTGTCTCCCTCTCTCTCTCTGCCCCTCCCCCACTCACGCTCTGTCTCTCTGTCTCAAAAATGAACGTTAAAAAATTTTTTAAAAAGGTGACATTATATAATACGAACTGTTTTAAAGCAACAATTCGGTGGCATTCAGTGAACGTACGATATCACGCAGCCGTCACCTCTCTCTGGTTCCAAGACGTTTCGTCTCCCCCAGGAGATCCTGGACCCGTTGATTCTTCCGTCCTCTCCCTCCGCCAGCCCCCAGCAACCGCCAGTCTGCTTTCCGGGTCTGGGACGTAGCTGTTGTGAATAGTTCGTGTAAACGGAGCCCCACCATGTCTGACTGCTGGTGTCTGGCTTCCTCCACTTAGTGTGTCTTCTCTTAATTCATGGTGAAGATGCTTAAAAATCGTGTGCGAGAGTGTCTTTCGCGTGTTTAAACTCAGAGGGGTTTTGAGTTTATTTATTCGTTCCGGCGTAATTAACATACGGTGTTCCGTTAGTTTCAGGTGTGCGACACAGGGGTTCCGAGCGGCACCGGGTGCCCGCCACGAGGGCGTCCTCAACCCCCGTCGCCTGCTCCATCCACCACCCTCCCTGGTAACCGCCGGCGTGGTCCCCACAGGTAAGCGTCTGTTTCTTGGTTGGCCGCGCTCTCTCTTCTCCTGTGCCTGTTGGTTTTGTTTCTTAAATTCCACATTTGAGTGAAATCACGCGGTGTTTGTGTTTGATTTATCTCACTTAGCATATTTTCTAGGTCCACCCACGTCTTTGCAAGGCACAGCAAGACTTCATCCTTTTTATGGCCGAGTAGCCTTCCGGCGTGTGCACGTGCGTGTGCGCGTGCATGCGTGTGTTTCGGCCGTTGTAGATAGTGCTGCTGTAACATCGGGTGCGTGGATCTTTGAATTAATGTTTTTATTTTGGGGAGTAAACACCCAGGGGAGGGATTCCTGGGTCGTAGGGTAGTTCCGTTTTCACCTTTCTGAGGACCCTCCACCCTGTTCCAGAGCAGCTGCCCCAGTTTGCACCCCGGCCAGCCGTGCACGGGGGTTCCCCTTTCTCCGCATCCTCGCCGGTGCCTGCTGTTTGTCGCGTTGTTGATTTTAGCCACTCTTGCAGGCGTGGGCGGTGTCTAATGGTGGTTCGTGGTTGTGATGTGTATCTCCATGAGGATCAGTGATGTTGAGCGTCTTTTTATGCGTCTGGGTGTCTTGGGAGAAGTGTCTACTGAAGACGTGAGCCCCTGGGAAGGTGGAGTTGTCTTGTAGTTGTTATAGGGACGTGGTTTTGCGCTCTGCCCGCCCCCTCCCCCATCCTCTGGGAAGGAGGGGCTCGTCCTGGGCTGAGCTGAACCTCAGCGGCCAGGCTGGACGGGGTGAAGCAGGATGAAGTTCTGCAGGGCTTCCTCCAGCTCCCTGCTCTGGGCAGTTCTGGGAGCATTTTTGTTAGTCAGTCGAGGGCGATCCCAGCCGCGGTTTGGGTCATGCCAAGTGTCTGAGCGCTTAGTGCCTGTGAAGGGATTTGCAGAGGGCTCGTCCTGTACTGACCAGAACCTTAGTGACCTCAGGCTCTCACGGTGCGGGGGACGTGGGTGCGAGCTGCCCGCCAGAGGCAGGGGGGGCCCGACCTCCTCTGCAAGGCGGCATCTTCGCTCAGGGAAAGTGGCTGACTCTTTCAGGGGTGTGGGGGCGTCGGGGGTGGAGGGGGGGCTCTTCCGTGCATCTTCAGGGCTTAAAGTCCAGGAGACGCCCGCAGGCATCTCACGATGGTCTCAGAGGGGCCACACTGCGGGGGCCTGTGGGATTCTGGGAACACTTCCACGTCCTCAAGTTCAGTACTTGCTACTTCCTCCATATTTCTTCCTAGGTATCATCAGAAAACCCCCAATTTTTTGTCTTTGGGCTGTGCCTTGTTTTGGGGGGGATTAGGAAAGGGGTGGCTGTGTGGGCCATGCCTCCAGCTTCAGCGGGCCGTCGGGGACGGGGGTGGTCTGAAGGGACACAGCGGGTGTGGGGCCCTGCAGGGGAGCCTGGTCGGTTTCTCACCCTGGAAGTCAGGCTCCAAGGTGACTTAGATGGGTCAGAATTGAGGAGGAAAAGTAAGTTTGAGGTTGAGGAGAAGAAACGTGAGCCCCCTACGTTTGGGTCTTAAATCCCAAGCGCACGCATGTGGGATGAGGGGACTCGGCACGTGGCTGTCGGCGTGACGGGGCCATCACGGGGTGGACGCAGGTGAGAGGAGGGCCGTTCGGACCAAGGGAGGCCGAGACCCCCAGTCCTTCCTGGACTTGAGCCGGCCTGCCAGGGGGTCACACGTCCACGGCGTGAGGTCGCCACGTGACGAGGCGCGCGAATGTGGGCACCAGAGTTTACCGAGGGGACGACGGGGTCAGCGAGAGCCTGGGGATGACGTTTTGCGGGCGGCGGTTGAAGAAGCCGGGGGTGGACCGGGATCTGGCTCCGCCTTGTCGGGGGCCCGCGAGGGTGGACGTTCCCCTCCTTGTGCGGCCCTAACAGGTGACCACACAGCTCGTGGTCTGGAACCATGTGAACTCGCCTTGTGGTTCCAGAGGCCCCATGTGTCGGCAGGCCAAAATCAAGGTGTGGGCAGGGCGGCCCCAGTGTTTTCCGGCCGCGGGGGCTCTCGCGAGCTCTCATGGGGTCCCAGCCCCGTTCTGCCTGCGGGGCGGCCCCCTCCCCTCTGACCTCGGCCTGCGTGGGCCCCTCTCCTCCAGCCCTCGCTTCCCACGTGGCGACGCCGGGCCCTCCTGGACAGTCGGACGGTCTCCGCACCGCCAGCTTCCGGGTGTAATCACACCAGCTAAGTAGAAGGCCACACTCCTGGGCGCGGGGGGATTAGGCCGCGGGCCTCTGGGGGCGGGTGGTGGTATCGTTCTGCCTCTCACAGACAGCAGCTGTCAGCTGTGGTTTTGTTTTCCGGTGTGGCTTCTGAAGCAGAACCCGGGCTGGCGGCTGTGATCACGGGCCAGGAGGCGTCGCGATCTGGGCCAGAGCCCTTGTGTCCCACAGTCTGACTTCGTACGGCAAGGGAGGGGGGCTCAGGAGGACGTGGTCCCGCTCCCCCGGGGTCACTCGGGCACAGGACGTGTTTTGCCCGGGAGGGTGGTTCAGCGGGGCTTCCTGTGCTGGGTGAGATGTCGGACCCGGCGGCATAGATGTTCCCAACTGTAAGACCGTTACTTTTACGGGGGCCGTTTGGGGACGTCGTCCCGTTTGGCTCACAGTTGAGACCAGACCAGCTTGTGTCACACGCAGGACGAGACCCAGGCGCGGCCAGCCGGCCGGGATGCGGTGCCCAGGTCAGCGCCTGCCCGAGTGGCCCGGGGCCGGGAACCGAGAGGATGCTTGGCGTTTGTCTGCGTGGCGGGGATGGGATTGTACGGTCACCACGTTGGGGGAAAAGCGTGATGCTCTCGGTCTCTGGAACTGGGTTTAGTTTCTGAGTCCGGGCGCCAGGCCGAGGAGTGAGCTCATTTCTAACGGCTGGTTTCCCTGCCTGTCTGCTCACAGGGGCCGCTGCCCAGCCTCCGCCCGACTCTTCAACCCGGGCACGCTGAGAACCTGGCTCCCCCCAGGACACTTGCCCACGCCTCCCTGGGCCTGCAGTCCCAGCCGCAGACCCCCTGTTCCCTGTCACTCCTCCTCTGGGCCCAGGGCAGGGGCGGGGACCCTGAGGCCCCTCTTCCTCTGCCGTCCCTCCCGGGGTGGGAGCCTTCCCACCTGGATCGGGTGCGGGTGGGTGGCTCCATCTCAGGAGCCCAGAGGGAAACCGTGCCTCAGAGGTCCCCGCAGTTCTCACACCTAAATGGGGGTGCCGGGGGACTACGGGGCCGGCTACCCTGCCGGAGGCCCCAGGCACCCCCCTCCTGTCCCCAGCAGCTTGAAAGCAGCCGGCGCCAACAGATGGCGGTGGCTTCTCTGCGTCCCGTGCCCCCGAGGGCATGCCCCCTTGAAATGTCACCGATGAGTCGTAGCCACTCGGAACAGCTTTGCCATGGGTGTGCTTTACAGTCTTTCCCTGGGGTGGTTCGTGACACATTTGCAGTGAGTGTCACTGTCTCCACAGCGGGGGCCACAGGGCCCCTAGCATCCCGCGTGGCCGCTGCGGTGGACGCTGTGGGGGCACGGAGGGCTTGTCCCCGGCTGCTGGGCGGCCTGCAGACAGAGCGTTCCTGGCCCTGCCCTTCTAGGGCCGGCCCCCCAAGAGGGCCTCACCCGGGAGCCCACTGCCTTTCTGGGGCTGTCAGGAGCCCTGCAGCCGTGGGCGGGCCGGGCCAGCCCGGGGTTGGGGTGTGGCTAGGGGGCGGGAGCGGGTGCAGCCACCTCCGTCCGCAGGCTTCCTGTCCTAACGGCAGCTTCAGGGTGCCGGGACCCAGGCTGCGCTGGTGCAGATGTCAGCGTGCCCCTGTCCCGTCGCCCCGGACGCGTGGAAGTCCTTCCAGCTGAGGGCATCGCGGAGGGTGGCCCTGTCTGCGGGGGCCGCACAGAGCGGGCGTGACTCCCAACAACCTTGGGCGGTGCCCCACGTGTAGAAACCCCTCAACGCTTTGTCCTCTTTGACCCTGACCATAACCTCCAGGGCGAGATCGTGACCCTTGTCTTATCTCTAAGATGCCCACAGAGCAGAAAGTTCCAGGACTTACCCAAGTTTCCCTGGAAAGGGGCTTGGTCAGGGTTTGAACTTGGATCGGCCCAGTTCGGAAACCCACACTGATGCCACCGCCCAGACGGGTGGTTCTCCAACAGGCTTCCACGCCCAGAGTGAGCTGGATGGGGTGGCCGGGGTGGCCGTAGGCAGACGGTGGCAGGACATCTAGCTCTGCCGGCTGGTTCACGCTCCTGGAAGATTCTCTCATTCCGGGATGAGGTCTCCGGCAGGCCCTCAGCTTCTGGGTGCACGCGTAGGGATTAATAGGTGTCCTGCCCGCCCCGTTAATAAAAAGTCTCTTCTCTGTATTGTCGGTTTTCATCTCCTGCCCAGTTCCAAACAACTTCATCTTTCCCATCACCTTCTAGCTGGGATGTCCCTCGGGCTGGGACAGCTGGCACAGGGACCAGAGGTCAGGACCACCTCCTGTCCACTGCTGGAGGTGCGGGGAGTCGCTGCCTGGGGCTGGCGCCTCGACGGGGGCTACGTCCAGGCTGGTCCTTTCTCTCCTGGGCCCCCGATGGCAGTTCCCTGCTTCCCCGGTCCCCTGAGCCCTGGCTTCCCGCCGTCCACCCCGCGGTCTCTGACGGGATCCTGTCACCCCCTGTGCCCCGTTGTTCCGGGGTGAGTGCCCGCATCACCCAGAGGGCACCCAGCTTTCCAGCCCCACACCGGATGGTCATGACCGAGGCCTCCAGGCGCGGCAGGGACAGGCGTGCCACCCTGGGAGTGTCGTAAGCGGGGTGGGACTTGGCTGGACCGGGGTGGGTGCCGTGGGTGCCGCCGACCCCTCCCCCGGTCTGGGGCCTGCCTCTGCTTGCTCAGGAAGCGGCTCAGGGGCCGGGTGAGTTGTCTCCCTGGGCCCTTGGGTAGATTCAGAGGACACCGTCCAGCACTTTGCAGAAGCAGCTGCGGGGGCCCCGGGAATAGGGCCAGGCACGGAGGGGCGGACGGGACCGAGGACCCCTGCCCGAGGGTCTGGAGACCTTGGCTTGAGCCCCAGCTCTGTCTCTGACTTCCTGAATGACCTTGGAGAGTCCCTTCTCTTCACGGAGCCTCGGTTTCCTCACCCACAGATTGGGGGTGAACATCCCTGCTCGGGTGGTCCAGCAGGGCTCTCGTGAGGACCAGGGGGGATACCGGCACAGGCGAGGCGTTAGTGTTCTCCTTACTGAGTAGCCACGGGACTCGGACAGGTCGGTTCTCCCCTCCGCTCCTTGGCTTCTGTGTCTGTGAAATGGGCGTAATAAAACCTTTCTCGTGGGTTTGTCGTGCGGCCCAAAGGACCCCGTAGCTGCAGCTGACCAAAACTGTCTCCGATGAGCGTGGCAGGACGGCAACTTGGTCGAATCAGCAGGAGCGTGTGGAACCTCCAGAGCGCCCGACCTTTGAGCTGACTTGGTTCCAAAACGCCGAGTCTCCGTGTCTGTTCAACGTAGAGGCGCACCTTGGGTCAGGTGTTCGCGTCAGGACCACACAGCTCTGGCCAGGCGGCAGAGACTTGCAGAGACACGGCCGCTGAGAGCCCACCCCTGTGGGCGGGTAGGCAGGCTATGTGCCCCTCATAACGTGGAGCTCTGTGTGTGCTGGTGTCCCGTGGCCCTCGAGGGTCCGTGACTGCTGTCCTGGAGAGAGGAAGGGCCCCCGTTATTCCTGATGGCAGAGTTGTGGGGGGGCCTTAGCTGTCGGGACCTTAGGTGGCCTTTCACTTACCCACCCACCCGTCCGTATATCCATCCATCTATATATCCATTCAACCACCCACCCACCCATCATCCCTCCGTATATCCACCCGTCGTAACCTATCCGTCTGTATATCCATCCGCCCATCCACGCAACCACGTATCCATCCGTCAGTGTACCTATCCATCCACCCATCCATCCGAATTACCCCAGAAGTTAGCGGCCTGAACAATAAACGGGTGTCTTTCCCACGCGGTTTCCGCGGGAGGGGGCCTGGGGGCCGCTCTCCCGCTTGGCTCGGCTCAGTCTCCCTTGGAGTTCTGGTCAGGGTGTGCAGGACCGCAGTCATCTGTCCGTCCACAGCACGGAGGCTTCTCGGCGGAGATGCTGAGTGTCCTCCGGAGGCGGCCATGGGCTCCCCCGAGAGGGCAGAGCCGTCCTGGAGGGTGCACGTGCCGTGGCCACGTTCTGTTGGTTGCAGCCGGCCACCAAGTCCAGCCACACTCAGCAGGGGCGGTGAGCCCCGCCTCTCAGAGGCAGGGGCATCCGAACTTTTGTGCGTGGATTTTGCACCCATCACCGAGGCACTGGGAGTTTCTGCCACTCTCTCAGCTTCTCCTTCTGCTGGGAACTGTGTCTCAGGACTGATCCGCTCCCTGGACGCCAGACCCTTTGGTGGTGGTGGGGGGGGTGGGGGTGGGTGGCGGTGTGTGCTGTGGTTGTCAAGGGCAACGGTGACAGGCACTGTCAGATTCTGAAATCGGCCTGCTGGTTCCTGCAGCATGGGTGGTGGGAACTACCTGCCGCACGGGGGCAGGTCTGGAGGCGGGGCCGGTTGAGGTGGGGGCGGGGTTTGGTCTAAGGGGGCAGGTCTGGAGGCGGGGCCGGCTGTGGGGTGGGGCGGAGTTTGGTCTAAGGGGGCAGAGTTGGGGTGGGGTGGGGTGGGGTCTGTTCTAAGGGGGCAGGTCTGGAGGTGGGGCCGGCTGAGGTGGGGCGGGGTCTGGTCTAAGGGGGCAGGTTTGGAGGCAGGCCCGGCTGAGGTGGGGGGTTGGGGCAGACCTGGAGGCGGGGCCAGCTGAGGTCGGGGAGCGGGGTTTGGTCTAAGGGTTAGGGTCTGGAGGCAGGGCTGGCTGGGGTGGGGGCAGGTCTGGTGGCAGGGCGGGCTGAGGCACAGAGGGAGGCGTTTGGTGTAAGGCCCCAGAAGGGCGCAGGAAGGTGGAATGCAGAGTGCTCTGTGGCTGATGGGCCGTGGGCGGAGAGGGAGCCGTCCAGAGAGCCCCAGCAGCAGTCATCTGGTGGTGTGGCTCTCACCCCCAGGGCGGCTTGCCATCAGAACAGCGGGGAGTAAAGCGTGCCCAGACCGACCAGAAGAGTCCGCTCGAGGGCCTCGGGCTGGGGCTGCTGGAGAAGGTCTGGGTTGTGGGATCTATTGCTGAGAGCCTGCTGAGAGCCCAGATGGTGTGCTCCGGAATTGATCCATTCCTTGCTTCCTTCAACCAGCTAGTGCGTGTTGAGGACCTGCTGTGTGCTGGGCACTTTGCTACGCCTTGGGTATACGGGGATGAACAAGACGGAACACAGCGAGCCTTCGGGGGTTGAGAGCCCGGGACCTGGGGAAAGGCAAAAAAACGGGACACGGGGCTCAACTGCCCTGTCTGCGCCCCAGGGGTGGCGGTTTCTCCAAACTCCTCCTCCAGGAAGTCTGCCGGGAGCTGCCTGGCGCCACGTGCAGGCTCAACTGCGTCCTCCCCACCCCCACTCCCCCCCTGTGTGCGTCAGCCTTGTCCCCGTCCGTCCCTGTGACACTGACCCTTCACTTGAGGACACAGGTGTTTGCAGGTAAAAGCCGCCTAGAGAGGAACCCGGGAGGACCGGGCCCTCAGAAGTGGCCTTTTCCAGCATCAGGGCCAAGGGTGACCTCGGTGCCTGCGGGTGCGACCTTCACACTCCCAGCAGTGACCGCCCTGGCGTCTGTAGCAAAATCCAGTTTCCCATCAGAACGTTTGACTGTCACGGTCTCCATCTCGAATTTCCGTCCCTGTGGGTCTTCACGCTGCGTCGATAGCATCCCCGGTCCCCGGGATGGCCGGTCCATCAGCTCTCCTTCCCGGGGCTGAGTGCGGCAGAGATCCTTGTAGAAAAGAAAACTTGTTCTCAGCTTTATTGGCGGAACGTGCATGCAAATCCCCCCGGTAGAGACTCCTGTCATCGGCCAGGAACTTTGACTGTGAGGGGTTGCCCTTTCCTCTAGCAACATACGAGCCAGTAGGAGCGTGTTCTGAGGTTTGGTGAAGACTGGTCAGACTGGGTCAAGAGGTCAGGGGAGACATCACCCCAGGTCGTCCCTGGCTGAGTGAAGTGAGGGCTGTTCTGCCACCACGGTCTCGCAGCCAGGACGCCTGAGGCTCAGGAGGGTCAGGACCCGCCCGCTGCCCGTGGCTGGACGGTCTGCCAACCTCCGGCTGGGTCACCGTCCCCGCAGCCCAGGCCGACCACCGCCCCTTTCCTTCCTCTGCCTCTGCGTCACCCCGCAGGTGACCTGTCACAGAGCCCAGGCACCCCTCCGGCCCCGCCCGGTCTCTGCAAGGAGCCTGCCGGTCATGGCGGGAGCAGGCCTTTCTTTGGCCCCCGAGGGCGTCTCTCCTCAGGAGGCTCCGTGGAGCAGGGCTTGCGCCCACGTTGGGTGCGTGCTGATTCAGCTGGGATTTGTAAGCAGGAGACTTGTACGCCGTTCCCAGTACGGGGTCCTGGGCAAACGGCCTCTCTCTGGAAACGGCTGTCTGCTCACCATCTGCCAACCACTGCCAGGCTGGGCCCTCCCTGGTCAGCCTGTAGACTGGGTGGCCTTGGGGCGGGAAGCATCCTGAAACCCATCGGAGCCCACAGCCCTCCTGGCATAAGAGGGAGACTGAGGGCCAGGGAGGGGCGGCCCCCGGTGCAGGGCCGTCTGGATGGGGCATCTGTCCAGTGGGGGGTGTGCTGTGGAGAGTAAATGTCTGCGGGGCACCGCGAGGCCCCGGGGGCTGGACCGGGGCCAGTGTCGGATGGGATCCCGGCCTCCCAGACGCCGCGTCTGATGCCCTAAACCTGTGAATCTGCGACCTCAGCTGCGGTTGAATTGAGGTTCTTGATGCGGGGAGATTATCCGGAATTGTTTGGACGGGCCCCAGGTTATCCCAAGGATCTTCCCAACTGGGGGCCTGAGGGTGTGTGTCAGAGAACGTGTGATAAGGGAAGCAGAGGTGTGTGTGTGTGTGTATGTGTGCCCGTGTGCATGTGTGTGTACGTGTGCACCTGTGTGTGTGTGCAGACACACGAGTAAGACTGAGACCAGGAGAGAGGGAATGAGACGTGGAGATTCTCCGCGGCTGCCGCGATGGCAGAGGCGGCCTGGGGGCCAAGGGCGCGGTGCGTCTGGGCCCCGGGAAGGAGCACAGCAGCTGACGGCCTGATCTCAGACCCTGTGGCTCCCAACTGGGCGAGAAGTTGCTGTGGCTTCTGGTCACCGGCCGGGTGACCTGTTGTGGCAGCCGCAGGAGAAAGCACGAGGTAAGAACCCCAGCTCTGAGCGTGAGGGAGACCGGGGGCCTTATGTGGTGGGTCCCGGTGGTAATGGTGACGGTGGCCTGGGCTCTTCAGGCTGCAGGTGCACATAGCAGTTTTCTCGGTGCCCAAAAGATGGGCTCCTATACGTTTTGGGTAACCAAAACAATAAGTTAAAGAATAAAAACAGCTAAAAAAAAAAAAAATTAAGTGTATCTTTTGGTACGTAAGGGAACTTGAAAAATCTCCAAGCAAAAGTTTTCATTCGAATGCCACCGTTCAGTCTGACTATTTAAAAATATCTTCCCACTGTGCGCATCCAGATTCGGACTCTTGGAATGAGAAGCAGATAAGAAAATTAAACAAACAGCCGCGTCCCTCGGCGCCTGACAACTCTCATTGGCCTGTCGTCCAGACGGGTCTGATGCGGCCCTTTCCCTCTTGGACAGAATTTCCGTGATCACCGGGGGAAATGCTCTCGGGGTCTGCCCCAGCCTGGACCCGAGGGCGGCCCTTCTGCGTTAACCGCCCGCGTGCCCCCTGCGCCGGAGTCCCGGCTCCCAGAGGACCGCTCTGGCCCTTGGGCCTCCCGCCTGCTGCGGTCACCCGCGCTCAGTGTGCGCTCTGGGGAAAGCGCGTCCGGTAGGCGGCCGTGGCGGCGGAGGACCTGCCGGTGACGTTCTTGGGACCGTGGTCCTCTGGCTCGTCCAGGCAGCGTCTGGAATCGGAGCAGAAGGTGATCTTGGGCATAAGGTGAGCCAAGGGGGAAGGGCTAGGGCACTACCGCGTGAGCTCCCACGTGGGCCGGATCGCACACGGTTCCACGGCTCAGTGCTCAGTATTGAGCGCTTCCTGTATGCCAGGCCTGGGGCTTGGCACCGGCACGGCCTTCAAGGAGGGCGTCGCGTGGAGAAAGAAGGCGGGTCGTGGGAGCCACGCAGACAGGTGTGTCACACGGGGGGGACGCCGGCTCTGGTTCCTGGGGAGGACCCGGGCTTTCCCACTCGGCCCCCCACCGCGGGGGGGGGGGGGGACACTGTTGTCCGGTGGCTTCAGTGCCACGGGCTGGGCTGCTCCTGTAGCACGTCTGCCTTTCTGTTTTCTCACCGTGGAGACCGTGCGTCCCCAGGGACGAGGACTCTGTCTTCTGCCCCTTCTCTCCTCTGGCAGGCCGACAGGACCCGGACGGAGAGCCTGGTCTCCCCCCTCTGTCCCTGGTTCCCCAGGGCCGGGCCCTGACATCCCGGGAGGAGCTTCCCTTTGCGTGGGGCTGACGGTTCATGCTCCGGGGCGCTCCCGGGTGCTGGGGTAGAGGCCTTCTTCCCCTCTCCTCCCTCGCTGCTTTGAGGCCAGCATCCTCGCACACCGGGCACCCGGGGCGCCTTTTGGATCATTTCAGTGGGGGCCGTGGCTTCCCTGAAGTGGCCGAGGGGCAGCGCCCTGGAGCCAGCGAGGCCGTGTTCCCTCGGACGTCTATGCTGAGCCCCCCAGATCGCACGCACCGCCGTGGCCCAGGAGGCGTACGTGGCCTCTCTGCGCTTCCGTGAGACCCCGTGTCACGGCTGCAGAAGGATGAGTCATGCCGCAGCCAAGGGGGACCTGGGAGAACGTCGCAGTCACCGGGACGGCTGCCCACGGCCTCCAGCCTCCCGCGACCCCCCTGCTTTCCTCTCCCTGGTGTGGCAGGAGGAGCTCAGACACGCAGGGACATTGCCGGGCTCCGGGTCAGGGCCCGAGAAGGCAGCGTCCTCCTAAGTCACAGAGCCGTCATGGTCCTCGCCACATGCAGGGCAAGCTCTAGGTCCCCATTCCCGGCAACAGAGACGCCTTTGTTCTGGGACCAACCTCTCGCTGCCGCCCGCCGCTGACCTCTGCCCCGTCCCTGCGTTCCAGGTGCTACACGTGCCGTCCCACGTCTGCACCACTGTCGACAGCCTTAAGTCTCGTGTGCACGGGAGACCCCTGATTGTCCCCCAGGACCCTCCTCCAGGCGGGGCTGCGTCCGCCGCCTGGGCTCGTCCTGAGCGAGGACACGCTGCATCATGTCCCTGCTGCTCTGCTCCGTCCTGGAGGATGGGGACCCGTCACGTCCTATTCTCGAGTTCTCGGTCCTGGCACGGGGACGCTCGCCAGAAATCCCTGGGACACGGGGCTGAGCTGGGGTTTCTGAGACCATGTCTGATACACGGCTCCTCTGTCCCTCAGCCGAGCTCAGGCCCGGAAGGGAGGGGACAGGGTGGGGCAGGACCGTCGGACGAGGCTGACGGAGGTCAGCAGAGGGGCTCCTGGCTTAGCTGCGTCTCGAGAGGGCTTGTGAGGCCGCAGCCCCAGGCCAGGCCTTGGGGCCACTCGCCCGAGAGGAGAGCTTTTGTCCGGTGGCCAAGTCCTTGCTGGCAGGGTCCACGACTTGGAGAGAGCCAGAGGCCAGTGGAGAAGGCTGACGGGGGAAAACAAAAGGACCTCTAACCCTGACTTTCTGTCACGTGACAGTTTCCAGGGAGGTGGGTGCCTGGTCCGGGTCTCAGTGCTGACCCGAGACCGGCTCCCTCACACCAGCCCCTGCCCGGCCCCGGGGCACTCGGGGTGGGGTTCCCCGGCTTGGGCAGAAGCCTCTGAGGGGACCCGGGAGACATAAGGTGGGGTCTGCTGGGCTGCGCTTCTCTGGGCTGATAAATAGTTGTCCCCGGCCGGCGTGGCTAAAGAGTCATCAAACCACACAATTCAGAAATCACGCTCCTTAAAAACTCCCCATTTAACGTGCGGTGGAAAACGCTAATCTAGCACACAAGGTGGTGTTTTATTTTTCTAGACGGGGAACGTTTTCTTCAGTCACATAACGACTGTCCTTGACATAATGGTGAAGGGCTGTGAATTTAAAGCAGCCTGGGTCTCAAGGAGCGTTCTCTGTTGTGTGGGGGCGCTGGCCGCGTGGGGATGGCGGGGCAGCTGCTTCCTGGCCGGGCCGTGTCTTCATCGAATTAACTGCTTGCAAAGACCGGAATTTACCAGATGAGACTTTAGTGAGTAATTCTCGTTCACACAAACGGCCGAAATTAAACCTCTGTGCCCGTGCTGGGCGGGCTGTCACCGGGGCCGACGACGCGTCAGGGCCGCGCCACGGAGTCAGGTGGAGCCAGGGTGCCGCGCATTGGGGGGCGGGGGGCCCCCCGCTCTGGAATCAGGAAGGTCACCGTTCAATCCCCAGCTTTCCCGCTCCCTGTCAGGGAGGCCCGGGGCGTGTCACCTGCACCCCCCAGCCTCAGTCTCCCCATGTGTGAAACGGGCCCGTGGGTGGTGTCCATGGAAGCGTTTGGTTCCCTGCGAAGGTGCAGGTGGGTGTTGGCCAGCCCCCGCCTGAGGGGGCTGGGCCGGACCGGCCCGGGAAGAAGAATTATGGCGACTCGGGAACGAGAGAAGAAGCCGTCCCCCCGGCACCTGCCTTTCGCAAAGGTTGGAGTCGGTGGCACGGACAGCACTCAGCACCCAGGGCACCTCTGAAGATCGGCTCCACTGGACGCGGCCACACAGCCACTTAATCCACGGGGTCCATGGTCGGTCGGGCTGGTTGCTGGGATGCCGAAGCCGTAGGTGAAACACACAAACTTTGGCGGCCCTGCCCTTGTGAGGCCGAGGAAACGGCGGTAAGAAACGGGGTTTTCTGATCCCTGGGCCGCCCCGTGTGGCAGGTGAGACAAGTGGCGAAGACAGTCCCCTCCCCACCTCCCCTCAGCTCTGGACTGGCCGCATGCCTTCCTGGGGTGTTGACAGACTGTGCACGAGCAGGGACTCTGGAAACACGTTCGGTCTGCTCTCTCGCCATGAGACGCTTCCCCTGCACCCCGGGCTCGGAAATAAACACAGACGGAATGGACCAGAGCCCAGCTCGGTGGTGAGGACCCAATTCTGGGCAGAGCGGCCCGGCCCGGCCCGGGCAGCCCCAGCTGAGCTGCAGATATGCGGACAGGACCCCCGAGAGGTTTCTGGCAGGTTGTTACGCAGTGGGGCCCGACTGATGCAAGCTGCTTCCGTAGGTGTTGGCTCACCCAGTCTGGGCGTAACTTCAGTAGCTAATTCTCTTTTCCACACGAGGAAACGGGGGCTCAGGGAGAAGTGGCTTCTCGAGGTCACAGCTGGTCAGAGAACTCGACGTGCGGCTGGGGTCCCTTCCCTCGTGTGTCAGTGGCTTCTGCACGGGGCACCGGGGGCTGGGGCCCTGGGACCCAAGGCGGGGGGATGTGTGTCGGCGGCGCTGGCTGGGCTCCACCACCTCCCGGGCGCAGCCAGCGACCGGCCCGTGGCTCGCAGCGCGGCGTTTCCTGTGATCCGGGTTGGTGCCAGGCTGGCCCTGGGCGGAGGCGGGGGGCCGTCTGTCACGCACGCGTTTAGTGGGCGGCCGCGCCAGTGACTAAGCGGTACAGCGCTCGTAACGGTGTCGTCCCACAGCGGCGTCATTCGTGTTGTCAGAATGGTGTGATGTCCCACGCGGCGTGGGCCTTCAGAAATGCACGTCCGGTGCCGTGTGAGGCCAGAGCGGGCGTGCCCAGGTCCCGGCTCTGGAAACACGTGGGATTGTTGGTTCCCACTTGAGAAGATGGGAGGGAGGGCGCGCGCCGGGCCGCCTGCGATGGCTCGTTCGCCGAGCCGGCTGGCGTCAGGCGTCCTGGCCCTGCAGCGGCAGGGCAGGGGGGCCACCGCAGAAGTGCCCTCGCCGGGCTCCCCGCTCCCTGTAGGAACAGCCCTGCGGGCTTGGCAGAGGCGCCCCCTCCCTGCGGCTCAGGCCGCCAGCGGTCAGCGCCCTGACGCGGCACGCGTTTCCGGCTCTGCCTCCTCCAGGTCGACCTCCGCATGGCGGCCACTTGGGGGTCTCAGGCCAGACACTACACTGACCCTCCCCTGCGTTCTGCTCTGGGCGCTGAGACGGAGGTCCGAGCCCCTGCCCCGGCCTGTGGTGTGATCAGGGCTCAGCCGGGAACACAGAACCTGTGCCGGAGGGATGTTCCCCGGGGCCTCACCGCGGGGAAGGAGCCCGAGTCCCTGATACGGCAGCGGGAAGGTGAGGTGACCCAGGGCAGTGGCTGCAGGGACCCGGGAGGCAGGGCCGCCCGCGGGCCGGAGCCCGAGGGGAAGCACGCGCTCGGCCTCCCTCTCCCCTTCCGACTCCTCCAGCCGAAAGTGAGCTGGGGCGTGCGTCCGTGGAGGGACGCGTACGTGGGGGTCGTGCAGGCGCGTGCTGTTGCCGTGGGGCTGGAAGCCGGTCTGTGTGTCCATCACCAGGAAGGCGGTACACTGCTTATACGCTCACCCGCTAGACGGGTGCTCAGCAGCTCGACTGTGTGCGGACCCTAAGCGCCGGCGGGGACGATGGGCTCGTCACTGGCCATGTGCTGTGGCACCTGTGCCCAAGCTTGCCCTGCTGTGCGTGGCGGGGCCGACCCCGGCTTCCCCGCGCCCGGCGTCTGGCTGCGGGGGCCACTGCAGGGACACCTGCGGTCTCATTCAGCATCGGGGCTGCCCCCCGGGGGGCCCGCACCGTGGAGAGGCCGCCACGGGTTCAGGGAGCCGTGCCCTGTGCCCACGCCGGCCGGCCGGCCCTCTGTGCGCGTCTGGCCTGACCACGGAAGGCCACGGAGCCCTGGAGGCTCACGAGCGATTCTTTGTCCCGTGTGAGCGCTGGGTTCGTCGTCACCTTTTCCTCTTCGTTCTTCCCTCATTTTGCCCAAGTGCCTCCTCAGGAAGCTTTCTCAGAGGAGACACGGGGCGGTGGAGGTGTGTGGGGCCCGTGTGGGAGCGGCTCCGCGCTCCGTGCCATGGCGAGCTCCGGTCTCGTGTCTGCCTCCCGCAGGTGGCGGTGCTTGGCCCTGCTGTCCTGTGAATCTCCGGGCTCAGGGCACACGGGGAGCAGAACACCGGCACATGGCTCCAGACCCCGCGGTGGCCCTCTGTTTCTGAGCGCAGGGACGGCAGCCTGTCCCCGGGGCGTCCCCGGGCTCCGCGGCGTGAGCACTGCCTGCTCTGTGCGCCGTGTCCCCAGCCCGTGGCTGTCCTGTGACCCTCCTCTGCCTCCGCCTCCGTGTCTGGGCCGCGTGGAGGGGGCACACCGAGGCGGGGGCCGCAGCTGGGAGGGAGGGGGTCACGTCTCACGGGGATCTCGTGTCTTTGCACCACGTCGTAACGCCCAAGTGTCCGTCACCTGAGCGTCTGGGAGTGACTCCACAGGAACACCGTCCTGTGAGCCCCTTCCCCACTGCCCCCAGAGGGCAGCCCTCGGGGTGGAGGGTGGAGCTTGGGGGGGGGTCACAGGGCCTGGAAGATAGAGACGAGATTAGGGTGCCGGGCTCTAGGGGGCTGGCGGGCCGAGGGGACCCTCCCCACGGAGGACCGGGGAGACTCTGCGTGGGCTCCGTGAGCACTGCTGTGTCCCGTCGCTGAGGAGGGCGGGACAGGCACGCAGAACCAGCAGCTGAAGGGCAGCAAGCTGTGGGGGCCGAGCTCTGGGTTGGGGTCCCAGCGGGGCCCCCAGCATCTGTGTGTCCCTGGGTGGGTCACCGTGGGCTCTCGCTCTGTCCACCGAGTCGCTCTTGTGAAAACCGTGCACACGCTGAGTCTCTGGGGAGGGTCCAGGCGAGCTGGTGGTGATACTCCAGGGAGTTTTCTGTGCTGTGCACGTGCACGTGGTCCTACCCGTCTCGTTGCCCCTCGCGGAGTCCTGCCGGTGATCCCGGGGCAGGACAGAAGGTCCCCCCGAGTCGAGAAAACCGAGACCCGGAGAGGTTAAGGCGCGACCAAGCCCCCGACGGAGCCGCCGAGCCGGGTCTCCGGGGTCACCGTCTGCCCTCCCTGCCCCGCGAGCCTCTCTCCCGAACTGGCGATAGCGCCCGCTTGTTTGGAAACCCCTGAGCGTTAGGCACCTGCTGGCTTTCACGTTTGCCGCAGATGCTTTGCTGCTGGCTCCGCGCGGCTTCATTTCTGGAGCTAAATTCCACACCCAAGGGCACCATCTTCCGGACGTAATTCAGCGTGCCCGGGGACTTGGTTGCCCTAATAATTCTTATAAGTAATTACAGGGCGTCCCTGCGGCCGCAGAGCTCACCCGAGGGGCCACGGGGCCGCCAACGGGTTGAAGCGCTGCTTGAACTCAAACACGGTGGCTCGGACCTGGTGAGCAGCGTGGGATCGCCTGGCCCACTTCTTTCCCTTCCCACGTGGGGAAGGCTCAGGGCAGGGAGCGGCTTGAGAAAAGTCAGCAGCGGCAGGGGTCAGACCGGCACACACCCGGGACGCACCGCCCAACTCGTCGCTAGTAGGCTGTCGTGTACCACCCCTGGGGTGACTTCCGCTTTGCGGTCCTCACGGGTGAAGGCAGGGCGGGCACGGGTTTTCTGTAAGGGGTGGAGTGAGTGACCCAGGCTCTTTAGGCCGTGAGATCCGGGTTGCAGCCGCTCACCTCTGCCCTTGCGGTCCGCAGACAAAACGTAGGTAGATGGGCGTGGCTGTTCCAATAAAGCTTTACTTATGGGGGGGGGGGTGGGGGGGGGCCGGATTGGGTCTGCAGGCCACGGTTTGCCTGCCCCTCGTGTAAAGGTGACTTTTTTTCCAGGATCTCATCTGCTGTCCGTGGAGCATCTGAAAATCCCTCCTTTTGCCAAAAAGCCCCCGACAGGACGGTGACAGGCCAGTCAGAGGTGAGGGGGCCTCTACCACAAGGTCCAGAGTCGATCTGTAAAGTGCCGGGCCGTGCCCCTCGACGGTTCCTTTATTCCGCGGCATGCTTTCCGTGTGTGTGTGTGTGTGTGTGTGTGTGTGTGTGTGCCTGGCCGGCGACAAGGAGGTTGGTGAGGGGAACAGGATGGGGCTCCTGTGTCTGCAGCCCGCTGGCCCCCTGTGCCTCCCCTCTTAGACCTTGTCCCCCTGGCTGGGAGCCTCCCATTTCCCGTTTGTCCCCAGTGCTGGGCTGGGGCCCCTGGAAGGCAGCCCTCGCCTGTTGCTGCTGTGACCCTGGGCCCCAGGTGGGGCCTCGTGCCGCAAACGTGCTCAGTAAGGGGCTGTTGAGGGAACGGCCAGATGTGTGAGTCCTGGCTGGGGCATCAGGAGCCTGGAGCCAGGGGCCAACCTTCTGGATGGAAGAGGGCGGCTGTGCAGAGGTCACACCTGGGGACGGAGAATCATCAGGTCTGCTGCTGAAAACGCCTTCGCCCAAAGCACCTGTTCCCCGGGTTGTGGAGGGACGAGGAGGCCCCGGTGCCATATGGACACATCAGCCAGGGACCAGGAGAGGGACCCTGGCCTGACACACCCACCCCTCCTATCCCAGCGCTCCAGAAGGAGCCGGACCGGCAGGCACACAAGTAGGAGGGGAATCTTAGCCTGTGTGGGTCCAGTCGTGTCCCTGCTCCCAATAACCTACGTGCTGGGGTCCTGACCTCAGTCTCTCAGCCCGTGACCCGATTTGGAAAGAGGTCTTGACAGATAATCGCGTTAAAATGAGGCTTTCAGGCTGGAGCCTGATCCAATATAACCAGCCTCCTTAAAAAAAAAAAGTAATAATAATAAAGAGGAAACTGGGACAGAGGGTGCAGAGGGAAGAGGCTCCTGGGAGGGGATGGGGACAGTGCCTACGAGCTGGGGGAGGGGCCAGAGGAGGGGCCGGGGGAGGGGCCTGGAGCAGACCCGCCCCCTCCAGCCTCCAGAACCCGAGACTCGGAGATGCCACCGCTCTGCAGCCTACGCAGTGCAGTCCGCGGAGCTGTTCCGACAGCCCTGGGGTCCTGCACCCCGACACGGAGCCCATCCTGCGCCCTGTTTCCGGTGTCCCCGGCTGCGTGGCGTGGTCCGTGGCTGCTCACGTGCACGTGTTACAGCTATGGAAAAGGGAAAACCTGGCGCCCGTCCCCGGCTCCCAGCCAGGAGGAAACGGCAGGTAGACCGGCCCGTCCGGAGCCAGTCACAGGAGGACGGAGCGTGTGGAGAGGTGCCCTCCGGGCTCTGGGCACCACGCGATTGAGGACCGGCAGGGGGCCTTGGCTGCGTGTCCAGCACAGAGCACAGGTTCCCGCCGCGTTCATCCTGCCGCACACGCACGGCAGGCTCCGGGTAACGAGGCTACCGGCACCGTGATCACGGAAAGGGCTGTTTGTGCCTGTTGTCTGTCTGCCTTTCTCAGTCCACAGGGTACATCCCACCGGACTCGGCCGGTGGGCAAACCCCGCTACGGAGTCAAGGGGCCGCGTTCTCTCTCTCGGGACACGCGGCCCGCCTCGGGTTTTACCATTTTCCGCTATGGTTATGCAAAATGCGTGCTTCCCACGGGAAGACAACAGACGGGCTGTATTCAAGGCGGCCGACTGAGCTCGTTCAGTTGTCCCTCCGTTTCCACTTCATCCCAGCAAACGGCTGTGTGTTTTCACCTTCTTCCTGCTGTAAACCACTGTACTTTTCCCACCCGGTGACCGTCTTTAGCCTGACGCCTCGCGCTCTCCTCCTTGTCCCGTAGCTTTTAGCCTGGAGACCGTGCAGCAGCTGTGCAGGTGGCACCCCTCCGCTGGGACCCAGCGCAGCGCCACCTGCTTCTCCAGCCCCGGCTCTGGCAGACCCTGGGGGGAAAGGGTCTCAGCTCCTCCCGGAACGGAAGCCAGAACCGGGGGCGGGGGGTCCCCACCCTTCAGGAGCCTCCGCTGCTCCTGGTTCTGTGCCCCAGGCCACGTGCGGGAGCTGCATGAAGGGCAGCTGGGGGTGTGGAGCCCAGGGGCTGGGACCCCAGCAGGGCGCCGCGGCCGTGGCTTCGCGGGGTGACACGAACGGGACAGATGCCAGCTGTGTGGATGGACAGAGGGATGGGGTGTGGATGTGCCTTCTCCTCACTGGCCAAAGCTTCTCTTCTCGAACCAGGGAGCCTGGAACCCCCTTCCTTCCCGATTCACTGGCGGAGGCCCCAGCTTGGCGTGTATTTCAGTCACAGGGATATTAATTTCACTGGGTTCTTGGGCCATGATGCTCCATGAATCCTGCCTTTCCCGAGCTAATGGGGCAGCATAAATAACTCCAGGCGACGCAGTCACTGGGCAGCCCCCAAGTCCGGCCGGAGTTAATCAATCCTTGGCCGACGCGTCGCTGGTCAGGGGTTGTGTCCGTTTGGGGCTAATGCCATCGGAGCAGAGGCCGCTGCAGAGAGCCTGCTGCCCTCTGGTCAGAGGGAGGCGGCCTGGGAAGTTAGGGCTCTGGCCTGATATCCCCTGTGACCCAGAGACAGACGGAAGTTCTGTGAGCTCCCCGAGTGAGCTGGGGCCGCCCCAACCCTCCCTCCAGGACCCCAGCCACCCTCCCTCAGCCTGAGAGGGGGTCCCCACCAACGGCTTGCCCCCCATCACTCACCCCTGTGGCCAGTTGTTGTCCCCATCTCTCACCCCTGTGTCAACTCTTGCCCCCGTGTTTCACCCCTGTGGCAACTCTTGACCCCTGTCTCTCGCCCCTGTGTCAACTCTTGACCCCTGTGTCGACTCTTGACCCCCATCTCTCACCCCGCGTCAACTCTTGCCCCTGCCTCTCGCTGGCTGATTCTTAGTTTTCACATCACTGGGGGGCCTGGCCCTGCCCAGCCACGGGGCTTCTTCAAAGGACTCCAGGTGTGAGCACGAGTGAGTCTTAGACCAGGGCCTGGCCCGTCGGAAGTGGTCCTGCCCTTGGAGACCTCATCTGTCCCCGTGCTTGGGAAGCACCCATGGTGCCCTGGCCTCCCACCCAGTACCCGAGGGGCGGGACTCAGGCCCGTCAGGACTGTGGCTCCACCTGGGGTTCTCCGGGTCCTTGCAGGTGTCAGCCCTCAGCTCCTCAGATGCTCGCGGATGGTGGACCCCCCCCCACCCGCTTTGCTGCTAGATTGGGTCACCTGTCAAGTGTCTGCTAAGCCCAGTGCTGGGGGCACCCTGACGGCAGTGGAGAGGGTCCAGGCGCCCGGGGGCATAGGGCCCTCCTCACTGGTGTCCGATTCACAGTCTACAAGCTCCCTGGCCCCTCCTTGAGACCCCGTTGAGCCTGTTTCAGGGCCCGGGGAGACCGGCAGGAGGCGCCCTCCCCACGCCACCAGGGAAGCCGGTGCGGCTTGCAGGGCAGACTCGGTGTGCACGGACGCACGCGGTTAGGACGGCGGGACCGTCTCGCGGCTGCCAGCTTACCCGGCCTCCCGGGCCTAGAGCGCTGTGCTCCCAGCCCTGCCCCTCGGCCCACTGGCCGCTCCCCACAGAGGCTGAGCTCAGGCCACTTGCTGGGGGCGGGGGCAGCAGGGCGTCTGGGCCACCGGTCCCTCCTCCCCCCGGGCTCTGAGTGGGAGCAGGAAGTCTGCGCCTCCAGCACGTATTTATTTTAGAAGTCATTGGGACAAACCCAACTCCCAGAGATCCAGGCTCAATTTATTAAGCTTAGATGATTAATTACAGGGTAATTAAATATCTGATTAAATTAATCCTAAGGCGTTTAAACATTGTTTTGCAAAGAATGTTTGCTCATTAATTAGAATGGCTAAATGCGGAATTAAGCAAGTGGGGGGTTACGGAGGGACGAGTGGGGCTTGTCCCTCGGAGGCTCTTCCCTGGAGTCCCCCCTCTCTGTGTCCCCATCTGCAAATCTGTGCAGGGAGGAGGGAGCCTTCAGGGAGCCCGGGAAGGACTGGGGTGAGGACACGGGGTCGCGTGAATGTGTGATGGGGCGCGCCTCCGTGGGAACTGAGGAGAAGGGGCGGGGCTCCGGGAGGTCAAAGGGAAGGGATGACGTTCAAAGGAAGATGAAAAAGACCAAATGTTTGGTAACAGGTGTTTGCTGGGCTGTCCGGAAATGATGGGGCGCAGGGGACCCTGATCAGACGGGCCAGCTGGGCTCCTCCCCGTCCCCCCGCCTCGTTCAGAGTATGATGTCATTATCCACAGAGATAGCGCTCTTCCTGAATTTTTCTAAACTTTTAGGCAGTTCGGGGGAGGTCAGCTTTCTTTCTGAGTTTTTTGGGCCTTGGTTGTTTTCAGCTCAAAATGATCTGCACGCCGCCTCGGCCCATCTTGGGCTATTTGTTTGGGGCCCTGGCAGTGGTCTGGGCAGAGCAGAGAGTAGGGGACACTGGGTCAAGGACAAACCTGGGTCCAGGGGCGGTTGGGACGGGAGCCTGGAGGTGAGGACGTCGAGTGCAGACGGCACTCACCAGCCTTGTTGGGGGTCCTGGGGGCAGAGACGGGGTGCTAGCTGGAGGGAGGTGGATCGGGAAGGGACAGGCCGTTTTAGAACAGAACTCACGGGGTGTGTCTATGCTGCCGGCAGAGATAGTGGGGCCCTGGTGGGCAGGGGCGTGTGCGGGCTCCTTTCTACCGATTGCGACCACTTCCGGGTGTATTTCTTCTGCTCTCAGGGTCCCGGGGCCTCTCACCACCCTGGCCGGCAGCTCTCCCCGGGGGTGAGGTCACCTGTGGAGCCCCGGACCTGCCCCACCTGCTGGGGGGGGGGGGCCCGCAGGCACAGCTGCTCCGGTGACCACAGCCCATCGGAAGAGCTGTAGTCCTCGCTGGGTTCTCCCCGCTTCTGCACCACAGGCTGTGGGACCCTGGGCCGGTCACTTCTCTAGCTCCGGGGGACACCGGCTTCCCCCCAGGGCGGAGCGTCTCTGCACCCGTTTTGTGAACTAGCCTCTCGACTCCACCCACAGCCCCGCCTTCCGGGCAGGTGTTCCCACTCTTCTCCGGCCCCCACATCTGTCCCTCCCTCCTGGTCCCGTGTAGGTCCTGTACCCCAGGGCCTCCCCCCATCCAGAACGGGGTCAGCTGGCCTTCTCCCCCGCTTCAGCCTCTCCTCACCTGGCAGGGCCCCTGGGCCCCCGGAGCAGGGCTCCACCCGTCTCCACGTGCCCCACGGGGCCTGGGGCCTGCGGGCGGTCAGAGCCGCAGACGCTCCTGGGGGCAGGGCGGCCGACCCCCCCGCTAGAGTCCGGGCCGCCCCCGTTCCTCTGGCGCCCGCCCACCCACCGCTCTGCTCCGCATATGGGTCACCGAAGGGATGAGGAGGTTCGGCTCGCTTTGTGACAGTTAGACCAAAATGGAGTGAGGGCAGCGCGGGATTCCCTGTCCCCTACCCAGCCTGGCAGCCCCACACGATCTCCACGCCCAGAAGCTTCAAGTTACTTAAAACAAATGCACACGTAACTCCCTCGGTGGTAGGTGTTTGAAATCTCTAGTTCGGGCTTGAAAGAAGAGGAGATTTCTTACAGGAAAGCAGTGGGATGGGGTGAAGAGAACTTCGGGTCTGGGATCACGTCGGAGCTCATTTGGAAATTTCTATTCTGCCGTTTCTTAGCCGCGAGCATGTCAGGCAATGTATCCGTCCATCCGTCTGTCAAACGGGGGCTGTCAAATGGACCCGCCCCACAGGTCGGACGTGAATTCTAGCGTGTCTGCGGGAACATTTCGGACATCTGTGGCCTCGGGACGGTGGGGCGAGGTGGGGACTCGGCTCGCGCCGAGCTGCCTCGGCAGCGGGAATGGCGCTTCCCAGGAGCCGTCCTGTGCTCTGCTTGGATCCCAGGGAGGACTAACTGTTCTGGCTAATTGGAGCAGAACAAAAGTCCTCCCCCCCACGCGGCAGAGAGCAGCCAGGGAGCGGGTGGGGGCGGGCAGGTTCCGGAGGAGGCTTGGCGGCTGTCTGCAGGAGAGCCCACGGGAGGCCCGGGAGGCACCGACTGTCACCAGGGCGGCCGCAGGAGGGAGGACAAGAAGAATATCCGGGTGCAGAGCGTGGGGTTCTCCTTCCCCACTTGTACTTGGGCCTCAGTGAAATTGTAGCCAGACGCATCTTGTTTTTCTTTCAGAGAGAGATCGTTGGCAATTAACTCTCTGGTCTTGGCAAGTTTCTTAAATCAAGAGCCACTCTTGCAGATGCTTGGTACTATTTCACCACCGTCGTTGAAACCCGCTGAGCCACCACTGCCCTGAAATGCTCAGAGGCAGGAAGCGTTCTATCCGAAAACACCTTCAACTGCCCGTGTGTGCCGGCGTCGTGGCGGAAGAAGTTTCCTCCGCCCTTCAGGCTTCTTCCAGCTGGTCTGAGCGTCAGAGCGACGTGAGACGGACTGACAGGAGCGAGTCGGACAAAAGTTCGATTACACGTGTGCCTCCTGCTTATACCCGAGAGACCGAGGAAAACGGTAACTCCGGGAAATGGCCAAAGCCGTCACCTTAAATACCGTCTTCGGCTAAAGACAGAAGGTTGGGGGTAGGGAGTCGGTGATGGCAGGTTGCCAGGGAAGCACAGTGAACAAGGGTGAGGCTGTCATGCAGATTTGAGTCCATGCCTCCTGCCCCGATTAGAGTTTCCCGGGGTTTGGAGTCACCCCTTCTTCCCAGCGCAGCCAGGGGGCCACCCTTACAGACCGAGATTCCCTCACACGTGGAAATGGCTCTTACCGAAGGGAAGCTTCGTGCGGGCTCCCGGAGCTGCTCTTGTGTCTGCGTTTTCCTGAAAACCGGCCGCTTAAGATAATCCGTATGCCAGAGGGGCAGACCCTGGGGTGGCAGAATTTGCTCCCCTGCACTGGTCATCGCACAGCTGCGGGCAGCTCTGAAGCCTTTGTGAACCAGGACGCATCTCCTCAGAGCGAAGACTCGATCAGACCACGTGGGGGCCGGGGGGCGGGAGGCCCGGGGCGGGGCCCCCGCTCTGCCGCTGCGGGGGGTTCTCATGATTCGTTCAACGGGCAGGATGAGGTAGGGGGTGTGAAAGCACGCTCACGGCTACCTGGAAAATAACGCGGTAGCGTTCAACCTTTTAGAACAAAGAAAAGCTTGATGGAAGGATTCTTCCACAGGGTGACACGTAAGCAAGAAACGAATCAGCACCGGTAAAGTAGCTTCAAAACGAGGAACAAAAATAAATTCCTCTTATCATCCCACTGACAATTAACGAACGGCAATTAACGAACACCCAAGCAGGTTCCTAAACAGACTTAAGGTAGCTCAGCTCGGTCTTGTCTGGACATTCTGGTTAATTCATTCAGGCAAGATAAAATGAACTGGGGGCAGGGAGACGATGCGGGAACCTTGGTATAGATTGTGGACAAAGGAATCGGCGAAAATCCACGAACGAGGGTTTAAGAAGCATGCGGGCTGTGCGTGAGCGTCCATGGTCTTCCTGGGTTCGAACAACAGCTAGAAGATACAAAGAAAAAATCCATTGATAACAGAAACGGGACGAGTATTTCTCACCTTGCCGCACACCGTTTGCGTCCAGCCTGGCGATGTTTGCTTGGCCCCTGCCAGTAACCGAGCTCACCCGCACCCCACGCCCCCAACCCCGACCCCGACCTCGCCACGGCGGCTTGCTGTGCGTGTGCGTCTCGGGAGGGTGCTTCCCGCCAGTTTCCCAGGTGGCGCCCGGCCCCGCGACGTCCACTGCTCTGGTGACCGGCGGGGCTATGCGTTTTCCCAGCGCCGCTGACACAGCGGGGGCCCCGCGCGTGGACAGCCTGCCCGGACGCGGTGCTTATCGTCTGCGGGGTCGTCGCATCCCGCTCTTACCAACGGTAACGAGCCCTCGCTTGGCATAGCCATCGACCCTCCGTCTGCCCCGGCTGGCAGCGACCCCCACCCCCCGCGTCTCCTCCTGTCGTGCAGGAGTTTTCTCTTTGTTCTCGCTGCCATCCGCCCGTGTTTCCCTCTGCGGTTTCTTGCTTTGCTTCAAAGCTGGGAGCGGTCTTTCTTCATGAGGATGATAAATATTTCATTTTGTGCTAACTTTTCTATCTTTTGTAAAAGAGATTTAGCTCTTTGAGGCATCTGCTTTGGCGTTGGGGGCGGGGGGACTCGATTAGAATTCTTCCGTGCTACCCAGTTTCCCAACATCGTGCATTTTTAATTATTTTTTAATTATTATTTTATAAAGCGTTCTAACGTCGAACAGGTGAGGCCTTCTGTCTCGCTCTTTTTAGCCCTCAGATGTCCTCTGAAACCGTCATCTGTTTGCTTCTCCAGAATCCACCGCGTCCAGGAAAATACCGTTGGGACCGATCCGAGGGCAGCTGTGTTTGCAAGCTAAACTAAACCGGTGACCCGTTCTCCCCACGGCTTGTGTGCTCGTCTTGGGAAAGACCTCGTCTCTCACCTTGCCCTGGCCCCACAGGGTGCAATTCTCTTCACGAAGATCGGGTATATGCTCTGTTTATTCCTAAGTAACCGTTGTTCGCACTGGAAGCCCTGGCAGATGCCCTCCAAGACTGGTGGGGTCCACGTCGCGGCCCCTTCCCCCCCACAGCCCCTCCCTGGGTCCGCCTGGGCGCCCAGTTCTCGGGTCCGGGCCCCGCTTTCCTTCTCCACGGAAGTGTGCGTCTGCACCCCGGGTGTGCACAGCCGGGCCAGCAGCTTCCCGGGAGCCCCGGAGGCCTCTGCAGGCGCCCCTGCCTCTGCAGAACCTGGCCGTCTCCCCCCACAAAATTATTGCTGCGGTTCCCCAAGCGACCCGCTCTGTCCGGGTGACCTGGCCGGGGCAGCTCAGCCACGGGGTCAGGGCCCTCAACCCCGAGGCTGGCAAGGAGCCTCCGGGCCCCACGCAGAGCCAGACTCAGACCCTGCAAACCCCGGGCAGGGACGGGTGCACGGAGCCCCTGCAGGGAGCCAGGAGCGGGGGTCCCCGCCCTCAGAGTAGCTACCCCATGCCTGCAGGCACCGGGGGCTCCGGGCTGGGCTCTGAGACCCCCTCACTCCTACATTCCGGAAGCTGCGTGTGTGCACGTATGCGTGTATGTGTGTTTGCGTGTGTGTCCGTGTGTGCTCCTGTGCACGTGTATACATGCGTGTGTTTGTGTGCACGTGTGTACGTGTGTGCACTTGCGTGCTTGGTTGCCCGTGTGTACATGTGTGCAACTTGTGTGCATGTGCGTGTGTGTGCGTGCACGCGTGTACCTGGGTTCCTCTTACCCTTCCCCCTTCGTGCCGCACGCAGTCCTGCTCGTGTCCCGTGTCCTGGCGTCCGTGGGGCCTGCCCTCGGGCCTCAACCGTTAACTGAGCTCGTTGTCCGCGTCCCTCCGTCCGCAGGACCGTTCACGGGGCCCGAGGACCCCTGGGGAGGGATCCTGCAGACAAAGGAACCACCGCCGGCCGGATGGCGCTTCACGATGTGCGGCATGCCTCTGCACACACTTGTCTGTGTGCTTCCCTCCCACAGGGATGGTCTCCGCTCAAGCTGGTCTTAACCCAGAAACACACCATCCCTGCTTCCTGTGCAAAGCCCCACCTGCCAAATACGCCCCGATCTTGCAGGTTCTCCCAAAGATGTGGGATGCGCGGGGAGAGACCGCGTGCGCAGGGGGTGCTTTGCCGGCGGTGCTGCGGGAGCGGGTGTCCTGGGGTGGACCTCATCCGCTCGGGCTGAGGGACAGCCTCTCCTCACCGGGGAGGGGCTCTCCAGGGGTCTCGCCCCGAGCGGAAACCCTGGCCCGCCACGTGGCGCCAAGCAGCTGTGTTTCTCCCGTGCAGGACGGGGACGGGGACGTGGGGTCCAGGCTTGGTATCCCCGCAGAGCGAGCTGCACGTTCAAGGGGCTCCCGCGGGTCTGCGGTGCCTGGCGAGGGGGCAGGAGAATCTTCCAGTGGGTCAGACTCCCTACCGCCCGCCGGCCAGGCCGCCGTCCCCTCCAGGCCAGCCCCACACCGCCTCCTGCCTGGCGGGTGCTTCTAGGTGACACGGCACCTGTCGCCTGCATGGCTCTGCGGAAGGGCCCCTGTGTCCCTCTCACCGTGTCTGGGGTTCATTGTGGGCTCCGCAGTTAGTCTGTCCCCGCGGCTCCTGCCCTCACGTGTCACCCACATTGCTTCCTGGTCAGGTACCCCGCTCCCCGTTCTTCTCTTGTTTTGGGACCGTCCTGCCTCGTGGCCCTGAGTCCTGAGCAGGCCCACTGGCTGGTGGCCTCTGCCTCTGACATAGGTAGCGTGGCGGGGGGGAGGCCCTTCCTGGGGATGTTCGCGGTCACACGTGGTGGCCGCCACGCCCTGGAGCTGTGTCCTGTGCCGGGAGACGTTGGGTGGCTGAGGATATGTCCGTGCATCCTGGCTGCATTTCTCAGAAGTGCCAGGTAACCCCGGGGCCCAGGGAAGGGGACTTGAAGGTCCGGGATTCAGACCAGCTCCAGTCTGGCATTTAGGAACCCCAGAAACCCGGGACGGCGGCTGCGTCTGGACTCAGACTCGAGCCAGGAGTGGACGTGGGGGTCTGTCCTCTGTGTGGAGACTGTGCTGGCTGCTCATTCCTTTCTCTGCTTCTTTTTTTTTTTTTTTTTTAATGTTTATTTATTTATTTTTTTTGAGACAGAGAGAGACAGAGCATGAACGGGGGAGGGGCAGAGAGAGAGAGGGAGACACAGAATCCGAAGCAGGCTCCAGGCTCCGAGTTGTCAGCACAGAGCCCGACGCGGGGCTCGAACTCACGGACCGTGAGATCGTGACCTGAGCCGAAGTCGGACACGTAACCGACTGAGCCACCCAGGCGCCCCCCTCTGCTTCTTCTTAACCTCACACCTGCCCGCCCCTTACCTGGGCATTTAAACACATGTACCTAATATTTCCTCTCACTTGTACGCACAGCCACTTGGTCCTTTTGTTCCTGCTCTACTGGGGCTCGATAAACGGGGCACGTTGCAGGCATACGTTTTGGTCAGCCTGCCGTGCACTCGCCCACGAAACCATCAGCAGTGAGGACCGTGAACACACACGGTCACCGGGAAGGTCCCTCCTGCCTCGTCCCTGCCTCCAGCTGACCGCCGACCTGCCTTCTTTGACTGCGGATCGTCCGTGTTTTCTGGGGTTTTGTAAGCGGAATCCTGCTGTGCCCTCTCTTCCTTCCCTCTGGCTTGAGCCCCCCTCGTGGCCTCCGGTCTCAGTACTTGGCTGAATCGTACTCCATCCCGTGGACACAACTGGTTTATCCACTCACCTGTTGGTGAAATCTCAGGTTGTTTCTAGTTCGGGGCGATTGCAAATAAAGCAGGCGTGAACATTCACCTGTGAGTCATTGTAAAGCCACGGTTTTGCATTTTTCTCGGGTACAGACCGAGGGGGGTGGAGTGGCCGGATTTTATGGCAGGTGTGCGTTTAACGTTCTTTGTAATTGGAATTTTTACTGAGGCGATTATAGGTCCACACACGGTTTTAAGAAATAATGGAGAGATCCTGTGTGTTTTTACCCACTTTCCTCCCGTGGTGACGTTCTGTAAAGCTGAACTGTGACATCCCGGTCAGGACGCCGACACGGATTCGGTCCGCGTGTCGGGTCTCCCACAGCTGCCCGTACCGATCTGTGCGTGTGCGTGTCACGCGTGCAGACTCGCCCGTCCGGCACCCCCGTGGCCAGCCTGGATGTGGTGTGTCCGTCCCAGAGAGGACCCCCTGCTGCTCCGGCCACACGCCCCCCTCGCGCCCTCGCCCCCATTCGTGACCCCGCGCCATCACCCACGGGGTCTTGATTTCTGAAATCTTGTCACTTGCGAGTGTTGTACGAGCGGTTCCACACGGCACGTGCCCTCGGGGCCCGGCTCCTTCCCCGGGGAGCCCTCTAGGCGCTGCGTGCCTCGGTCCTCGGCTCCTGGTTGTGGCTGAGCGGTGCCCGCGCTGGGGGTGCCCCTGACCGTGCGTCCGTCCGAGGACATCCAGCTCGATCCCAGTGTGTGGCTCCTGTGAAGCAAGCGTCTGTGAACGGGTCTGCACAGAGGTTTCATTTCTCTGGGATGAAAGTCTAAGCGTGCGCTCGCTGGGGAGTCTAAGAGCAGGAGCCGCCGAGCCGTTTTCCAGAGTCACTGCCCGCTTTGCAACCCCGCCGGCAGTCCGTGCCTGAGCCGGCGTGTCTCATGGGTGGCATCCGCTGTGGCCGTCCTCGCGGGGGTGCGGCGCTGTCTCTCCGAGCGCTCAGTGCGTTTTCCCAACGACTGATGACGTCCAGCTTCGTTTCACGCACCGTTTCTCATTTATATATCGTCTTTAGTAAAATGTCAAATTACGTGTTTTGGCTCATTTTCTTTCTTTTTTTTTTAATTTTTTTTTTTTGAACATTTATTTATTTTTGAGACAGAGACAGAGCATGAGCGGGGGAGGGGCAAAGAGAGGGGGACACAGAATCGGAAGCAGGCTCCAGGCTCCGAGCCGTCAGCCCAGTTGGCTCATTTTCTCACTGGGTTGCTCGTTTGTTCTTTGCTGCTGAGTTCGCAAGGTTCTTTCTCTATTGTAGACACGGTTTGCAAACACCTCCTCTCCGTCTGAAGCTCGCCCTTTCCTCTGTTTCACGAGTCTCCCACGTTCTGGCGTGCTCTCCCGCCCATCCAGCCTCCCGATTTCCCTTCCCTGAGCCCTGCTGCTCTTTGCCTAGCTTCAGGCCTCGAAAATTTTCTCCAGTTTCCCCCCCCGCCCCCCAAAATGTTATGGCTTTGCATTGTAATTGAATCCCGTGGTGCATTCCGAGTTAATTTTTGGACGAGGCGTGAGGTGTTAGATGAGGTACAGTTTCTGCCCGTGAACGTCCTCCTTCCACTGAACTGTCTGTGTGCCTCCATCAGACGTCAGTGATGCGCTTTTGTGGGCTGGGTTCTGGGTTCCGTCCCACTGATCCGTCTCCCCCGGGGGTGCCACAGGCATTGCCTTAATTACCGTGACAGTGGTATCGAACGGTGATCCCCCCTCTTCCTCTCGGCCAAGATCGCTTTCATTATGCTGGGGTCTGTGACTCCCCGTATGCGTTTCAGAATAAGCTTGTCCACGTCCGTGAAAACCTTGCCGGTGTTTTGACAGAAACGTCATTAAACCCGGAGATCGATGTGGGGCTCATTTAGCTCCGTTAGATGAATGTGGCTCATCCGTCCGTTTCTTTGGGTCTTCGTGATGTCTTCCGTCGGCGTGTCCTAACTTGCAGCATGCCGACCCCGTGCACCTTTTGTTAAACGTGCACCTAAGGATTTCATCGCCTCCGAGGTGGTTGTAAACGGCCTTGTGCTTTTAATTTTCGTTCCGGCGCATTCGTTGTTAGTGTAGGGAAATGAAATGGGTTTTGGAGAGTTGGTCTTGTAGCCTGAGAATGCGCTGAGCTCGTATATCAGAGTGTTTTCTTGATCTCTCGAGATGTTGTGCCCACTGAATCACGTCACCTGCAAACAGAGACCGTTTACTCCTACCTGTCCGGACTGTACGTCTGTTCCCCTTGCCTGCTGCCGCAGCTGGGACTTCCAACACCGAGTCAGACAAGAACGTGGGGACATCTGTGCCTCGCTCCTCGTCTTTGGGAGAAAACACCGTTTTTAACCATTAAATATATCGTGAACAGTTGCTGCTTTGGTAGCTGTTTTTTATTGGCGAGGTAATTCCATTCTGTCTCTGACTTCCTGGTTTAAAAACAAATTGTGACTATTGGATTTCATTGAGTGCTTTTTCTGCGTTAATTGATACAGTCATAGGAATTTTCTTTAGTTTGTCGGTTCCGTGGATTACATCGATTCTTTTGAATGTTCAGCCAACCCTGGGTACCTGGAATAAATCCCACTCGATGGTGATACAGAATAGCATTCACCTCCATCACGCGTTGAGAATCTTTGCCTCTTAATTCATGAGAGATATTAGTCTGTATCTTTCTTTCTACGGACTCTGTCTGGCTTTGGTACCAGGGAAATAGTGGCCTCATAAAATGAGCTGGCAAGGGGTGCCTGGGGGGGCTCAGTCGGTTGAGCGTCCGACTTCGGCTCAGGTCACGATCTCACGGTTGGTGGGTTCAAGCCCTGCGTCGGGCTCTGTGCTGACAGCTCGGAGCCTGGAGCCTGCTTCGGATTCTGTGTCTCCCTCTCTCTCTGCCCCTCCCCCACGCGTGCTCTGTCTCTCCCTCAAAAATAAACAAACATTAAAAAAATTTTTTTAATGAAATGAGCTGGCAAATGCTTCCTCCTTTTGTGTTTTCCGAAAGAGATTGTGTAAAGTTGGAGTTAATTTTCCCCCAGCTCCAATGCTGTGTGATTGACAAAGAGCATCTCTGTTTGCCGTGCGCAGCGTGATGTTTTCCCGTGTGCGCACACCGTGAACTGCTCACGTCCACCGGCAGACGGAGTGGTTTCTGTGTGTGCTGAAAGGTTTGTGATTTTTCTGTGGGCAGATCCCCAGTGGGCACTGTATTAGCACGGGCTGCAGTCACGCTGCACATGGGGTTTCCAGAACTCTGTGTCGCATAACTAAAGCCTTGTCCCCCTGACCCGGCATCTGCCCGTTTACCCTTGGTCCCTAGCAGCCGCCACTCTGCTGTCCGCCTCTGTGAGTTCGGCTTTCAGAATCCACACGTCGGTGAGACCAGTCTTGGGCCCGGCTCTTTTCGTCCAGCGTGGCGTCCTGCAGGGTCACCCACGTCGTGCCGAATGTCAGGAGCTCCTGCTGTGGGGCTGGGTGCCGTCCCACCCTGTGTGTGGGCCACGTTTCTGTTACCCACTCGTTGGTGGTGGACGTGTGGGTGCGGGTATCTTCAAGATACGGGTTTTCATTCCTTTGGGTAAATACCCAGTAGAGGGATTCCTGGGTCGTCGGATAGCTCTATTTCTAATTTTGGGGGACCCTCCACACCGTTCCAGAGCGGCTGCCCCGGTTTGCACTCCCACCAACAGTGCACGGGGGTTCCCCTTTCTCCGCATCCTCGCCGGCACCTGTTTGTCGTGTTGTGGATTTTAGCCACTCTCGCGGGTGTGAGGTGGTGATCAGTGTGGTTGTGATGTGTATTTCCCTGAGGATCAGTGATGTCGAGCACCTTCTCGCGTGTCTATTCACCGTCTGGGGGTCTTTTTGTGTAAAGGGGTTAATTTTTTTTTTTTTTTTTTTTTAGCGTTTGGTAGAATTCTCCCATAAAACCATCTGGGCCTGGTGATTTCTTTCAAGAGGGATTTTAATTATGAATTCGGCTTCTTTAACGGTTAGGGGCCGTTTAGATTGTTTCTTTAATCTTGGTTAAGTGGTCTGGAAATTGGTCCATTTCTTCTGTTTGTATTAGGAGTTGTTTGTAACAGTCCCTCATTATCCTTTTAATGGCTACGTGAAGTACACGTTCCCCATTTAATTCCTGATATTGGACAACTGTGTTTCTTTTAATTTTTGTCAGTTTTGCCAGAGGTTTGTAAATTTTACCGACTTCTATCCAAAGAACCAGATGTTTGTCTTACTGATTTTTTTCTACCATTTCTCTATTTTCAGTGTCACTGACTTCTGCTCTGGTTTTTCTAGTTTTCTTCCTTCTCTGGGTTTATTTTGCTTTTCTTTCCGGTTTCTTGAGGTAAGGACTTCGGTGATGGAGACGAGATCGTCCTTATTTCTGGCGTATTCAGTGCTGTAACATTTCCTCCGAGCACCGCTTTAAAATCGTCATGTTCTTGGTTCTTGGCCTGATGAGCAGTTTCTGACCGTGAGCCGGACGCGGCCTCTCTCACGTGAGGAGACGCCAGGCCGTGTGTGAGGTTTCTCCACAGCAGGCAATCACCCTGTTCCTTTTTGGACTGCGGTTCCCGTGACAATTGATTTACGAGCTCGGACGATGTCGCTTGGTCTGCTTGGTTCATCTGGAGCCACCGTTGCTCGCGTTGGTCCCTGCTGGTGGCGCCGGGCCCCGTGGACCAAGGGGCTTCCTGGTGGTGGGGGCTCCTCTGCCAGAGCCGCCTGCACCCTGGGACGTCCCGGCAGGAGCGAGGCACCTGGGGCTCGTCCTGGCCACTCCCTGTCAGCAGGACTCCCGCCGACGCCCCCCGCGGGTCATGCCACCGCTGCTTGCTGGCCTGGGAGCCTCGGAAAAGGCATCTCTGCTTCCGTTCCTGCTGCCCCTGCCCCGGCCCGGCTCTGCTCCAGCACGAACTTGGCCTTCGGCCAAGACAAGGGGAGACGTGATTTCTGGTGCGTGCGCCTCTCCTGGCCACGACAGAGAACAGACGAGTCACAGGTCCTGGGCAGAGGACCGAGGGCACGGTTTGGGTGTGAGGCAGGTGGGCCCCTCAGAGGCGGCCGCTGCCATCGGGGGTGCCGGACGTCCGAGACCCGCCAGGCGAGTTCTAGAAGGTCGGTGTGCCGTCCGGCTTGTGCCAGCGCCCGGCCTCTGTCTTCCCTGTTTCTGCCCTGGTGGTGTGGCAGGTGCACGGCGGCCCACCTAGACCTCTGCCTCGTCTTTCTTCTGGCTTGCTCAGCCCACACACTCGCTTCTTCTCCACTTGGCTCTCGTGGCACAGAGGTTGCCAGGAAGATGGCGTGAAGGCTGAGCTGTTCTAGCAGGAACTTTGAAAAGGATCGAACAAACTCCATCCCGTGCTTCCTCGGCATCCCAGGGCAGCTTCTAGGACTGCACACCGTCCGCTGTTGGGCCCACCCCTGACCGCGTCCTTCCTCCTCCTCGTGACCCAGCCTCACAGCCTCCACGAGACTCCCGGACTGGGCCCCGGGGCTTTTCCCTGCTCCACGTCTCAGGTCAGCTGTCACCTCCTCAGAGACCCCTTCCCAGCCATTCCCTTCTCCTTTACCCTGTTTCTGGAGCCACAGCGTGTGGGCTTAAATCTCAGCAAATCCACCAGGAGGGAAATATTTGCTTCTCCCCCCGGCCAGGACAAGAAGGGTGACCCTCCCTCCCCCGCCAGGACAAGAAGGGAAGGTGACCTCTGACCTCCCCCACCAGGACAAGAAGGGAAGGTGAAGTTCGGGAAGAGAGACCTGAGTACGGTTTTGGATTTGCTGAGTCGGTGGCACTTTTGTGACGTCAGACAGCTCCATATGCAAGAGCAGGGCCCAGAAAGAGGAGATGCCCGTGAGGGATTTTTGGGCCCGGCGGAGGGGCCTGGCGTCCCCGTCGCGTGCGGAGAGCGCATAGAGTCCGAAGACAAAGCCGGGGACCACAGCTGCTGGAGGCAAGGACTCAGCGAGAAACAGACACAGTAACGTCAGAGGGAAACGGGAAACATGTACAGTGTAGTCCTGGGGGAAGAAAGCCTGTCCGTGCAAGTCACAAAAGACAAAAACTAAGAGCCCCAAATTCCACGAGAAGGAAGAAGGCACGCCGGTGGAAAATGGACAGAGGCACGGCCAGAGAGAACCCAGGGCGGGAGACGCGGGAGCAGCAAACACAGCGAGTGTGGCCCACGTTCCCAAGAACCGGTTCCGGGGAAATCGACGAGCAGGGCTCCCCACCCGTCGGCCTGGCAAAACCGAAAAGAAGAAACGCGAGCACGGTGGAGCAGCAGGGACCCTCACATCCCGTTGGTGAAGTGTGTTTGGAGGGCACTTGGCAGGACTGTGGAAGCTCTGACCGGCAACGGAATCCGTAGTAAGAGAAGGCTCACGCACGCGACGAGACACGCCTGACCCACGAGGAACTTTGTGCGGCATTTCTACGTGAAGGTTTAAACAGCGGCGGAAATAACAGACGTGCGGAAGCACGTTGCATACAGTATGCGGCTGTTCACCAGAGCAGAGGGTCCCCAAGGGGGTGACGAGGTGGGCGTGGTCCGTGGGAACCCCACAAGGTCCGAGTCTCGCGTGACAGGAGCGTGCCTTTGCATTCACCGGGTGACAAAACAAACGATCAGACGGGAAAGAGAAGGCCACGGCCGCCCCGTCGCCGGGCTGCCGGCCGGGAAACCGGCCCCCCGTGCCTGCAAGCTCGCCTCCGTTCGCAGGTCCCGTCTGGGCAGGGCCGGGCGTGGAAGCCGGCGGCCGAGGGAGAGCTACCGCGATGAGGCGGCCGGCACCCTGGAAAGTGCTCTGACCTGCTCAAAAGCACGCGGACGCCCCCATTTATTCACATAACCTGGCAGAATATTTTCGAATAAATCGTGAGCGTGACAGCTACATTCTCTAAACCACACTGGAAAAAGGATTATGGTATTTACCACGGGGACAGGAAGATTGATGCTCGCCCCGAAGATCTGCCAGCTTCTTGATTTAGGGAGCCAGTGATCAGCACGGGTTAGCTCTGACGGGTTTATTTTGGCTCTCTCCCCCCACGGCCTCCTCTCCGGGGGCCTGGGGACACTTGGGCGGGGCCGTCCTGCGGGGTCTCTGCAAGATGGCGCACGGAGGCCTCGGGTGTGGGCAGAGATCACGGCCTTCCGCCGTGCCCTGGATCCTGATCCCTGCCTGGATGGAATCCGGCTCCTGAGCCTGCCGGGCCTGCCCCGGCGCCGGTCCCAGTGCGAGGCTGACTCCTACGCTGAGGGACGGGCAGGGGCCAGGGAGGGCGGCTCAGGGCCCAGTGCTGGGCACCGACCCGCGGTCAGTCCCCTGTGACCGGTGGGCTGAGGTGCATGGAGGGGGCGATGTGCGCCCCTCTCCCCGCCTGCCGTCTGTGCACCACCTACACCGTCCCGGGTCACCTTCTTGTCCTCACACCTCACACCGTTCACGTTTCCTCAGAGCCGAGTGCAGGGCCTGGAATGCACTGTGACCCCATCAGCATATGCTGACCCGAACCCAACCCTCGGGAAGGAGCATCCGGCTGACCGGGGGCCCCAGATCCTTCCTTGGGGGTCACTGAAGGGTGGGTGGGTGGGTGGTGAGGACCCCTCATCCCGTACGTTGGGGAGGTTTGGAACTAGTCATGGACCCGGCTGCCCTGGGGGGTCCCCGGGACCAGCCTTCCGCGCCCCAGGACCCGGCAGCCGGCCCCATGCTGACCTCCCCAGTTCCTCCTAAGACCTGCCCCCCAGAGCCACCTCCCAGCCTGACTGGATTCCACACAGTTTAGGTTTGTTTCTGGCTCTTAACACCCTCCTCCGGGGGCCCCCGGGGCCCCGCCCCCGCCCCCCCCCCCCCCCCCCCCAACCTTCCCCCGTGGACGCTGCCTGGGTCCGCCCTCGCCAGCCCGCGGGACACGGGGGAGAGGGTGACACATGTGTGTCCCAGCTCCACCAAGCACTGGCCCCGTGGACCCGGCAAATCCGCGTGAGGCTCAGAGTCCCCCCTTTACGTAAAAGCGAACTTCCTGCAGTGGCTGTGACATCACCTGCCCCTGATGACAACATAAAGTCACACTCCGACACCCGGCTACCAGTGCCCGCGAAGCCACCTGCTGGCCCACTGCTGGCTCAGGGGCCCCGCAAGCTGGCCGCGCCCTCCGGTGCCCGGCCCGGCTGGCCCTCGGGTGGCTCCGGGCGGTGGCACCACGGGGCTCTAGAAGGGCCCTCGGATACTGCCTGTGCCCGCTCCCTCCACTCTGTCGAGACCGCGCTCCGGCCTTTCCTGGCCTCCGACTGCCCCGCCCAGGAACCTACAGCCTCTGTGGGTGGGGCTGCCCCCAGATCCCCAGGACCCTCCCCCGGGGCCCAGCGAGCCGGCGGTGTCCATATGGTCGCGCCCGTGCGGCTCACAGAGGGACTGGTGTCTCCTCCCCACACCTGGCCCGGAGCCAGCCACCTGCAGCACGCTCGACAGCGTGCTCGACACCCACGCTCCTGCGGGGGCCCCACTCTGCCCCTTAACCTGGGCGGTCCAGTCCCACTGCTTTCCTGCCCCCATCTGCCCTCCAGCAGGAGGGGGAGTGACACGGGGACTTGCTCTCTCGGGCCCGGTGCTGCCCACAAAGGGCCCCGCGTCCCCGCCGGACCAGCACCGGAGGCTGAGCAGCCGCTGTAGCGCGAGAGCGTTTCTCTGGCCGCTTCTCGCCTGACGCCCCTGGGGGGCGGGGCAGCAGGACCGTCCGGGCTGCTGGAGCACCTGTGTCCTCAGCTCAGTGTGATTCCACGGTTTCCTCCAAGAACAACCGTGAGCGTCTCTGTAACTGAAAAGCACTTCGCGCCGATTTCCCTAAATGAAGGCGGATGATCGGGAGATTCACCGCACATTGCACAGTTTCCAACACGAGGGTCAGGAGGCCTCCCGGTGGTGGTCCGGCTTTGCGGGCCTTTCAGGACCGGGAGCTCCCTCCCTCCCGGCGGCTCTGAAGGAGCCCCCAGCGCGGCCGGCACGGCTGAAGTGGCCACGGAGCCTCGAGCGCGCAGAGGAAGTCGCCGCGGCCCCAGGGAGCAGACCCCGAGGAGGGCCCACGACCCGCGTCTCTTCCGAGGGCAGATGTGGCGAGAGGAGGGCCGAGTCAGCGAAAATAAATGTGGGAGCACGCCCAAGGGCTCCGGGGGAGGGCCCGCGGCAGCAAGGTAATGCTTTTCCAAAACTTTAAAAACCAAAGTGGTTTTTGAATTTCCAAATAGACACGTGAATCCGAAGTCTGTCCTTTTTGAGAATTACAGTAACGACGGCTCGTGAGCCCGGGCGCGGAGGTGTCTGAAAACAGAGCGAAGAAGCACAGAGGTCAGAATCAGGGAGAGAAATGGACGGACGGAGAGGAGGAGGTCCGGGAGGGACCCCAGCGTGTGGGAGTGCGTGTGCATGTGTGAGTGTGCGTGTGTGTGTGTCTGTGTGCGTGTGCCTGTGCGTGTTGGGCGGTAACGAGCTGCGCTCTGACTCCGCGCAGGCACACCTGGGGAGGGTGGGGACAAGTGGTTCCTGGCGAGGACAAGCCAATAGCCGCAGAGCAGAGCAGCCAGTGACAGGGCAGGAGGGAGGCTGGGGACAAGCACATGCCCCGTCCCTTGAGGCGGGTGGGCTGGGTCTGCCGAGGCCCAGGCGCGGGTGGGTCCCGTCCCCCCGTTGGGGAAGGAAGCTTGGCTCAGTCTCGTCCCCAAGAATTCGCCCAGGAGTTATCAGCAAAGGCGAAGAGGCCGCACTCCCGCAGGGAAGGTCGGCAAACTTCCGGCCTTGACCTGCCAGCGGCCTGGTTAAAGGTCGCGTTCCTGGGGGTGTGGGGCCAAGGTCAGTCAGGCGCCAGGTCCGTTAGCTGGCACAGGGCTGGCGACGCGAGTGACCCGTGTGCAGCCTGAGGCTTCCTCGTGATGCCGTCCGCGCCCGGGATGAGGAAGGCTCGAGGCCCTGGGTCTGGGAGCGTCTGGGAGCAGGTGGGGACCGTGCTGGCGTGAAACCCCCTCCTCGCCCCCCACCCCGTCCAGCTTGTCCTCCTCCGCCAGAGCGCGTGTGCGGGGACTGGTTGGTTTTTATAACCGTTACTAACCTGTGCCCTTTACTCACGCGCTCAGTCTTTCGTCATCTCCAGTAACACGTTGTCCTTACTTCGCGGCTTCTGCAAATCAAATTTATTTTGCCGCCGAAAATACCGAAAGGCTTCGGCCGGAGGAGACCTGAGATTGCTGGGGAGGCAGGACCCTGACGCTGGCTCTCGGGACGCAGAGAGGGAAGTGAAATCTCCCGTCTCCGAGCGGGTCCCCTAAGTCAGGGAGGGTGCCGGGTGTCCCTGGGAGGAGGGAGGCTTCACATCTGTCCGCTGGGCTCCCGCAGGGTGACCAGGACAGCTGGGGGCCCGTCTCTGCTGCCCTGTGCCGGGGTGGGGGTGAGGAGGGGCGTCACACATGAGAGAGACCCGGGCCACCCCCCCTGGCTCTGGGGGTGGCGCTCCAGACAAGTCAGCGCCCAGTGACGCGGGGAGAGTGTTCGCGGGGTGTCAGCCCGTGCTGTGCAGCCCTGAGCCAGTCAGTCACTTAACCTCTCTGGGAGCCTTGTCTGCAGAACGGGGACACAGCACCTCACGGGTCGCCCCCCACGTCCGGGCTCTCGGTTCCGTATGTTGGGTCAGAATTGGAGTCCACGCCTAACCAGGGGTCAGGCGTGTTTGCGAAAAGGCCACCGGTGAACAAGGTTGTATGTATGTCAGGTGCCGGGGTGCCGGTTTCCGAGGATTCCAGAGAAAGGGGTGTCTGCACTGGAGGAAGAAGTCAGGAACCCTCACTGAGCAGTGAGCCTGCAGGGCTCGTCCTGGTTCATGCAGCCTGGTCGTCACCCCAGGGACACGGGGCCACACAATTCCCGGGGCCACCGCCTGACGGGCCCAGCCCGTGGGACACACACAAGGCACCTGGGACCTGCTGGACCGGAGCCCCAGGAGGGCCTCCCGGGGGGGCTGGTCCTGAGTTGTGCAAATGAGCCACAAGTGCACACGGGGTCTCGTGGTGGAGGCAGCACGTGGGTGGCGGGCAGGGCCACGGAAGGCGGTGCCATGGAAGCCTCTTCTGTGATCGGAAAATCGTGGCAGTTACGACTCTGATCGTGGGTTCTCCTGCCCTGGATACTGATTCAGCCCCTTCCGCTTGGACTGGCTAGTCCTGTCTTCACGATCAGTGCCCCCCTAGTAGTGAGCTCCCCAGGGGACATCGAGGCGGTGCGCGTCCCCACTGCGCGTCCCCAGGTTCGCCGTCACCTCGCGTTCATCTGTTCAGCAAACACAGAGTTTGCACTGGCCGGTGTGCTGTGTGCTCTGAGGGTTTCGCCTACATGAACACGCAGGTGTGTGGACGCAAGGGTAGACGGAGGCAGAAAGGGGCTCTCGCTGGCTCAGGGGGTCCGTGGGAAGGGTCTGGGGGAACTGGTGGAATCTGAGGGTGACCCCCAGCACCAGGCCTTGGAAGAGCTCCGAGAGGCAAGGAGCTCCCAGGACGTAGTCGGGGAAGAACGGACAGACCTAGCATCACCACTCGGCCACTTTCCACCCCAGGTCCCTTGGCGACCATTCAGCGTCCTGGAAGGGACTTTCACTGGTTTAACTTGGGACGTGGGAGCCTCTCCAGGCTTTGTCAGGGCCTTCCAGCTGACGGCACTCTGTGGCCACCCCCCGGAGGGACGGGGCACCCTTCAGAGAGACAGGTCACCTCCCTAGAGGGACGGGACACCTCTGGGAAGGACAGGACACTTCCAGGAGGGACAGGATGCCCCCCTGGATGGGACAGCGCACCCCCGGGAGGGACAGGGCATGCCCCACAGAGATGGGACACCCCCCCCCCCCCACCGGAGGGCCGGGGCACCTGGTCTCAGAGGACAAGGCTCCATGTCCCAGGCATCCTCCTTCCTCCCTCGCCCCCTGGCTGGGGGTCTGGGAACCGCCTGGTCTGGCTCAGTGACGTGCCCTCAGGGTCTCTGAGACCGAATGCCATACTAACCGTGCTCGAGAAATCAGGCAGTTTCCCAAAAACGGAGGGTGGCTGTGGCCCTGAGACATGTCAGTTCTGGGAAGAAGCCAGCGTCTGACCGCGCTTCTGCAGTCCGCGAGGGCAGGAGGCGCCCGGCGAGGACTGAGCGTGTGCACGCGTCTGTGCACGTGTCCCGCGTGTGAGAGTGTGTGCGCGACCACAGAGCACGCCTGCTATGCGTCTTCTGACACAAGCCAGATGGGTATTTCTGGGCTCAGTTAATCTGACGTCTCCCAGGCCGGGGGACACTCTGCCCAGCACGCGCTGGGTGGTTTCTGACGGTCACAGGGATCATCAGGGCTCGTCCCCGTGGCTGGCGGCTCAGGCCCCAGAGCCCTGGACTCACACACACCTCATGGAGAGCCGCCCTGTGTTCGAGGAAGGCAGGAGAGGGCCGGAGGGAGTCGCTGGCAGGCCATCACCTCCGAGCTGACCGCGCTGTTCTGCGTCCTCGCCCGGGGCCCCGTCGGCCCCCTTTGGGGCTGGGAGGAGGCGACCCTGCCTGAGAGGCTCACGGCGGCCACGTCTCCTGCCGGAGCCACATGCAGCTCTGGGGCCAGCGTCGCCTTTTGGACGCCGGCCGTGGCTGGCGAGGCCTCCCCCCCCCCCCCCGGCCAGTAAGGAGCCCTTCAGGGGCGGGCCTGGGAGGGCGTGGGTTCCCCAGGGGGTCCCTATCACGTCTTTGCCTCCGCCGGGCGGTCCAAGGGCCCGTTTTGTGAATTCACGTCCAGGCAGTCGGCATGTGACAATTCTCGCTCTCCCACTGCAGTCAGACGAGGGTCACATCCCAAGCCCCTGCTAATGTCCACCAGAGACCACGGGAAACACACGCGTCACTTGACCAGGTCCCCTTCGCTCGCTTCTTACGACAGAGGGGAGGCCCCGCTTCCAGGAACCACGAGGTGTCCCCCTTGAGAGGGTCGGGGATGGGTCCAGATGGGTCCGGAGGGCTTGTCCCTGGGGGCTCGGGGCCACGATCGGCAGGCGGGACTCGTGCCCTCAGGAGTCCGCGGGGACTCTTCAGGGGTCCTTTCAGGGCTCCTGAGCCCCAGAACGGGGAAGGCGAAGCCTGAAAACGTTACAGGGAAAGGTGACGAGTGGGCAGGCACAGCGGGTAGCGCGTGTCGTGTGTGTGAACGCACGTCTGAGCCGCGCACAGAGAACGCGCGTGGGAAACGAGCCTGCCTCCCGTCCGCCGCAGGGGGTCTCCGTGCCTCCCCCAGGAATCACCAGCGGGTTCCCGCCCCACACGAAAGTGGTCGCCGGCAGCCGAGCACCGTCCAGGCGTGTGTCTGGGAACCAGAAACACGCTTTGACATCGTCCTTGGGTTAGAAAAGTCGATCAAAACAGACACTGGCTAGCGTTGCGAGTCGACAAATAAGGGGAATGCCACCTGCCCACGCTTGTCTGCTGTACCCGTGGCCTCCAGGCCCCGAGAAGCACGAGAGAAACAGGAAGGAAGGAAACAACGGAGGCGACGATAGAAACGGGTCAGCGATGGAGCGGGGGACAGAACTCTGCCGACGAAGGCATCGGCAAGGCCGACAGCGAGTTGAGGGAGAGCCGAGCACCCGAACGAGCCTCGTGAGACGCACCCGGGACGGGAGCGCTTCTCTGCCTCCCGCTCCTGCACGCGGGCAGGCTCCCCAGCGGATGAGAACTTGTCGCGTGAACAATCTCGTCACTCCGTTTTGAGACGTGGACTCCAGCCCAGCGGTGCCTGTTCTGATGGGACTCCCGGAGCCGGAGGCTTCTGCCGGAGAAAGGATGCTCGGAAATCACGGAGGGAGACTCACCAGGCTCCAAAGCGGGACGCGGTTGGGGAGGAAGGTGGAGAAGGGAGCCCAGCGGGGCTGCCGGCCGCTCGTCCCGTAACCGGGCTGAGCCCACGTGTCCCCGTCCCCAAGCTGAGGACCCTCGGTGCCGACCTCACGGTCAAGCAAGATGAAATGAGGCGGTGGCTGGCCCCGCGGAGGGGCCGCGCTCAGTGAATGCAGGTGGAGGGGGGCAGAGGGGTGAAACGCAGGGAGTCACGTGTGCCGTCCCGGTGGCCTTCCTTACAGGCGTCGGCCCCGGGAGACTCTGGAGCTGGGCCTGCTGAACGAAGGGGGTGCCGCCTAGTGAGGGGGTGCGTGGGGGTCGGCGCAGAGGAGGAAATGTCCCAGCGTGTCCTGGGTCTTCCCTCCTTGAAGCGTGACCCTTACCGCTTCCCCTGTGGCGTGGCGTCGAGCCGTGTGCGCAGGCACGAAACCATCCTCTGGACGAGAGTGTGCGAGAGGCGTGTTCCAGCTCGGCCGAGTTAGATCAGAGGACGGGGCTTGGGCGGGAGCGCATCTGGGATCTGCAGCCACGTTCACGGGGGTCCTCCGCCCCCCGCCCTCCTGAGCCAGAGGTGGGGGGGTGAGAACGACCCGAAGTGGGGGGCAAGGACGACTGGAAGTGGGGACGCCTGGTGCACACATATGGGCGGTCCCCGTTGTTCCCGTGAAGCAGAGAATCGTGGCCGGTTGGGATGAAATGACCCTCGGAGACGGTCTCCAACTTGCGAGTCGCACAGATGATGACCCGGCGGTCCAGAGGGGGGCAGTGACTGGCTGGGGGACACACGGGGAGTCGGTAGGTAGCTGACCGGTACTTGGTGGCAGTGTGGGGGGCCGTCTCTGTCTCTCGTGACTCGTGGGTGGTGAGCGGAAACCGAGCCTGTGGCCTCGTGAATCGTGGAATCCCAGCACGTCCGGGAGGTTTGTGTCAAATGATGCTCGTGATAAATTTCCCCCCTTGAGGACCGTGAAGTACAAAAGGAGGGGTGAGGGCTTGGCAGGGGCTCTCGTTAGAGCCCAGAACAGACGTTCCCAACAATGCAGGCCGCTGGCGCCACGGAGACAAGAATGACTCGGAAGAGAGCGGCTCCAGGCCAGGCCGGAGGGAGCCGGGGCCCCGGGCCAGCGAGTCAGAGGCTGAGCCGGAAGCAGGGGGGAGGCGTGGGGTGTGGGGTGCGGGTGCATGCGCCCCTGTGTGGTGGTGTGCTGCCTAAAAATCAAACAAGCTAAGCCACTGAAACTTATACGAATCTAGATTTGTATTAAAAAATTGCGGTTTGAACCCCAGACACCCTCCTCCCGAACCTTCCTCCAGGCTCCAGACCTTCCCCCCAAAAGACCTGGCTGGTGTGCCACCTCCTCCATGAAGCCTTCCTGGATTGCTACCTGCAGTGCTGCCCTCAGACCAAGCCCCCAGAGCCTCTGCAGGGTCTCCCAAGGGATAGGTCTTCAGCCCCTGCTCTAGCTGACCGTGCCCCTGGACAGACCCTGCCCCCCCCCTCACCCCTCAGAGAACAGGGCAGAGAAACAGACGAGGCCACAGCTTGGCCTCCCATGGCGTCCCCTGGAGAGGCAGCTGGGGCTCGGGGAAGGGGGGAGGGGGCTCTGGCTGGCCCTCATGTGGGACAGGAGACCCTGCACCCGCCCGCCTCCCTCCCGCAGGTGCACAGACGCCCCTGGCCCGGCTCTTCTCTGTCTCCTTCTGAGGCTCCGCCCACGGGCACGCGGGAGGAAGGAGACCTCGTGACTCTCCCAGGGCTCCTGGCCCTGGCCGTGGTTTCCAGACTCATGGCGGGAAGTGCGACACTTTCTGCAGAAGGGCCCTTTCTTCGTCTTCAAAACAGGATGCCGCCTCCCCGTGTCCTGGCGCTGGCCGAGGAAGCGCCTTCCTTCCGGAATGTTCTTTCCCTGACCTCTCATCCTGGGGTTCCTCCCAAGAACACCTGCAGGCAGCGGCATGTGGAAGCAGCCTGCCTCTGTTCCCCAAGAGGACGTCGGGAGGGGACTGTCCCTTGCGGGACATAACCCTCCTGACCCCGTCCTCCCAGCACGGAAGGCTGGCTGGCCCCACGTGCTCAGGGGAACAGGCACCCACGCCCAGCCAGGGGCGTTGCCCTGTGCAGACACGCGAGGTGGGGTGTGGTGTGGCACTTGTCACAGGCCCTTGTCACTAAGGAGGTGACTCATTTATCTGCTTTAGAGGAAGAACGGGAAGGAGGGGCCTCATGGCCGGCCGAGCCCCCGGAGATGTGGGGGAGTTGCGGGAGAGGGGCCGCCTGGCCTGGGCCACATCCCGGCTCTGGCCCGCCGGCTGCGGTCCCCGGTCAGGTGGCAGTTCTGCCCCGTGGCCCTGGAGTGGAAGCGGTGACCTGTGCGGTCTGGCAGAACAGGGGCCGGTCACAGTGATGGGGGACAGGTTGGGGGCATGTCACGCCATCCCCCGGGGTCGTCATGCAGCTCGGGGTCACGTGCCGGCCGGGCCCCGCGTGCCTGTGTCGGATGGGGAGGCAGCCTGATCCGAGGCTGAGGTCAGCTCGTAGTGATTGGCCAGCATCCGCCCGCTCTGAGTGGGGGTCGGGGCCGCACCCCTGTTTCCCTCTAGCGGGAGACGCCTGCCGTGTCATCTGTGCGTGTGCCTCTTCTCCCAGGAAGAGGAGAGTCTGGGGAGCTGCCGCCGTGCCCTGGCCCCCTCCTCGCTTCCCCGCAGCTCCGCCCCCTCTGCTGGGCCTCGTCTCCCGACAGGCACCTGGTGAGCCCGGGTGGCGTGAGGGGCCCTGGCCCGGGTCCTGGGGCAGCCGGAGTCTGCAGGCAAGGATTCGAGGATTGTGACCTGTGGGCCGTGAGGAGAGGCATCTCCGGGAGGCTGGGGCAGCCGGGGGACTTCCTGGAGGAGGTGGTGTCAGCACCGACCCGCGAGACTCTGGCAGGCTGTGAGGCCAAAACCTGATGCCAACAAGAGACACATAGAAACCTGGCAAAGCTGCCCAAAGCCTTTCCTGGAGGTTACTTTACGCCAGATGCGATGTTTTGATAGTTTCCACATAAGATGAATCGGGAACTGAAGCATTAATTTCCCCTGAAAACGATGTCGTACTCGGCAGAAGGTGGCCCGAGACCCGCATGGGATCCGGGACTGGGGGATTTGCGGTGTTGGGGTGGGGGGGGGAGGGCATGCAGGAGCCAGAGCACCAAGCGGCCTGTTCCCGGAAGCTGCCCCCCACAACTCCGTGTGGCGGGGGCCCCGGGACGCCGTTGGGTCAGACCTCACACGGTCCTTCACGGAGGGTCCTGGCTTCGTCGGAAAGTCCGTGAAGCTCTGCTTCTCTGAGTCCGTTTGTGACATGTATTCTTTTTTTTTTTTTCATGTTTTCTTTAAGTTTTTATTTAAATTCCAGTTAGTTAACTGTGATGTGTATTCCAATCACCCCCCGAGCCCACGTCCCGACCTGCTGGCCGACGGGCCTCACATCCCACCCTGAGATGCACCGCCTATGGGTGCTGGTCTGGATGTACTCGGAGAGGCTCGTCCTTCTTAACCCCGGGGCGTCCGCTGCCTGCCTTCGGCCCGAAGATGGGTCACACGGCGGGGAGTGGCTTTGGCCCTTGGTCGCCGGGTGAGCTCCCTCCCCCGGGGCGGTGGGGGGAGGGGGGCAGGTCACACAGAGGAAGACGGTCGGGCCCGCGGCAGGTGCTCAGATGAGTGGCTTTTCAGAACGCAGGTGCACTGGAGTCCGTTCCTAAGGCAGGTGCGGGGTGCGGGTGGGGTGCCCCGCTGAACCAGCTGCCTGCGGCCGCGACACACCCCAGAGCGAGCGGCTCAGGACAGCGGCGTCCACAGGGCTTGGGGGCGGCCTGGCTGGGTGGCTCCGGCTCAGGGTCTCCCGTCCCCCGGGCCGGTCTGGGGCTGCGGGTCCCTGTCGTGCCGTCCACGGGGGTCCGGCCCCGTGGCCGCCCGAGGGTCCTGGGAGCCCGGCGCTGGCTCCCCCAGAGACGGAGTGGGGGTGGGGGAGCCGTGTCCTTTGCGACCCGGGCCTAGAAGTCACACGCTGCTGCTTCCGCGGGTTCGGTTGGCCACACGCACGTGATACAACATACGTGCACGTGTGGGGGCGTGGGACCAGGCGGCGGGGATCACCGCGAACCCTCAGGGAGACGGGGACTTCTGTCTCCAAGGTCACGCACCCCTCAGCAGGTGCCCACGGAGCCGTCAACCAGCCAAACGCCCCGTGTCCCTGTCGGTGTCACCGGCAGAGGCTTCTTTGCGCGTGACGTGTTCTGCTGGGATTGGTCTTCCAGCCTGGGGCCGACCCAGGCCGTACAAGGTGTCACGTCGCAGCCCTTGTCTGAGCCTGGTGTCAGACGTAGATGGTGCCCGAGTCCGGGGCGGGGGTGGGGGGGCCTGGCCCAGCGTGGTGACGGTCAGTGCCGGCCGCTACCCGCCCTGATCCGGGCGTCCCCCACACACCCTCAGGCCCAAGTTCCGTTCCTGCCACGGTGCCCAGGGACGCGGTCGGAGTGCAGGCGCAGATGCGGATGGGCCCTGGGGACCCAGGGAGGGTGGGGAGGGTGCCCTCTCTGCCGGCCGCTGCTGCTTTCCAGGTGAATTGGGAAGCAGGGTCGTCAGCCCGAAGGGCCATCTGGGGGCAGGTGCGTCCCTGTGCCCGGTGTTCCTTCTGCAGCGAACACTGGTATAGCCTGGATTGGTGGCTCAGAAAGGCCCTGGGGCACTTCCTTCCCCCCCCCCCACCCCCCACCCCCGGGTGCTCAGCAGTGCTCCCTGAGGCTCGGTTCTGGCCGCGGCTCCTCTGTCCTCAGCACCTGTGGCCAGGAGGTGGGGACATCGTGGGGCTCAGAAGCAGGCTGTGCTGGGGGGGCTGCTGACCAGAACCCCCCAACCACCACTCGGAGGGACCCACCAAGTGTTCTCAGGCTGGCAGTACCGAGGGTCTAGAAGCCGCCCGTAGGAGCCTAGGCGTGTCGATGGGGAAACTGACACCCAGCAGAGGAAGGGACTCGTCCCCACACAGCACAAGGAGTCTGGCAGAGCTGGGACAAGAACCTAGGGCTCCTGACTCCCCCTGGTCTGGGGAGTTTTCTGCCACCTCTGCTTTGCCTTCTCTCCCACATGTACATCTGCGCTTGTCTTCGCAGAGCCTCTGTGACGTTCAGCTTCTCCTTTGATTGATATCTCAGCTGGGGGCATTTCAGTCTGGGCCACAGCAGCCTCCATAGAAGTTTGGGTCACTGGTTCCTTCCACAGAAGCCAGGGCAGTCTCAGAGCTGCGGTGTCTCAAAGGCAGTGGGGCTGAGCCGGCCCCTGCCGGAGAGGAGTGGGTGCAGCAGGCGTGCAAAGGGTTAAGTAAGTACCCGGGAGTGAGGGCAGGGACAGAGCACCTGTGAGGAGTGGCCGGAGCCCAGGGTGCGGGCGGACTCTCTGTTTGGACAGGATGGGATGGGGGCAACACCTGGGTCTTCAAAGAGGATTAGACCAACCCTGTGAGACCTGTGACCTGGCCCTGTACAAGTTACTTAAGTCCGCAGTGCCTCAGTTTCCCCAGCCATAAAACGGGGAATAACAATAGCATCGTCCTCGTGGCCTTCTTCCGAGGATTTAAATAACACATTCGCAGCGCCCAGCGCGGGGCCAGCCCGTCGTGAGCCCCCAGCAGATCACGACGGTGGACGTTGCTGGTGTAGCCGCGGAGGCCTTCCAGCACCAACACCGTGGGGTCGCTTTACGGTCGAGGGAGCCACTGGAAGCACGGGGGGCGGGGCGTGTTTGAGGGTGAGGGAGGCCGGGGCCTGAAAGACCCATCAGGCAGAACCCATCTCAGGAGGAGCCCACTCACTGTCACCGCAGGCCGGAGAGGAGACCGGGTCTTTCACCAAGAGGTGAGCTCCCCGTCACTGAAGGTGTGCAAGCAGATGGTGAGTGGTCACATAGAAGAGACGTGGCTCGAGAGTGTACGTGGGCAGGGGTGGGGCGGTGCCTGGATGCACGGGCCCTTGTGTTCCTGTTGTTCTGCTGAGGCCCCGGGGCTGGGCACCAAACGGCTAGGTTAGGCTGGGCTTCCGGCTTCACGGCAACCTCACGCGACAGCCACACTCCTGCCAGCCTCACGGGGTGGGGTTGGCGGGGGGACAGGGGGACGCTCCCCTGGACAGGCTGCAGCTCCGGAACCCAGGGGCAGGTATTAATCATGGCGCAGGTGAGCGGTCAGGCAGGGCATTGGCACCCGGGGCTTGGAGCCGCCTAATGAGAGGGTCTGTCAAGCTGTGGTGCCTGGAGGAGGCGGTATTGATCCGGAGCCCTTGGCCTGGAGCTAATTGAGTATTCGCCCCAGAATTGCAGTGGCTGATTCCGTGTAAGGCCACATCTTTCACTGTCGCTTGGGAAATTGCGGCCAGACTGGGGCGCGGCGACAGAGGGAGGGGCGAGGGGAGGGGGAAAAACAGGAGGACGGGACAGAAGTGGCGGCTTTCCCTGCCCCTGGAAAACCCATCAGATCTGATAAGGCAGAGAGCGCCTCCGTCTCAGGACAGCCGCGTGTCCCTGGGGAGGAGCCACGTTACCCGTGTTCGCCAGGATGCGCTTGTGGGACTGCGGTTTTAATGAAGGAAGCTTCCAGTATCTTAGTCCAGGGCATAAGCTAATATGACTGCGCTCCTGTCTGCTCTGCCTTCCACCGCTGCAAGCGCGAGGTCCTAGCACAGCGTGCTCACGAGGGGTCGTGTGGCTTCCCAGGCCGGGAGTCGGGTGCCGGGAGCACCTGCCTGCACTGAGGCCGCGGGAAACGGGGCCCGGGGTCTCGGGCTCACAGATGGAGGCTCTCTCTGGCCACGGAAGGAAGCCGAGGGCCTGGCCGGGCAGCGCCGTGCCCCCGTGGCCGTCCCCCCGTGGCCCGTGCGCCTGGCTGACTGCAAGCCCAGGCTGTTCACCCTCACTCCTCGCTTGGGTGCAGACACGCGGCGCAGCTCCGGGGAGAGAAGTAGGAATGGATAGAGAGCACACGAGCCGCACACACGGAGCCGTGCTCAGCGGCGGGAGCGAGGACCGGCCCAGGGCCAGCGCGCCGAGGAGGGGACAGAAGACACTCTGTGGAGGGGTGTGGTGTGGCCTGGGAACCCGCAGCATCTTTCTGGAGTGCGGGTGGATGTGCCGTGAGGCTGGGGCTGTGCCACGAAGAGCCACGCAGTTTAGGGCCACGGGGGTGTCCCCGGAGAGAGCGGAGCAGGGGGCGATGGGAAGAGTGTGGAGTTTGCAGGACGGGGACAGGGTCAGAAGGCGACTCCAGGCAGGGAGGCCACAAAAGTGGCACCACCACCACCACCCAGGATGGGCGGCTGAGCCTCTGAGCAGGGGCAGTGATGGGAGCGTGGAGGCCAGGGCACTGATGGGGGAGTGCATGTGTGGTTGGGTGGGGGTCAGAGGAGGGGCATCTGGGGCAAGGGGAAGTGGGGGAGCAGGGCTGTGCTGGGTCTGGGTCCTGGGAGGTCCAGGGCAGCTGGGCTTAGGTTCAGGTGGGGGTGCTCAAGGTGCTGGTACTCGGGGCACAGGTGCAAGTGCTCAGGGCACAGGTGCTCAGGGTGCAGGTGCTCAGGGCACAGGTGCAAGTGCTCAAGGTGCAGGTGCTCAGGGTGCAGGTGCTCAGGGTGCAGGTGGTCAGGGCACAGGTGCTCAGGGCATAGGTGCAGGTGCTCAGGGCACAGGTGTTAGGTGCTCAGGGCACAGGTGCTCAGGGCATAGGTGCAAGTGCTCAGGGCCCAGGTGCAGGTGTTCAGGGCACAGGTGCTCAGGGCACAGGTGTAGGTGCTCAGGGCCCAGGTGCTCAGGGCCCAGGTGCTCAGGGCACAGGTGCAAGTGCTCAGGGCCCAGGTGCTCAGGGCATAGGTGCAGGTGCTCAGGGCACAGGTGTAGGTGTTCAGGGCGCAGGTGCATAGGCAGTGGAAGCAGAGAGTCAGGGAGGAGGGCCCCCCTGGAGGCAGCAGAAGCACAAAGCAAAAAAAAAGCCTGTGACCGAGAATCCCCGTCCAGCCCCTGGGGGTGAGCGTGATGAGAGGCGACCCAGTGCTTCCGCAAATTCTTGGTTCTGAGTATCAGGAGAGGGGAGGCCGGAGTTTCAATAGTAATTTATCTCAATGTAGGCTTTTAAACCTCAATTCATCACTGTCGTTGACAACACTCGGATTAATCTGCTGCTCAGCGTCTTGTGGTGGCTTCCAGCCCCAGCAGGATAAAGGGAACCGATACACATGAAGAACTGAATTTCAACTAACGCAAGCCCGTGCTAACTTCCCGGCACGTAACCCAGAAACCTCGCCTTCATCGCCCTTCGTTGTGGCCGACCCTCCAGGGGCAAGAAGCCCACAGACTTATTTATTTTTCCAGCCTCGGATTCAGCATCGGGGGCGTTTTAGGGGGAGGGGACCGGCAGGCCCTTGCCCCTCCCCCAAGCGGTCCCTGATTTTCGAGGAACGGGCGGTTGGTTCCAGAATGTGCTGGAAGTTTCTGGAGCACCTTCAACAGTGCTGCGGCATCTGGAAGTTGGCATCCTGTTCGGCTCCCTGTGGAAAGGCCGCGTCTGGCACCGAGGCCGTTGGCGGCTGCCCAGTTCCTGAGTCCCCAGTGGGGTTCGCGTGGGGCGCGTGGTCCTGGCTTCCTGTGGGGGTGGGGCCCTGACCCGGAGCCGTGATTCCGGTGAGGCGGTGGATTCACCCCTGTTCATGGGAAGAAGCCTGACCGACGGTGGAGGCCCACCCCTCCCACACCTGCCACGGGCTGCACGCCCCCCCCCCCCCCCCCCCCCGGGGGGGGCCCCCCCCCCCCCCCGCTGAGCCCGTCCCCTTGGCCAGCCGCACCCCGTCCCCACGACTGCCACCTCGTCCTGCTTCGCCCGGACCGGCTCAGCTCCTGTTCTCGGCACCCCTCTGGCCTGTGGCTCCCGCAGCCGGCGCCCCAAGGACAGAAGCGGGCCGGCTGCGCAGGGGTGCTCGCAGTCTCAGCAGCGGTCCGTGGGGGCCCACGATGCCCCACAGGCAGTGCCCACGTCTGCAGGGGGAGGGCGGCCGCGGCTCTAATCTGCCCCCAGAGGGTCTCCTCGTTCAGGCTGACGCGGCCGCCCGACCCGCCTGCCCTAGGCTCCCTCGCCTCGGCCTGCGCTGTTCTGGGCAAGGGCGGGGCAGACGCCGCTGAGACCCGCTCGTTAGCAGTCCCGGTCGCCGGGGCCTCCCCAGCTACGTGTGGCTGCCCCAGGCAGAGCCCCGTCTGAACCGGCCCGGCCGGAGCGCGGGGAGGAATCAGAAAGCTGACTGCACGCCCGGGACGGGAGGAGCCGCGGGTTCAGGCCTGGCGGGACCGTGCGGCTGTGTTAGCGACGCCTCGGCACAGTGATCACGGGGACGGTGGGGGCAGAGGCAGCGGCCCGTCTTCACAGGCGGGGGGCACGAAGCGGGTCCCAGGCGCCACGGGCTCCAAACCGGGAACCGGTTTCCCTGTGTCCGGCACCCCCACGGCCAGCCCACGGCGCAGGGAAATAGGTGGGGAGACTGCCGGCCTCGGGCTCCGGACCTGCTCTGCCTTCCGCTGGGTGTGTGACCTTGGGTCAGAGCCTCCTGGGATGCCTCAGCACGGGGGGAGGGGTACTCCCCAAAGCCCTTGCGAGCGCCCCTGGGACTGATGGTGCGGGGCCTCTGGCTCACGGTCACTCCCTGTGCGTGGCTGTTTGGCGTCTCAGACACCTGGCGGGACCTTCGTGCCTCGGGAGCCTGAGGGCCGGCTTCTCCTTGCCCAGCGCCGGGCGAGGTGCCCCGAGACACACCCTGTCTTGGCCACGCCCACTACCGCCTGCCCACCGAATGTCCGGGCGAGGCCAGCCGGGTTTCCTTTCGGCCGTTGTGGGCCCCCTCCCCCCCATGCATTCTAGCGTGACTGGCGCATAGTAGGTGTTCAGCGTATGTGTTAGCCAGGCTTCTCCAGGAAAACAGGGCCCGTCGGATGCAGATTCTCTAGAAAGGGCTTTGGTAGAAAGAACTGGCTCCTGTGAGCCCAAGTCTGCGGTGGGGCTGCAGGCCGGACGCCCAGGAGAGCCCGGGATGTGGGTGAAGGGCACGGGAGGCTGCCGGGGACATCTCCCTCGCTCAGGGCCCTGCCTCTGTGTTCCCTTCTGCTCCTCAGGGCTGGCATGAGGCCCACCCGTGTTAAATGTCCGTTCTGCCCAGAACCACCCTTGGGGAAACACCCAGAACAGGGAGCGTTCGACTGATGGTCTGGGCGCCTGTGGCCCAGCCGGGCTGATGCATAAAATTCACCACCATGGTTCACGTGTGTTGCATTGAGAAGATGTATCTGAGCCTCAGGTTTCTTGCCTGTAAAATGGCTCTAATCCTCACTTCTCGAGATTTTCGGGAGCGACAAATGGGGTGCTGGGTGGGAAGGCAGCCCCCACCGGGCCCTCAGCAGAAACCCCCCAGCTGTCATAGCCCCCAGAGCGCGGCAGCTGGGATGTCGGGGAGCAGCTGTGTTGCTGGGAGTCACGCAGGCTCCGGAAGCCGGAGGGCACGTTGTGGGGCACGTCGTCTGACGACGAGCACAAGCCTCCAGACACATCTTTACGCGGAAAGTGGAGGAATCAGTATAGTTATTAGGGGTGAACGGAGCTGGGGAACGGCACACCAAGTGCACGTTTAAGCAGAATCTTTTTTTTTTTTTCTTTTTAATGTTTATTTTTAAAGAGAGAGAGAGAGAGAAAGACAGAAAGATACAGAATCGGAAGCAGGCTCCAGGCTCTGAGCTGTCAGCAGAGGGCTGGGCAAGGGGTTCAAACTCAGGAACTGCGAGATCATGACCTGAGCAGAAGTCGGACGTCCAACCGACGGAGCCCCCCAGGCGCCCCGAGCAGAATCTTTTGCAAGAGTGCTTGTCTCTCCTGTCTTCGAACCGGGATTTCAGGGTTTGAACTCTGCACCTGGGGAGAAAGCCTGCGGCACCTACCCCGTCCCACCCAACTCTTGCCTTCAGGTGGCTGCACTGGTGTCTCCCAAAGGGCTCACCTCCCTGCACAGGCCGTGGGTGGCCGGGGCTGCTGATCCCGCCTCCTCGGCTCCTGCCCTCAGGGCTCTGCCACCAACCGTGGCCAGACACCCTGCTCGCCTGTGGATAGCCTCCTACTGGCCTTGGCCCCCCTCTTCTGGTCATCTGCCCTGGGGAGGGTTCATGGTGAGGACCGTCCCGTGAAAGGAGGCGCTCAGGAGGCGCTCCCAAAAAAGCCAGCGGGCAGAGCGCTGAAGCAGGAGAGGAAGGCCAGGTCCCCCTCACCCCTGATGGTGGCTGTGATTCCGCCCAGCAGCGGCCACCCCTCAGGTCAGGCCGCCAGGGCGAGGCAGCGGGGGTATTTATGTGCCAGCCCCACAGCCGTCAGGTGCCAGGCTGCAGACGGTCCACAGCTTCTACGTGAGATTGTCCTGTGTTCCTTTGGGCGATGTCATATCTGTTAAAACTCGCTACTGGGATACAAAGCAAGTTCTGTGTGAGAATCTATGTGGGAAAGGCGACCAGGGTGGTGGTGTCCAGTGTGAGTCTAGGAACTGAGAAATTGTGCAGTGTCCAACAGGCACACATGTCCCGTTAGTAAGAGTTCTGCTTGTTTATGTATGAAACAGAAATATTATCTTTGTTTCAGTTCCTGCGTACCGACCGTATTTTCAGCCCAGCTGTGGAGCGGTTAGGATATAAATATTTGTGACATTGTCTGGACCTCGTTAGCTAATCAAGGAAACTGTCAGGTATTTCTTTTGGCCTCGGAGTAATCGCTGGGAAGAAGTTACTGAGCCATTGGGCCCCACGAGCTGCGAACGTTCTAGAAGCTCTGGGTGGAGGGCTGCAAACTCACAGGCCCCCTGCCTGTCGGTGCCGCAGGCAGAGGCGCCTGGAGCAGCCCGCGGGCCGCCCTCCAGCGCAGACAAAGGGCCGTGTAGGGCTGGTGTGTGGCGAACACAGCAAAGGAGCCTGAGGGGACAGGGCAGACGCAGCTTCCACTCTGTCAGCGCTTCTCCAGCTGTCGTGTGCACAGGACCCGCCTCGGGGACCTCGCGGAATGCAGATTCTGCTCAGGGGTTCAGCGCGTTTAACCCTCTTGCGGCGTCTGTGGCCCCCACTCGGCCCACCTTCTGTGTCCACAGACTCCTCGTCCAGGACTGGCGTGGGCTCGTGGGGACAGTCCTGGAATCAGACGGCTCCGAGCCCCGTGCAGGTGGCACAGGTCAGCCTCAGCCTGCTTCCTGCGCGGAGGCCACGGAGAGACACAGGGCCCAGCCACGGGTCCCACCCCTCTGGCTGTCTGTGCTTCTTTAGAATCCACCACGTGGAAAGCGGCAGGCAACAGGGAGGGGTGAGGCGGGGAGAGAGCCGGGGGGACGGGGCTTGCCCACCGCACGGTCAGACGTCGAGTGGGAAACACCACCACCGGGGTGCCAGCCGGGGAAGCCCTGAGCACGCCCCGCGGCACACACCCCCTCCCCGTTACAGACAGGGAAGCCGAGGCCCCGAGATGAGCTCGTGGGTGTCGGGGCCAGGACTGGAGCTCGGGGGCGACAGACCCCACACCCAGGACACTGGCTGTCCCCAACTGCCACGCCCGGTTTGGGGTGGCCTGAGCTCCAGATGCTGGAGGCAAGCTGCCCAGATGCCGGTCCAGGTGTGGGAACACGCGCCTGTCTCCTGCAAACAAACGGCCAGCTGTCCCACCAGCACCGCTGGGTCTATGCGGGCGAGCAGGGAACTACTCACTGAAACCCACACAGGACAGGGTGGGAGGCCCCTCTGTGGGGGTGGGGGCGGGGGCTTTTGTAAACACAAAGCCCATTGGACTAGGGTGGGAGCCGGAAGTGTGGTGGCTTCTCATTGGCTGGGCTGTTGCTAGGCGGGGAGAAAAAATCCTCCTCCTGCTGAGGCGGCAAATCTTCCCCTTGGGTCCACAGTGAGGGGCGGGTGCGAGAGGCCCGCGCTGGTCTCCCTAGTTCACTGTAAGATTTCCCTGATCTCACACTTGAATGTGGGGCTCACTGCCGCAGGTGTTGGGGCACCTGCACACGCGGAAGCGGGGGGAGCAGTGGCGTCAGCGGCCCCGCTGGGCTGGCAGCAGGTGCCGCTGCCGAATCCACTCAGGTGGGGGGCTGGCTCCCACCCGGCCAGGCCAGGTCGGGGGGCTGTAGCTCCATGCCCGTGGGGCGTGCACCAGGGGCCCCAGACGGTCTCTTCGTGAGGGCTCCTAACTCGCAGGCCCCTCCCTCCCTCCCTTCCTCCATCATCCTTCCATCCATCCACGCATCTGTCTCTCCCTCCATCAGTCTACCCTTCGTTCCTTCTTCCTCCCTCCCTTCCTTCCTTCTTCCTCTCTTCCTTCCTTCCTTTCTTCTTCCTCCCTTCCTCCCTTCCTTCATCCCTCCCTCCCCTTCTATCCATCCCTCATCCCTCCATCCCTGTGAGAGCCACCGACACCCAGGAGCTGCCAGCTCGGGCTCTGCCCAGGGAGAAGGACTGAGTAAGGCCAGCAGCTCACTTGGGTTTGGCATCCTGTGGTTCCCACTTCCTAACCCTGCTGCTAACATGCTCCCACGCCCTTTGCAGTGGCACCTTACAGTCACTCCCAGCTAAAGATTCCAGATGTGTCCCTTTTCCCACTCGTGTGGGGCTTGGTTTCACGAACTGGCTATTGCACATTTGCTTTGGTTTACCGTCTTCTGCCGTCTGCCACGAGGGTCCTGTGTCCCGGCGGAGCGCTGGACTCAGGAAGTCGAACGGGCCCCTGGAGCAGCCCTGGGCCGAGCCCACCAGAGCCACACCGTCAGGAGAAGCAAGCGCTTGTGGCCTGTGGGGTTTGGGGGTGTTTGTCGCACAGCATTAACATCACGACAGCCGACCGATGTACCGTGGGAACTTCGGACGCTTATGTTAATTTCTGCGAACACCGTTTCCTCGTCTCTGAAAAGTGGCCGCCAGCACCTTGTGGCCCGGGCGTCACGGCTTATGGGCCACGACATGAGCCAAGCCTCCACAGGAGGCTTCCAGTAAGCGGTGATTTTAAATGTATTTTTTTTCAACGTTTTTATTTATTTTTGGGACAGAGAGAGACAGAGCATGAACGGGGGAGGGGCAGAGAGAGAGGGAGACACAGAATCTGAAATGGGCTCCAGGCTCTGAGCCGTCAGCCCAGAGCCCGACGTGGGGCTCGAACCCACGAACCGCGAGATCGTGACCTGGCTGAAGTCGGACACTCAACCGACTGCGCCACCCAGGCGCCCCCTAACAATGTATTTTATTTACCCCCGCATATTCCAGATGTTATAACTTTTACATATGATCACTATAGACATTATTGAGGTATCTTAGTTTTGTACTAAAGCTTTGAAAGTTCCAAATACATTTCATACTTAACATACTTAGTTCAGCTCAGACAGTCACATTTCAGGTGTGCGGTGGCCGCATGGGGCTGGTGGCCATCTGTGTGGGGACACAGCCCGAGAAGGAGCTCGAGGGGGCTCTGTGCTGTGTGGGGAGAGTCCCTGTTGTCTGCAAACCAGAGGCATTTGCTCTTGGATGCGTGTGTGCCGTCCGCACTCCCTTCATCTCTGATCATTCCCGGCGAGTACTCTTCTCTCCCGGCTTCTCCAGATGCTCGCTGTCTTTTAAAGTCGTGACTCGTGTCCCTCTTCCTCGGTGGGTTTTCGCCCTGCGGCTCACTTGTGCCCTTCTTCATTTAGTAAGTGTTTCTTAAACACCTTCTGCGTGCCAGCCACAGTTCCAGGCAGCAGCGAGGCGAACGTCTGTGTTCTCGCCGTTTCCAGTAAGGACCGGTATTTATGTCCTCAGGATTGTGGATGGTGGGAAGTGCTGTGAGGACAATAAAGTTGGCCTGGTGAGGAAATCACTTCTGTTACAAAGCACTAATTTATTCTTGCAGTTTTAAGTCCTATCTCCGTAAAGTTGATTTTATTTTATTTAAAAAAGAACATTTTTTAATGTTTATTTTTGAGAGAGAGAGGCAGACAGACAGACAGACAGGCAGAGAGACAGAGTGCGAGTGGGGTTGGGGCAGAGAGAGAGGGAGACACAGAATCGGAAACAGGCTCCAGGCTCCGAGCCGTCAGCCCAGAGCCCGACGCGGGGCTCGAACCCACGAACCGCGAGATCGTGACCTGGCTGAAGTCGGACACTCAACCGACTGCGCCACCCAGGCGCCCCTAAGCGGTGATTTTAAAAAGAAGTCGTTCGGCGAGAGCTGGATTCAACGGAAGGGCACCGAGCGCCCACTGCGGACGGCTCAGGACCGGGCACCGCCGGGGATAGACTTAAAACCTCTGCCTGTCACGTGATTCGTATTAGCCCCTCACAGGTCTCTGGGCAACAGTCAGGGCCAGGCTGGGGATGGGGCGGAGGTGGAGTCCGAAACCTCTCCGCCCGGCCCACCTACGTCCCAGCGCGCACACCCAGTAACTGGGCCTGTACGCTCCCTTCTTGACCATGGTTGACTCTCTTTTTTATGAGTTTCCGGGCAACAGAAGCAACTTGGCCCATCTTTACCGATCTCCTGACACTTCGGCAAGAGAGCGGGCCCTGGACGCTGGTAACATCAGCGATGCCCAGCGCTCCCGTCAAGGCCACGTTGTTGGAGACTCGCGGTGCTCTCTGGGCTGCTTCCTCCTCGTCCGCTGCTGCCGGAGTGCCCTCCGGGCCTGCACCCTGCCGCAGGGGCGGGGGCTCCGCTCTCCAGGTGCCGGGCGCGGATGAGCCCTGCTCCGTGTGTTCACTTGTTCTCTGCTGGTCAGTTCAGGGGCTTCTCGGGAACTGGAGGGGAGGGTGCATCGGGGCCCGCACTGCGGTCGGCCTGTGGGTGCCGGAGAGCAGCCGGGGCGGGGGTGTCGAGTGAGCTCCGATCGAGCTTCTGGGCTCCGGGCAGGTCTGGGGTTGGCCGCCTGCCAGCGTCCGTGAGGCCGCAGGCGGGAGGGGTAGGGGGTGGGGTCGGGTGCTGCCTGCGTGGTGTCCAGGGAGGTGTGCACACAGCGGGGGCTGCCACCTGTGCCACAGAGGACATTGTGACACTCGACGAAAGTGCCTTCCCCTGCCCCCGGCTCAGATGATGCTGACGTGTGCTCATTTTAGGGAATTCAAACAAAATAAAAATACGTCAAGGGCAAAAGGCACGAAGACTACCCAGACAAGGGGGCGCCTGGGGGGCTCGGTCGGTTGGGCGTCCGACTCTTGGTCTCAGCTCAGGTTGCGATCTTGGGTGCGGGAGTTCGAGCCCCACGGCAGGCTCTGTGATGATGGTGCAGAGGCTTCTGGGATCGTGTCTCTCCTGTTCTCTGCCCCTTCCCTGCTTCTCATATGCGCTCTCCCTCCCTTTCTCCCTCCCTCTCTCCCTCCCTCTCTCCCTCTCTCCCCTCTTCCCCCCACCCCGTCTCTCTGTCTCTCAAAATAAGTAAACTCAAAAAAGATTGCCCAAAATATTATTACCCAGAAACAACCCCGGTAACGTTGTGGTGAGCATGATTCCGGGCTGATTTTTCCGATTGATCTTTTTCCGATTGAGTTGTCTGATGGCCATCTCTGTGTTTTGAAATGGGGTCGGGGGAGGAGGCTCGTCCCCTCAGGGTCTGGAGTCCGAGTCTGGGCAGGAAATCACTGTGGATCGAGTCCCCGCAGCCCAGAGCAGGCGCTGGGGGCCCCCACCCTCGTTCTCTGCCACACGCCTGTCCGTCCGAGGGTCTGTCTGTCACAGCCGTGAGCCTGGGGGACGTCCTAGCTGGACTGCATAAATGAATAATTCAGTGAAAGTGGATAATTTCCATGGCAACCTTGCCAGCCGTGGCCTGCAACGCTGCCTCCCAGGGCCCGGTTTGCCCTAATAAAGAGACGAGTGCGTCAGCACAGAGCAAACTCACTTTTACGGGGCCGGGAAGGAAAGTAGGTCGCAGTAGCGGGCGGGGCTCGCAGAGCCCTGTGTAAGGACGTCGCACGCCCCGAGCCCACGGTGTCGGGGGAACTGCCCTTCCTGGCCGGGGAGAGGTGGTCGGTGGCCCCGGGGAGCCCCCAATTCTGGGATAAAGAAATTGGGAAACGGTCCGTCACTCCACAGCCCGCAAAGGGTCTGCGGTCCCCCTTAGGACGTCCCTGTGAGGTGAGAAAGGGAAACTGAGGCCCACAGCGTTGCCTCTTAGAACATTACCCTGACCACTGAGCTGGCGAGTGACGGAGCCTGGAGGCAGACCCCAGACCCACACGTGGGAGCTGAAGTCTGAAGGGGGTGCTCTGTCCGTCTTCCCGCTTAAACCAGGAGCTCACGTTAACCAGCTGCGGGGTGATTGTGTTTGGGGCCCAGCCCGGGTCTGGGGGCGCCCTCTGGGTGTGTCTGAGGCAGAGTGGAGGGGTTACCTGGGGTGAGTGCAGCAGGACTGGGACTTGGACCAAGGTCATGGTCAAGGCCAAGGTCAAGGCCAGAAGGTCAGGTCAGCTGTCCCTCTGTGGAACTTTCTGATGGTGCCAGATGCCCTCACTTGGGCAGCCAGAGCCGGCCTGCACCTCCAGATGGGAGGGGTTGGGGCACAGTCTCGCTGGGATCCCCGGGCCGCCAGAGGAGTCAGCGGAGAGCAGAGGTGCAGGAGGGAGGGGTCGGGGTGAGGACATGGGGCAGGGGGCAGGGCAGGACTGGGGATGGAAGCACCTGGGAAGGACACGGGGGCAGGCTGGGTCGGGAGCCCTCTTCGGGGCCCAGCCTCTCTCCTGGTCCCCAGGGTCAGCGGGGAAGCCCCAAGAGGCAGGTGCCCTGGACCTCCCACCTGTAGGGCGGGAGCACCTGCGTCTCCCTGAAATGCACTCACGGGCTCAGTTCCTCCCAGGAGCCCGCAAGCCCTCCGAGGTCATTCAGATGACCCTGCCCATGCTCTTCCTGATGGGGCACTTGCCCCTTTTCCTAGGGCTCCCCCTCTGTTGGCCAGACCTGAGGGTCGAGGGTGCAGGCTCCTTGGGTGTGATCTATAACCAACCCCATTAGTGGAGGGCAGGGAGAGACGGAAGACAGTGACATCCCTCCAGGCTGGCGGGGGACAGGTTTGATCTCAGGCAGCCGCCGGACGAGTGGGTCTCTGATCCACACCCCACATGGTGATGGTGTATGCGGAGGCTTCACCTGGGCTCAGTCACGCGGACGGTGCAGGTGTTCTCAGCCATGGCACTGGTCAAGGCGTTGTCTTTGGAGCAGCCTCTGGGAGCAGGAAGGGCAGGGTGGGAGGGGGTGAGCAGCCTGGAGTGCCCGAGGCCAGCCCTCGGCTCAGCCTGCGGTCCTCCCCCAGCAGCACTGCGACCCTGAGCAGAGAAGACGAGCAGGCTCGGGACTCTGGGCTCTTGTGACCTGTGAGGGGGCAGCCAAGTTCATGGTTTGTGTTGGGCTTTGGAGGGGCCTGGGCCAAGGTCTGGCCGGGATCAGGGCTGGGGTCAGGGCCGGGCTTCAGGCGGGATCAGGGCCAGGGTCAGTGCCAGGGTTCAGGGCCAGGGTCTAGGCTGGGGTTCAGGGCCGGAGTTCAGGACCAGGGTCAGGGCCAGGGTTCAGGGCCAGGGTTCAGCTGGGGTCAGGGCCGGGGTCCGGGCCGAGGTTCAGTGTGAGGGCCAGGGCTCAGGGTCAGGGCCAGGGTTCAGCTGGGGTCAGGGTCAGGGTCAGGGCCAGGGTTTAGGACCGGGGTCCGGGCCGGGGTTCAGGGCGGGGGGTTCAGGGCCGGGTGGGCCCACAGGAGACCTTAATGCCAATTGAAAACAGAGCCAAACAAAACAGCTCTCTCCCTTCAAGCTAAAAGTGATGGTGTGGGGTCAATAATTGGAGTCACAACTAGAGCCCCCATATATGGTGGGGAGAGGGCGAGGGGGTGCTGCCTCCCCACTTATTAGATGGCCCAGCACGGCTGCCCTGTCAGAAGGTGGGGCGAGAGGTCGGAGGGCATGGCGGGGGGAGGGTGCGGGTTCCGGGGTTTAACTGCCAGCCTCCCCCTTCAGTTCACATGTGCTCCCTCTGTCCAGACTGTTCTCACACCTGAGGACGGAGCTGGGCACCTGTTGGGGACCCCTCTCGGGCACCGCCTGCAGCCCCCTGGGCCTGTGCTTCTCCCAGCCCTGCTCAGGCGGGCAACCCCCAGGCTGTGCAGGTCAGCAGGGCCTGCCCCCAGTCCACAGCCTGAAGGCCTCGTCTGTTCCCACGTCCCCGAGCTGAGAATGCACTTGGGCACAACCCAGAAGTGGGGCCGTGTGCACACCCCACGGGCGCACCTTTGACCGAAGCGGGTGGGGTCACAGAAATGTGCTTCTTCTCCCCCACACCCCGGCAGTGCCCCCTCCCAGCCAAGCGGCTGGCCTCCTGCACAGGCTGCAGGCGATGCGTCACCTCTTGGCCCCCTGGACGCGTAGCATACAGCCCCGCCCCCTGGACCGCATGACCGCCCCGCCCCACCCAGGTCCTGCTCCTGGAAAGGCAAACAGGGTTTCCCAGATAGGGCTGGGTTTAGGGTCTTGGGATGGGAGGTGACCCTACACGACCGCAGTGGCCCTGAGTGCAAGCCCAGGGGTCCTCTCTGGAGTGAGGCGGAGGGAGATTCGGTCGTAAGAGGAGGAAATTCGGGGAGCGAGGCGGGATGCCGAGCCAGGAGTCCGGGAAGTACAGGGAATGTGGCTCTCGAGGTTGGAAAAGGCCAGGAGATCGGCTCCTCCAGAGGGAGTGCGGCCCCGCAGACCCCTGGGTTTGGCCGGAAAGACTGCTTCTGCCCTCCTGACCACAAGAGAAGAGCGGGTGTTGTTCGAAGCCGCTGGGTCTGGGCGCCCGTGGGGGTCCCAGTCCTCCGAAAGTGCTGGTACGTAAGCCTCTTCCTGCGCCCTGTGCTCTGCGGAGCCCAGGGCGAGACACAACCCAGACAGGGGTCGGCCGGCCCGCTTCATGCCCTCGGGCTCCGGGTCTCGGGGACCCCGGTGTGGACCTGCTCCATCCCCCAGCCAGGCAACCACACGGAGTCAGCGGCAGTCAGGCCAAGAGACGGTGTGAGTGCCCCTGCTCCTGAGTGGGGACCTGTCGTGGGTGTCTGGGTGCGTTTATGAAGGATGTCATTCTAGAACGTGCCCGGGGTGCCCGAGAGCCCTGTGCCCACTTCATGCTGTAAGTCAGCATTTGTCTGCAACGTAAATGTCATCCTCTAAGGCATAGCCCCTTTGTGCAGTACACAACCTGAACAACCATACAGGGTGGCCCTGATGAGCTGCTTGACCTTGGGCAAAGTATCTTACCTTTCTAAGCCTCTATTTCTTCTGTAAAATGGGAGTAGTGAGGTCACCTCCCTTCGTGTTTTCCTGAGGAATTGATGACATGACACAGGTGGGCTCTGGAATAAATACTTAGTAAACAGCATTGGTGTCATCATTGCTGCTGTTATTTTCAGAAAATAGCAGTGGTCCAGGCACGCCCCTAGAGCCCTGCCCGGGAAGCCCTGCCAGTGGAGGGGCAGGTGGCTGGCCTGAGGTCACACAGCCATCAAAGTGCAGAACCACATCAACTCAGACCTCCTGACCCCAGGGCCTTAGCGCTTCCTTCTCTAGGCTTCTATGCAGAAGAGGGGGGAGGGGGAGAGGAAGGACCCTGGGAGGGGCCCGAGAGGGGCTGGCACTTGAGCCGGCTGGATGGCAGCCACAGGAGAGTAAAATGAAGTGACAGTCCTCGAGCGCGGTCTCTCTTTTTCCAATTCAGCTGTGTCTGCCAGCAGCAAATATCATCATTTCAGGCGGGGCGGGGGTGGGGGGGAACCGCTGCTTTCGGGAACCTTTGTCACACGGGCGTAAATCTCTCACGGCTTCCGTCTGCTCTGGCGAAGCCATTCCTGTAAATTACACTACGCGCCCAGCTCCCACCCTCGTCCCGGGCGTGTATGTTCTATTTGTCGGTGGCCATCAGACGCGCTCCGACTTGATTTGGGGCCTCTCCCTCCCCGTCCCCGCGTGGGTCAGTTTGCCAGCCTGGAAGAACAGGAAGAGCGAACATAGCGCCGTGCTGGCCGGGACAGACTGGGCGCCGACCCCGCGCCCGGCACACCGTTCGTCTCGCACCTGACGCTCCGAGGGAGGCCCGTGTCCACGAGCGGCTGATGCTTCTGCTGCCCCGCTGACTGCAAAGTCGGTGGCACACGGGGCACCGGTGCGGGCTCACGACACCATCCGTCCGCTTCCCGGGTGGCCTCCCCGCCCCGGGGGCCTCCGCTGAGGGTCCCTGATGGCTCCGTCACTGGGGCCTGACGCCCAGCCCTGTCTCCCACGTCCTGCCACCTGCAGGAGATCCAGCCGCGGGCTGGGGTGCCCCTCAGATCCGGCAAGTTCTTCGGGACTTGGGGGTGGGGAGGGCGGAGGGCAGGGGCGTGGCTCAGATCTTACAGCGCCCGGGGGGCCTCTCAACAAAGAGCCAGACACCCCACAGTGTCCACGGCCTCGAGGGTGGCACACCCTGGTCCCAGTGGGGGCAGGGACCCCGCTGACCGTGGTCACGGCAGGTGCCTCCCCGGTGCCGCCGCGTTCCGGGCATGGCTCCCGGTGCCGTCCGAGGATCCACCCGCCTGCTCCCTTAAATCCACAACAGCCCAGGGAGCAAAGTACTGTTTTCACCGCCCCCCGTTTTACAGATGCAGAAACTGGGAGGGTGAGGGTTGAATACTTTGCCCCAAATCGCAGGGCTCCAGAGCTGCAGGGCTGGGCCTGGCATCGGGGCGGCCTGGCGCCGGGGCCGGGGGCGGGGGCGGGGGGAGGTGGTTCTCGCCTCCGAGAGCCACGCAGCGCAGACCTCAGAGCCGCCCGGGCCACGAGCAGGCCCTGGCTCTGATGCCCAGTATCCACGTGACTTTGACAAGCCACCCAGCTGCCCTGAGACTCAGTTTCCTTAACGGTTCCCCGAGGGATCCTGCATTAGCTTCCCGGGGCCACGAGCGTGCTGGCCGCCAGCAACAGGAATTTATTCGCTCCTGGCGCTGGAGGCCAGAGTCCAAACTCAGTGTGGGCAGGACAGCCTCTCCCACAGGCGCTGGGAGAGGGTCCTTCCCTGCCCCGTCCAGCTGCTGTGCCCCACGTGTCCTTGCCTGTGGCCGCGACCCTGCATCTCTGTTCACCTTCACGTGGCCTGTCCCCTGTGTACGTGTCTCTGGTGAGGACACTTGTCACTGGATTTAGGGGTAATCCAGGATAATGTCACATTGAGATCTGTGATTTGACTATATCAGCAAGACCCGCTCGTTTCCCACTGAGGTAACGGCCACAGGCTCCGGGGGTCGGGGTGCAGACACCTCTCTTTGGGGGCCACCAGTCCCCCCACGGCAGATGCCGACGCCCGCGTCAGTGAGCGGGATTGGAGCGCCCACGCAGACAGGATGGTCAGGAAATCTCAGAGGAGGCCCCGCCCCCACCCCGACACAGGGTGCTTGGCATGGCCGCCCCGGTCTGGGGCCTCGTTGCCCAGGACCTTGCGGGACATGCACCGTGGCGGTCCTAAGCCCTTGGGTCCTGGGACGTCCACGGCCGCAGCGGGCCCTGCTTCTCCAGACGGCCCCTCCGTGCGGGGTTGGGGCACGGCGCCTGGGGCTCCACGTAGGGGAGAAGCCGCCTCATGAGGGGCCCTGAGAGGCCCTGCTTCTGGGAGGATGCACCACCTCTGCCCTGCAGGCACTTGGCGGGTGTGGTGGGCTCGCAGCCCACGGGCCCCACGGAAACCTGTCCTTGGGGTCAGGCTGAGTCGCAGGGGAGCAGAACGGGTAGCAGAGTGGACCCTGGGGACCTGCGTCGGGGTCTGGGACTCGTGTCGCAGCCTCGACGAGCTCGCCCGATCCCATGAGGCCCTATTAATGCCCGGGGGGCGGTGGCGGGAGCTCTCTGCCCCATCTCTGCAGCTGTTCTGTAAATCCAAAAGGGTATCAAAATATTAAAGTTTTGGAAATTCTCTCTCACCGCTCAATCAGTTCGGGGTAACTAAGGACAATATTTCAGGACCAGGGGTCGAGGAATACCCGGATTGCCAGTGACCTGGACTGTTCAACACAGGTGAGTGTCACAAATTAGATGAGAAACAAATGAATAACGGAGCGGCAGTCAACGTGACAGGTGCTGGGGTCTGCGGGGGCCTCGGGCTCAGGGCGGCCCCTGCCCCCCTCCTTCCCAGCAGGCACATGGCCTTGTTCGCCCGGGTTCCCCACCCCCCTCCCCGGAGCCCGGTCCCGAGCCTCCCCCCGCCTGTCCGGCTGCTCGCCCGCAGAAAGTGCCAGCCTGAGACGGGGGTTCGAAAGGTGAGTCACAGGACCACCTGAGGTCACGGTCTGGAAGGGGCTGGCCCGGCCTATGGTCCTCACCCCGGGAAGCCCGGGGAAGGGAAATGGGGAAGCGGAGTCTGCGTGACAAGTCACAGAGCTGGCCCTCTGACCGTGGGAAGGCAGAACCCCACGCCTGCCGGTCCCGGAGGCTCCGAGTGCATGGCTGTGTGGGCAACACCCATCACCTGTGACGACGTGCAGGGTCACTGAGGACGGCTTCTCCGCGCCCGGATGGGGCCTCGAGCCCTCCAGACCAGCAGAAGGATGAACGAGCTCAGCACGCTTTTAGTCTTCGGCATCTGGTTCCCAAAGACCAGTCGGTGTGGGGGAAACTGAGGCAGCATGGCCGTTTGTCCTCAAGTCGCAGGACAGGCTTCTCTGGAGCACGCTCGGGCTGGCCAGGTGGCCGGACGGCCGACCCGGGAGGCCGGGGTGAGGCTGACTTCCAGGCCGGGTCGGCCGCCGGGAGCCAGCCCCCTCTGGCGGGCAGAGGCGGGTGGAGGGCACCAGGCAGCCCGCGCGCGCCTCACCCCCCCGCCCCCCCATCACATTACCTCACCCCAGGGGGTGTTTCCGGGCCCATTATCACACGCGTGGTCGGCTGGATCTCCATTTGTCACCGCAAACATCAGGCATATGGTAATGGTCCCGTAAAACATGCCCTGTTGGGTCTTAATGTCTATTTAATGACACCTGCTATGAAGGCTCCCGTAACTGAACTCCTAATGGGAGATGTGGGGATATTAGCCCGGGGAAGGCGAGCTCTGTCGGCGGCCGCGGCCTCTCCCGGGAGGCTGAGCCGCTGGTGGGGGTGGGGGTGCAGGGTTTGGCCCCGGGAGGGGCTCAGAGGAGCTGCCCCAAGCACCCCTCTTCTGCCGGGGCCCCGAGGGGGTCACAGAAGTGGCTCCGGTCGGGAAGCGTGGACTACTGAACCTGATTTCCAGTCTCCCTTACCGACCCTCGATGTGGCCCCAAACAACGTCACGCCCTCCGCTCCCCGTTTGCGGCACGTGAGGGCAGGAGGTCCCGGGGGAGGGGGATTGATTCATCGTTTATCCCTGGCCTTCCCAGGAGCTGGACACGTTCCCTCCCCCCCCGCCAAGGACCAAGTGGTCCTTCAGTCTCAGAGAGGCGGCCGGTCTGCACGGTGAACAGAGAATGCACTTGCCTTCCGTTCTCCGGACATAGACCCTCACTCACGTGCTGGCTCGTCGTAAGCTGGGTTAAATACTGTGATGTGCCCTGGTCGGACGCTGGGGTCTGGTTCTCCGCTCCCCGAGTCTGCGTTGGCTCGAAGACAGTACGATGTGGCCGGACGTGGCCCCGCATGACGCAATGGGCCCCCCTGGGGCGTCCCATCCCCTGGAACCTTCAGGTGACCCTGTGCACGGGCAGAGCACATAACAGCGTCCCGGTGAGAGCCGCCCCTCGGAGCCCTTTCAGAACCCCGACCACAAAACTGCGAGCAAACAGAACAGTTGCTTGGGGCGGTTTGTTTCGCCGAGGTGAGCGAGAAAACTCCCCGTGATGAACAAAATTCAGCCCTTGTGTCACAGTCGGAGACTCTAATCACCACCCGGACACGGGAGCACCCACGGGAGTTTGCCGGACCGGCCAGGGAGGAGGGAGTTCAGCGGGGGGAGGGGGGCATGGTGCTCAGAAAGGCTAGGAGGTGTCACGGGAGGCCCCTTGGGTCCCGTCCAGATGCCAGGACAGGGAGCTTGGGGACTGCGGGGACACCCAGAACCACTGGCTGCAGACAGAGTGTCTCCCTGGAGTACGAATTCAGGCCATCAGCAGGGGGTTCAAACTCCTGTCTGTTGAAACCAACGAGAACGTATCACGTGATGTTTTTAAGGCTTGAATTAGATTCAGACGCATTTTGCGCCTTTCCAAGCTGTGCCGGGGCCTCCGTGGAGGGGCAGCATTGGTTGTCTGGGCCCGATGCACGGAAACCTCGAGGGGCTCTCGGGGGGTTCTCGCCTGGAGGAGGGATGTGAGCAGACCCACGGTGGGAGGATCTGTCTGGAAACAAGTGTGGGAGACTGAAGGCAGGAGGCCTCAGAAACGGGGGACGGCCCCGCGAGACAGGAGGACGGCAGGGACTGGAGGAGCCCACGGACTCGGAGCCCACGGCACTCCCGCCGGCCTCTCTCCCCAAGAACATTCCCTCTGGCCTGGATCGGAGGCCCCGCCAAGTGTCTGACATCCTGTGTTCCCCTCCCCGCCCTGTCGTGCCCTGTGGGCACAACATCAGCGACGCTGGAGGCGTGCCCAGCGCTCTGCTTCTTTGCGGTTAGGAATGCGTTGGTCCACGTGGAGCGCGAGGCCCCCGGAGAGTGGCTGAAGCAAGTGCTGCCCGGAACTACGCGGGAACAGGGCTGGAGCAGGTGCCCAAGGAGGGCGTCCGAGGTCAGGGTCGTCCCAGGCGCGTGGCTTCATCGGGCCCGGGTGGCTGGATGTCCTGAATGCGCGTTTCTGGCGAGACGGCAAACGAGCAGTGTCTCTCGTGAAACTCTGTGCCTTTATTCAGGAAGGAATGCGCTCACCGAAATTTCCATCTGCTCTCACGGATGGGAACCGAGGTGCGCGGCCCCCGTGGCCACGAGGGAACCCGGGAAGGCGAGCCTTCCATCCGGATGCATAGCCACCCCAACAAAATTGGGGTCCTCCTAGTAAAGAAGGGGATTGTGGGTATGGGGTGGGCACCTGGCTGCATCTGGTATAACGCACATCGGTCTGTGTCATTCGGGCAGCGGTCCCGTGATGTCATTTTACGGATGAGGGAATTGAGGGACAGGCAGGTCAGGTCATGTTTTCCCGTAGACGACGCAGTAGATGGAGGAGCTCGTGGTAAAATGGGGGTGGGGGTGGGGACGGGGGTGGGACCGCGCATTGGTTCTTGGGCTTTGCTGCTGTATCCCCATCACCTGGCACAGTTACTATTTGGCTCGGTGACCGAATGCTTCGCGGACGACCCGGTAACACTCTGTGCCCATCTCGCAGCCGGCCTCCCGCTCCTCCTTCTCGGTGGAAGGAGACCCGAGAGACTCCCCACCCCCGCATGCCGTCCCTCTGGGCCGGGTCAGCCTGGGAGGACCAGGTTCAGGCGACCGCCAGCCCAGCCGTGTTCGGCCGAGAACACCAGGACCTGATGAGGTCTGAATTGTTCCAAGGAGTGTTCTTAGCAAGTTGTAAATATACCTCCCCACGTCCCATCGTTGTGCATAATTGATACAGCTGATGAAAAGCAATCATGATCCCGTGAATCATTTCTATTTACGAGAACATTTCATACCCCGTCTTCCAGAAGGAGGCACAAAACACACTTTAAAGGAAAACGTATTTGATACTGACATATGGTAAGACCGTACCGTGTTCCGCTTCCTCGCTGGCTCCTGGTATGTGAGAAAGAAGAAGGAAAACTCGTAATTACTGTAGATTTTATCTTATTTTTTTCAATACGCGCAGATAATTTCTTTTAAGTATAAACGAGGGCATTTGCAGAAATGACGATCTGCAAATCTCCACTTGGTTTGCCTTAGGATAAGAAACGTGGCCGGTACTTGGGATGTGATTATTTGCTTACAGGCCTGTCTGTCTCGCTTAAAGAAACAGAATGAGTCTCGTGCTAATTTATAGCCACCCCACGCTTGACCTCCATCACTCCTGCTAAGGCTGAGCACAAGCGTCTGTGTGTTTAGTGTATGAACTTAGGGAATAAGCCTTCTCGAAGAAATCCCAAATAACCCTGACGGGGGGAGTCTTTCTTATTTCCAGTGATTGTCTCTGTGACAGTCGGGCTCATGGAGTAAGTGTGGGGGACTTGAACAAGCAGGGTTGTGTCAGTCAGCAAATGCAGCCGTGCTGTGTAACAAACCACCCCGAAACGCAGTGGCTTAAAGCAAAAAGCGTTTCTTCTAACCATGGATGTGAGGGTTGATGGCAGTACAGCTAATCTAGGTTAATCTAACTCAGGCTATAGGTCAGCGGGGCAGGGCTCCAGGCTACGGGGTAGACGCGGGTCTCTTTGCCACGTTTCTCCCGGGCCCCGTCTGAAGTGGTGTCCTCGACCTGGTGCGTAATCTTCTCCTTGAATCACAGGAGTTACAAAAACAGCGACCTCAGTTGCACAAGGTCCTTGCAAGCCTCTGGTTGCATCACGTCTACTAACATCTCGTTGGCCCAAACAAGTCACAGAGTCAGGGAGTGGGGAGGGCCGTGGGGCTGTGATGTGAGTAAAATCTGTCACAAAGCAGTGACGTGTTGGAACCCAAGATTCAGTCTGTCTCCCAGGAAGCCACAGGGTAGAGAGTGGGGAGCAGATCAACGGAGGAGAAGCAGAGGGGATAAGCCAAGCTGGGGAGCAGATGGGCGCGTGTGTGACGCACGCAGGCCGCCAAATGAGGTTTTAGTTCCCGAGGGACAGGGCGCACATGTCCCAAAGACCCTCCAGGTGGAAAGGGCAGAGCAGCACACCCCTCCCCCGGTGGAAAAGCAAAAATCTGTCGTTTCCCCACCATTCGTTGGTCTTAGGTGAGCAAAGACCCACGGCCCCATGGCGGCCGTCCAGGACGCCCGCGCGCGCTGTGCGCCTCCTATGCCAGCTCTCTCCTTGCGCCGTGGCCACCTGGGCTCTGCTCCCGCGGCCCCACTCTTCTCGTCTGTCCCGCGGCCCCGATGCCTCCGAGTCTGGCAGGCACTCGCCAGACTCCCTTGTCCGCCTGTGGCGCCCCCGCGGCCTCTCCCGAGAACCCCCGCTGCCCCAGGATCCTGCTTTGTGACTCATTTACATTCCCCTCCTGTCTCCCGGAACATTCCTTCCCCGTGTCTTTTCCTGGCTCCTCGGAACGTTCGTTCGTTCGAGGGGGAGAATGTTGGCGGCGGAGACGGAGGGAAGTGCTTGGCAGTAAATGGCCCAACGTCTTGCCTTGGAAGCGCCTGCAGCCTCCCGCTAACAGCGTCTGCTGTTCCATGGGGTCGGGTGGATGGCGGGCTTCTCTGTGACCTGCGGCCGCACCTGAGCAGTGACCCCACTCCAGCGTCCACGCATAAGTGCAGACGTAAGCTCGGTGGCACTGGCCACGGCATTTCCACCCTTCTGAGCCCCTGGGAACAGGCTGGTGGCTAAGTCACCTCCACCTAGGGTGTGGCAGGCGGGGTCTGCACGCAGGCGGGGAAGGGGCCCTGAGCCCCTCTGCACGCCTGCCCGCCCCAGCTCCTCCCCACCCCCTCACCCTGCACAGTTCAGCACAAACGCCACTTCCTCCATGAAGCCCTTGCAGATTCTCCTGCAGGAAACCACCCCGTGGCCTCTGCACCGCAGCCCCACCTCTGCGCCTCTTCTGGAACATTCGTTACCGTCCAGCTCGCTCCGCTGTTTCTTCCGTCTGCGCTCACGTGCTTCCCGGCCTGGCTGTCGGTTCCTCACCGGCCGCCGGGAGTTCGTTCCAAGTTTTGCTTTTCCCTGGTACTTAGCCAGTGATTCGAGTGGAGGGGGTCCTCGATAAATAGTCGGGTAATGATCGCATTGTGGGGGGAGTGGCGATCTGAGAAGAAATCCGATCCGGGCTTAAAAGCTCCCGTCTCAAGCTTGTGGCTTTGGAAGAGAGGAGAGTAAAATCAGGTTTTATTGAATCTGTCTGCTCTTTGCAGAGTTATTTCGTGGTCTCTTTCATTGGGCCAATTACATTTATGAAGATGAATTATGACAGGCGAGAACCACTTGCATGGATTACTGTGTGCTAACTGTGTAATTAGCGGCCAGCGTCTAGGAGGGGAGTTTGTTGGATATTTCCATCAGAAAAAAATAAAAAAAACCAAAACACATTACGATCCATAAAAAACAATGAGCAATGATAATTTCATTTTTATTGGTCATTTTAAAACATTCACTGATAATTTCCCCCGTGCTTAATAGGCATATGCTTGCCTCCTTCAAAATATGTCCATAAGCTTGTTGCAAAAAAACAGTCTTACATGATTGTTCAGCTTCCTCCCCTCGTGAAAGCCAGAAGGAAGTCTTCCAGAGGCAGAAGGTGTGGGGTTCGTGGAGGGCGTTCACACGAGTCAGCGGGTCGACAGGACCCTTCCCGAGGGTGGACTGAGCGTTGCCCTTTCACACCCGAGGGGGTTGAGCCTCCGTCGGGCATCTGAATTAAAGCAGGATGAGCCCCTGTGACCCGTCTGGTTTCCCGTCCTTTCCATCGGTAACCAAGAGGGGACTTGAGGTCCTTTTGGGGGGGCGGGGACCCCCAGCCCAGGCCAAAGGGAAGCACACACCAAGTGAGAATAAATGGTCACCGTAGGAGTGAGTGCCCCAGGCGGGCTGAGTGCTGGCTGCGTGGCTGGGCGGCTGGGACGGGGGCTCTTGCCACGTCCCGCTCTGTGTGGTCCCCGCAGAGACCGCGCACCCCCCACCCCTAACTCCGGCTCTCGCGACCAGAAGACCAGGGGCCAAGGGGAGGTGGTCACGGCCTCCAGACCATCCCGGTTCAGGAGGGGAACCGCCTCCGTGTTTCCAGAACCACCGTAGGAAGGGATCTCACTCTTGCCGAGCGGAAGTTAAATCCCCCACGTGGAACGTGTCTCCTTCTCTTCTTGCTCCCCTTGCCCATCCCCCACGGGGCTCCGGCCCGTCTCTGACCTCTGCGTGCAAAGCCAGAAGCCAGCACGGACGGGAACGGAGATGGCTTGGGAGGGAGGCGCCCACTCACCGGCCTTCAGCGCGAGCTTCTCTCCGGAGACAAGACCCACCCTCTGCTTGTGTCGTGAAGCCTGACGAACCCTCGGAGTGTGTGTGTGATTACGTGTGCATCTGCATGTGTGTGCGCATGTGCGTGTGGTTACACGTGTGTGTGCACGTGTGCATGAGTGTGTGTGCACGTGAGTATGCACGAACGTGTGTGTGTGCGTGTGTGTGTGAACACGGGTGTGCACGTGAATGTGTATGACCGAATACCTGTGTTCCCGTGTCTCCAGAAGTCCCCAGGATGGGAGGACGGGGCCCCCCTCGGAGCGTCAGGTCAGGCTGGACGGTGGCCAGCGGGCAGGTGGGCCACGTTCTGCGTTTGTCCCTGGCTGTGCCCCGGGTGCACGTGGCCGCTCCCTGAGCCGAGCGTGTCTGCCACGTGCTCGCCAGCACCGGAGGCTCGTCTGGGACGGAGACCCGGGTCGCTCCTCCCCCGTCCCCCCAGCAGCCTCCGCTCTGCCGGCCCCTGTGGTTCCCGCAGGCAAAGTCACGGCTGCGGCCCGGCGCCCGTATATTCAGTCAGCAAACGTTTAATGAGCACCTAGTGAAGCCAGTGGGTCAGGGCCGTTAATCAGGAACCGAGTTGGAATCCCAGCCCTACCGTCCCACCCTCTCTCTCGGAACCCCGTTTGCTTATCTCTTAAATGGGCGTAAACACAGTACGGGCCTCGGGAGACCGATCTGGGGAAGCCAGCGGGATCACATTTTAAAGCCCCCCTGGCTCTTAGCTGCCGTTACTGGCGTTGACGTTGTCACGGTCAAACCAGGTGTCAGGCGCCCACCCCGTGGAGGCTCACAGTCCGGCAACGGCAGGTAGGAAGGGCGCCCGTGATGGGGAGCAGCTTGCGACGCGTCAGATGGTGGAGACGCCCACCATTTCTGCCTGGGGGGCAGAGAAGGCCGACGGAGGAGGCAGGTAGCTGGGCCGTGAAGGATGTTTAAACGTTCGGAGTCAGGGACGGGGAGGAAAGTCATCCCAGGAAGACAGAAGAGCGTGGAAGTCCAGCCGTCTGAGGCGGCCGAGCAGATTGGGGATGGCGGCCACGAAGAGGACGGTTGTGTGGCCGGATTACAGAGAGCCTTGAATGCCAAGCCAAATGGGGCATCTGGATTTAATTGTCTGGGCCGCGGGAGTGGTTCCGGCGTCTTAAACAAAGGAGCAGCAGATCGGATCATTGCCAGCGGTACGACTTGCCATTATAACGGTGAATACGTCTACCCAAGACTAAGGAAGTTGGCAGGAATAAGCGGCCAGATTTTCAGTGCTCTGCCTGTGAGCCCGCTTCCTGCCTCAGGAAAAGGGGCCAGGAAGGGTGACGTCACGGGAGCTCGGCGGCCTCCTGTCCAGAGCAGGCAGCCAGCTTGTGCTCGCCAGGGGCCCCGAGGCCGGGAGGTGACCCAGGTGGCATCTGGAGACTGGCTTCCTCCGATCCTCACAGCCTCAGTGGCTCCTAGGTGACCGGAGTAGCTCCTGGTGAGAAACCCAGGCAGGGGGGGGGGGGTGGGGGGTGGAGCCAAGAGAACCGTGGGGACCCACATCACCCTGTGATGCAGGGCCGGGGCAGGATGTCCTCATGGGTGAAGTGGGCACAGAAAGCCGGTCACAGCGAGTGGAGAGGATCTGGGACAATATGACCTTCAGGGCGCCCTGCGGGGTTACAGCAGGTGCTCTTAGCAGGCAGGTGTGGGCAGGGCCTCTGAGACACTGAGCAGAGGCTAGTCCGCCCATCCTCACCCCTGCCCCAGCACCTCTGCCTCCCGCACCCCTGCCTACCACTCGTGCCACTTGCAACCCTGCCACCCTCACCGCTGCAGCCCAGACATCTTTGTGCCGCACCCCTGTCTCCCACACCCCTGCCTCCCTCACCCCTGCTGCCCACATCCCTGCCGCCCACACCCCTGCCTCCCGCACCCCTTCCTGCCAGCAGGCTCTGCCCAGGGCTGGTGGGCGGGACAGGGCGCCTGGCCCTGGAGGGGTTGTCATCACGGAAAACCGAAGCGCATCAGGCGGCTTTCTCCACGCTCTCTCCCAAGAGGGTAAAACACACTTCCTACATCTTTTCTTCTAGGACCTTTGAAGTTTTCGCTCCAAGTGGTAAAACACATCAACGAGTTTCCCCATGAATATTTATTGAAATGGCACCTTTAAGACAAAGCCATTGTAGTGAAACTCCCAGGAAATGCATTTTGTGCAGCCATTGATCTTAAAATATTTACTACGAATGTGCTCATCTTGCAAATACCGCACATCGCTCTTTGTTGTTTGTTCTGGGATTTGGCCTACGTGGTCTCGTACGGTTGAGCTGGGTCGGCAAGACCATCTTCTGGACGGCATTCAGCTTCCTTCCTCCTTCCTTCCTTCCCTCCTCCTGGCCCTTGGTTCGCTGGTTTTGCCACCTCTGCGCGCATCCCTGGGCTTCCCGAGCGGCTGGCTGGGGCCGGGAAAGACACACCTGTAGCAGGTGAGCTCTGAGAAGAGACACTAGAGAGTCATGGACACTTGAGCAAGAAAGAGCTCGGCCGTCACCTTGCCGGACGCCCTCACTCACCCTCGAAGGTGCCCGTTGGATCAGAGCTACCTGGCACCCCCACCTGCCGGATCAGCAAACCACGAGGACTCGGGGAAACAGGCCTTTGGCACGTTCTGGTGGGGATATGAACCGCTACGGACTTTTCGAGGGTGAGGCCACCCAACATCCATCACGATGAGAACGCCACCCGGCCTCTGAGCCAGCATGCACCTTTGGGGGGGTCTGTCCCTCCGTCCTGAAAGTAGGAGATGTCCGTGCACAGCAACGCAGGCTGTCACGTAGAGGGTGGCGGCCCCGCCAGAAGCCGCGTGCACACCTGCCCAAGGCGGTCGGGAAGGAAGAACCCCCCCCTCCTGTAGACTGCTGGTCTCCGAGGGCTTCTGGCCTCTCCGTCAATGCCAGCTCGCACGTCCACGGTGTGTGTGTGCATTTGTGCGACCGAATGTCTTATAGACAAACGGAAGATAGACATTTTAAAGGGATGGGCCAACACGCCGGATGTCTGTTCCTCCTGCCAATGGGGCGTATGCTCCTCGAGTCGGACGTCCTTGCGGGACGATGTCATGCCGCGTTCCTGGAGCACATCGCCTGGTGGAGACTACAAAGACAGAAAAGCCCGGGCCTCGTGCGGTCACGTCATTGCAAAAACCCACGACGGCCTTCAGAATTCTCCTACCTCGGTCTGCGGACCGCGGGTAATGTTTTACGGGCACAGAAATGTAGGTCTGGACGCCTTTGTGCGTTTATATGGGCACACGGAACAGGGTGGGTGGGGTGGTCCTCCACTGTCCCCCCCGGAAGCACAGTGGGGGCTGGACGGGAACATGGGAAAAGGAGAAGAGTGGGGGACAAGAAGGGATTAAAAAGGTAACGCAAACCGAGAAGATATTCGCGATAGCACGCTACCTAGGAAGGAAAGTAAACGGCCGTGCGCTGCGTCCGCCCACACGGGGAGAAGGTCGACGTGCGAAAAGGCGCCTGGGCGCCCCAGGGACGAGTGCAGGTTTTGATGGGACGAGGGGCGCAGTTTTTGTCTCGGGTTTCTGTTGTCATCGTAACGTCGGCTGGTCCTCCCCGGGGCATTTCCTTCTGGGCTCTCGTCTCTGCACAGGGTACTGTTCCTGCTTCCCCGCAGGGAGAGACCCACGACCGTGTGCCTTCCCCTCACGCACGAGCAGACGGGCTGGGGTCTTTGGGGCCAAGGTCCTGGTGCTGGAAAGAGAGAGCCCGACTGCCCCGGGTCAGGTCAGGGGACAAGGTCATGGGGTCTGAGTGGGTGTCAGAGCACAGACACCAGAGCCCGAGCCCCCAGATCCCGGGCCTGGTGGCCTGTCCACTCGTCCGAGCTTCCTCGTTCCCGTGTCCTTGGTCTGGTGACTCGAGGCAGGACGGCTCAGTGATCTGTGGGTTCAGACAGGCGTTCCTGTGGGAACAGAGGGACTCCCAGCAGAAGGTGGCTGTTTACAGAACACAGCATTTCCACCTGTGGCCCCTCTGTGCTCTGCACCAGGCAGTCTGCTCACGGACTCCGCTGTCCAGCACGACCAGCAGGTCTGAGGGTTTGTCTGCTCCCTGCGCAGCATCCGGGCCCTGAACGGTGTCACAGCTCAGCCTGCGGACAAGGACGGAGACAGAGAGACAGAGCGTGGTCCTGGCAGAGTCCTGAGGGCCCGGCCTCCGTGGCTGGGACGAGCCTCGTCGGTGCCCTGAGGGGCAGGGGACAGAGCCTGACCTGGACGCCTCCTCCATCAGACTCTGTGGGTCGTGGATGGTCCCCCTGCCCTCGGCTGCTGGGCCATTTGAGACAAGACTTGACATGTAGCCCTGTCACCCTTCCATCCTTCTGGAAATCTGTCATGGTAAATAAATGCTAATAAGGCGAGGGACACAACGTGGGTGGTTTCCCAGGGATCAAGCTGCACTGCCCAGGTCAGGTCGACACCGTCCTCAGCGGGGGGTGGGGGGTGGTAGTCGGGCCAGTGCGGCTGAGTGAGCGTCAGGACAAAAGCGAGGAGTCGCTCAGTGTTTTCCGTTTGAACATCTCATTAGACTCTGTGTCATTCGGGGCGCACTGGCTGGCGGAAAGGTGATGTTTAAGGTCTCTCACGGAGAGCCAAACCCTTCATTATGTGATGGAGGTTCACGTGGCCTCGGAAGAGGGGCGTGTGGGCGGCGGGGACAGTGGGTTACGTTGAGCTGTTCTGCGGGTGAGCCTGAAGACTGGCCAGCGTTTTCTGCCCTCGCGGGTCCCCTTCCAGGCTGAATGTGGGGACCTGGACGGTCGTCTGCGTCTGCAGTTGGAGGGCGGAGGCTGCAGGGAGCGGGGCGTGCAGAGGTGGGGCCACGACACTTGGCCGGGGTGTGCGGGGCGACGGGGAGGGGGCTTCCGACGGAGCTTGGTTCCCGAAGGGACTCCCTTCCGGCCCGTGTGCCCCTTGTGGCCCCTTCTCTGAGTGCTTCTAGCAAATGCAGCAAAGTGATGGGACCCGCGGGGCTGGGTCACAAGGCGGGCGTCCACGTTGCTCACACCCTGTGCCCTCCCCCCTCCTCTGTCCGACGGAGCGAGTGAGCCACGTGGGTGAGGGCCTTGCGGGGGGGAGTCCTCTGTCCTACCACCCGAGAGGAGCCTCATCCTGTCCACGGCGGGCGAGGGCTTGGCAGTCAGCCCCCTCAGGGCTCTGTGGGTCCGCGGGCTGCAGGGCCCTGGTCGGCTGTGCCTGGACTCCCGACCCACAGAGACTCCGAGTCTGTGAGCGTTTGCTCCGAGCCGTGGTTTAACGTGGCCGTTCTGGAGCGACCTGTGGCACGGTGACGGGTCACTCGCGGGTTCAGACTCTGCGGTGCCACTGGGGTGGGGGCTCCGGCCTCCAGGGGGGCAGACCCCCTGCACGTCCCCCCTCCCCCCCTCCCCTGGGCAGTGGGGCTGGGAGGAGGTGCCCGATGCCCCCGGCCTGGGCCGGCGTGTGTGTGTGTGTGTGTGTGTGTGTGTGTGTGTGAGAGCCCGGGGGGCTGTGTGCCCTCTCCTTGCTACGCGCAGCCAAACGCGCTTGCCCTCCTCTGCTGCCCTCGGGAGGAGGGGTGTCTCCGTCTCACACCTCGGGGCCCATGACAGAAAGGAGGTTTCCATTTCGGGCAGGTGTCGCTGTGGGTTTGACGCTCAGCTTGAGGTGCCGAGCGGCTGAACCGGGGGCAAAGGTGGAGGGAGGCCGTTAGGCCGTCTTCCCGAACACCCACCGGCAGGGCCCTGGACAAAAACCTTCCGCTTCAGCCACGGCCCCCAGCTCCCAGACGGGAGCGCGAGGCAGCATTTTCCGGGAAGTGGTTGTTTTCCTGGAAAACTTTTTAAAGCCAGATGGTCCGGGACCGTCCCGCCACCCTGCTTCCTTCCCCTGATGTTTGCCCCGCCCCCTGCATACGAGGCCCGTGCCAGGAGCTGAGGCCAGAAAAGTAAATACGGAATACAGGACTGTCCCCGTCCCCGCTGGCTTAAAAGCCAGTGATGCGAACATGTAAATCTAGCTTTTCTAGTGAACTGAAAATGGTGATTGTTTATCGAATTTAAAACATGAAGAATGGGAGGAATACACAAAAATCATCCTGAGGGTATTTGATGCTTTTCGTGGGCACTATCCATTTTTGGGAAGACCTGGCAGAGACCAGCCTCTCCAGCGAGGGTCTGGCCGTGATGGTGTCACTGTTGAGGCCAGCGTCCTGAGCACGGGCACGGGTGGTCCTCGTTGGCCAGGCTGTGCAGATGACATCAGGATTTTAGAGCGCCCAAGCTGGATGAGGTCTTAGTTCTTCTTCCAAACTCTTCAGGGTTTGGGTTTTTTAAAAAATATTCCTAATCTTTATTTATTTTTGAGAGAGAGACAGAGCGTGAGCAGGGAAGGGGGAGAGGGAGAGGGGGAGACACAGAACCCGAAGCAGGCTCCAGGCTCCCAGCCGTCAGCACAGAGCCCGACGTGGGGCTCGAACTCATGAACCGCGAGATCATGACCTGAGCCGAAGTCGGATGCTCAATTGACGGAGCACCCCGGGCGCCCCAAGTTTTTGTTTTTGTTTTTTTTACGAGGAACTTGAGATTCAGAGAGAAGACAGTCGTCCGGGGTCACACAGTGCTTGCGTGTGATGCTCCTAGGTCACCTGATCTGATTTTCACCACCAGGGATCTGGATCCCAAGGTGGCCGGGGAAGCAAGCACATGCTGAGCCCTCCCGTCCCCAAATCAAATGGATGCCGTGACGTGTTTGTGCTGGAGCACAAGGAGGGCGAGCAGCGGGCAGGAACGGAGCCCACCCTGAGAGGCAGCAAACAGAGAAACAGGAGGCGGTAAGAGCCCGGGACACAGCCGGGTTCGTGCCTCAGAAAGCAGGCGGGTCCCACTGGGAGTCAGCGGGATGGGGGAGCTGGAGGCGACCTGGGGTGATCCACGGGGTCATCGGCTGCGCTCCCAAACCCGGGATCGCCAGGGTGGTTGACTTGATGGCGAACGTCCTTCTCGCCTGTAACGAACGCACAGCCGTCAACATTCGATCCATGAAAACCAGGAGCTTTCATGAGAGAGATGGCAAGGTGGACACGGAGAAGCTCACACCTGAGGAAACCGAGTTAACAGAGCTCTGAGTGTATTTAACATCCTCGAGTAGACGTGAGGGGGCACCATCCACGGAGCCACTCAGATCGTGATCAGAATCACTTAGAAGCCCCAGGAATTAAAAAAACCTCACGTAATTACGGAAATCAACAGGTAGGTTGGAGGGAAGTGTTTGCAGTGAAAAGCAAATGACAGTTTCTGACGATCAAAGTGCAGAACGGCCGTGAGACCCGGCGCGGTGGGGTTGAGAGACGGCCCCCAAGGGCTGGGTCTGGAGTCCCGGCCTCGGGGAGTGAGCGTTGGAGAAGGGACGAGGGGGCCGTGGGAGGTGGGGGCAACACTGAAGCCCAGATAGTGGAAGATCCACTATGCGCTGTGCACGACTGATTACAAACGGGAGCTCGCAGGTGGCCAGTGTGGACTGGGGACACAGCCCTGACCGGCGCTGACGCCCCCAAACGCCCACCACACTCTGCCGCCGATGGGGAGTGATGAAGGCACCGGGTTCTGGACTCTTCCCACATTGGTGCCGGCCAGATAGACCCAGAGGGGGGTCCCTGGGGGCCCGGCCTCCAGGCATTCGTGCCTTCGTGGGACCCCTGCCCCCCGGGGTGAGGGTAGGGCTGTGAGGCTCCTGTGCCACGGGATGCGGCATAGGTCACGGGTGGCGTTCCCGTGATGCTGTGACACAGGTGGGACCCCGAGTCCCCCGCCCGGCAGCCCCAGAGAAGCCAACAGCCACGTCCCGACCCTCGTAGGAGAGGCCCACGTGTCAGGACTGGGTGTGGGCCAGAGGGACCCGGGGCCTCGGCCCTACGACCTGCCAAGAGTTTGGGTGAGGCTGGGCACAGACGTGGCCCCAGTCAAGCGTCTGCGAGGGGTGTGGCCCACTGAGGCCCGGAAGTGGAGACCGGAAGTGGAGGCCCGGCTGAGCCCCGGAAGTGGAGACGCCCTGAGACCCGGAAGCGGAGGCCCGGAAGCGGAGGCCCGGCGGAGCCTCACCTAGCTGCCCGACCCCGGCGGCGCTGCAGGATGGTGCCTGTCCGGCCGGCTGAAGCTGCGGGGTTCGTGGTGATTTGTCACGCGGCCATGGAAAACCGACTCAGGTGATTCTGGGGAGGTGTGGTGTCGACGTGGGGCCGATCCCGGGGCGCAGTCTGGACGGCAAGGGGTGGGCAGGGAGGGAAGCGGCCTCCGATGTGCGCCCCCCCCCCCGGCTTCCTCCCGATGCGCGTCAGCTGGGCCGGGGGGTCCGGCTGTGGGGGGCAGGTCATCGAGCGACTTGACGCCGGAGCCCGTCCTGTGGTCAGGAGGGCAGGCACGAGGGCAGCCGCGGCGCCCCCTGCGCGCACACGCGTCTGCGAACACGCTCGAGGCCCGTCTGCCAGCGGCTGCGCCAGCGGGACCCGTCTGCTGCCCGGGTGTGGTGACTGAGGGTGAAGACCCCGGGCACGTCACGGCCCCTGCCCTGCTCCTCCTGGGCGGGTCAAGCGCCCGCCGTGCTTCGATCGAACAGCCCTCAGCGCTGAGCTCCGGCGCCGCCCGAGCGCGTTTCCGCGAGCGGGGTGGGGGCGGGGACTCGCAGGCTCACTGCCAGGTGCCGGGTGCAGGTGCACACTCAGGGCTCCAGCAGCGTCGCCGGGTCGCGGGGAGGCCGCGAGGGGGGGGAGGGGCGTGGAGCGGTTTCTGGGAACCGACCCGCACTCCCGCAGTGACCCCGTAGGAGACGCGACCGCCCCTGGGGCCCAGTGGCCGGACGGGCCGCGGGTACCGCCCGCCGTGTCCGGTAGAGGGGGAAGGGCAGAGTCAGAGGAGGGGGCTCCTCAGCGGCCTCAGCCCCCGCCCCGGCGGCAGCCACGTGCCCCGGCCAGCGTCCCCAGAGCTGCGTGGCACCCAACGGCTCCCAGGGGCAGTTCCCCGCCCGGCCAGGCCACCCCACGTCCAGTCCAGACGGTGAGTGTTCTCGACGCCACCGCACATTATTCCCCCGCGGAAGGAGGCAACGGGGCCACCCGTCCACGGCGCTCAGATCGGTGTCCCCGTGTGTCACAACAGCCAGTCCTGGTTAAAGACTGGAGCCGCGACTGGTCCTCCTGAGCAGCTCACCCCGGCCCCACCCGGGGAAGCGGCGGCTCCCGGCCCCCAGCTCGTGCGGGCGTGGGGCTGGGTCTTCACCTACGGCCACAGAGGCGGAGATGGTGCGAACCCTCCATAAGTAACAAAGGCCCAACTCAAGCCGACGTAAACAATAAGGGATTTATTGGCTCACGTAACAAAACCGTCCACACGGAGCGCAAACGCCGGCTAAGCTTGATCGTACGTACTTAGCGATGTCACCAAGGACCTGGTGTTTCTGTGCCCTCAACTGTCCCCACAGTGGGATCCACTTCAGGCTAAGGATGGGGCGCCACCCACGACCCCTCATGCCAGCAGCACGTCTCTGCTGGACATTCCCCACGTGGCTCTGGCCGAGCTGTGTCCGTGAACCAACCCGTAGCCAGAGAGTCGGAAGGAGCCGCTGGCCTCGTCCAGGCTGGGGGTTCCACCCCAGAGGTGGGGACCCTGAAACCCCCCAGCAGAGATGGGGGCTGCTGGCAAAGCAGATGGCACAGCCGACACCCCCCACCACACCCCTGCATCTTACACGCCAGCTTGCCCTGTGCTGAGCGGAGACCTGTGTGTGTCCAGCGTCCAGGACGGTTGATCCCTGGACACCAGCGAACTGTGCTGGAGGCCACCGTTCTGACTCCTCCGGCCGGAAGAAAACGAGCCTGTGCCCCAAGAGCTCTGACAGCCACGAAGGCCACCCCCAGCACTGCCTTCTCCCCGCAGGGGGCCCCAGGAGCCGAGTGGCTCCTGCTACTTTTCAGGGGAAAATGCATCGTGTGCGCAAACGTTCGTGCACTCAGGATCTGATTTTAGCTGTGAGACACTTCACTACAAGATGCGCATGTAATTAAGCAGTTTCCTTCCCCAGGGTCTGGGAGCCTGACTGCTCTCTCATTGACACATCACTGCGATTATCAGAAATAAATGTCTTAGCTTTTTTTTTCTTTTTTTTTTGCTACGTTTTGGCTTTCCCAAATTGATCCACGACGGGAGCAGGAACCCGTGGAAATTGTGTTTTCACACAGGTTCGTGTGACTTTGCAGCCTCGCCATTGAGGGTGGGGCCTGGAGGCAGTCGGGGTCCTGCCTCAGGTCTCCCCCCAGATTCACACCGGCTCTTACTCCTTGGCCGCTTGGGGTAGAAGCGGAGGGCTCTGGGAGGCTGCACTCGCAGAGACCCGACGGACGTGTCCTGAGGACAGCCGGTCCCTTCCCCTGCTTCCAGGCTCTTCCCCCGGAGCAGGCCGTGGTGCTGGCCGCTGAGAACAGGCAGTCGGGCGCCTGTGTGGACCCTGACCCCATCATAATCACGTGCACGGCCGGCTAAGGTGCCCCGTGAGCTACGCGGCCATCAGAGTGGGTGGCTGTCCACCTGGAAGGGGAGGTGGTCTCGGGCACCTGGGGCAGGGAATGAACCGTCTACCAGGAGGCACGGCCCGCACTGTGGCTATTCTGACTCTGGGGAGGGGGGAGGGAAGCCCAAGGGCCAGGCTCAGGTTGGCCCTCCAGCCACATCTCTGCCCTTCTCAGCCTCCCCGGCTCCTGGGTCTTCTCCCCGAGGTCATCTGGGTGGCTGGGAAGGGTGAGGGCCAGAGCTGGGGAGCCCATCGCAGGAGGCAGTTGGCTTCCCTCCGTCAGTGGGCGCCGCCGTCCCCTCGGAGTCTCTGGTTTTGCCCCTAGGCCGCCTTCCAGGGCAGGCTTGTGAACTCTCGGTGGGCCTCACCCCCTCCTACGACCCCAGGGAAACGGCCTCATCGGCGGCCTTCCTGGACCGGACTGCAGAGCCACAGCTGAGCCAATAAGCCTTTAAGAAGACCCAGGCGTTCCCAGCTTAGAGCAGAGGGAGGCTGTGGGGAGGGTCCAGAACAGGCAGGGGCGGGGGCGGGTTTGGCGAGCCAAGGGCAGGGAGGCGAAGCGCAGTCCGCCGGGGTCCCCCCACCCCTGGCCGTGGTGGTGCTCAGCTTCCCGTGGCCGGCAGAGAACGCAGGCTCAGGGCATTCTGACGCCTGGTCCTTAAAATCTCACGTCCCCTTTTCTTCCCGCAGTGCAGCCTGCCTCTGGCTGGGGGGGGAGGGGGGGGTCAGACCCAGGCCCGGCTGGGGTCACCCCAGGCCTGGAGAAGCCGCTGCGGGGTGCAGGGGCCGCTGGGCGCGGGCCTGTCCACCATCATTCGCCTCACAGGGGGTGGCGTGCAGCTGAGCCCCTGCAGCCAGCCCGGGGCCCACCCCTGCGTCCAGACCCGAGCTCTGGTCTCCAGGGCCGTGCGCCTGAGCCCGAGGTGCCATTGAAGGGAGACCCAAGTTGGCATCAGTGGCGCTGCCCCCCAGGCTGAGCACCGAGTGGCCATGAGGACGGTCCGGTCCTGGGTCCCCACCTCTGTCCTCACCCGCCCGCCCCCGTCCGCCGGCCGCATAGACGCGGAGGCCCCCCCCCCCCCCACCCTGTTCACCTATTTTGCAGACGCATCAGGGTTTTCCGAGCCTCTGAGCCTCTGTACATGCTGTTCTCTCCGCCTCGATACCCTCTCCCTCTGGCCTGCCGGGTTAACTCCCACAGGTTGCTCAGGACCAGTTCAGGCTGTGCGCTCCCGAGACCCAGGCCCACGGTGACCCCGGAGCCGGCACGTCACACGCTCCTCTGCCGCTGGCCTTCTCATTCCCATTTGTGACCACCCCTCCCCTGCCCCCCCCAGGGCTGTGAGCCGGGAGTGGGGGCCCCCACCAGGCAGCGGCGTCAGCCTCCCACACACACAGACGGTGTGGCAAGAGGGACAGGGGCTCGGCCTCGGGGACAGGCGGGAGCTGTAGCCACGGCCTTCCCGCCCCCCCGAGGGCCGTGCGGATGGACCTGGCCGCCCCCTTCCTTGTGCCCCCGGCGCAGGACCCCACTGGGAGCAGGGCCCTCGAGATGGGTTGGGCAACCAGTCCAGGTGGCCCCCCAAGGCAGTCCCTCCTGGTCTCCCCACGTCCACCCCAAGCCCCCTCCTGCCGGCCCATGGACCCCTTGGGTCTGGGCTCCACTCACCCCCCCCCCCTCACCCCAACCCGGGACGGCGTGAATCCCAGCTTTCCCAGGATGTGGGAGGAAGAAGCCAGGGAAGGGGCCCCTCCAAGCGCTGAAGCTGGACGGGGTGGTGGGCGGGGGGGGGGGCACCGAGGTGGCGGCAGGTCCTGGGGGGGCTGGGTGCACGGGGGGGGGGAGGGGGGGCCTCCACTCTGTCCCACGCTGCCGGCCAGTCTGCGGGGAGGGGAGAGGCGAGGCTGCGGACCACGGTGCCTGGCGGTCTCCCCACACGTGGTCACCGGGAGTCACGTGCAGTCAGTGGCGTCCACGAGCCCCCCCAGCCCCGCCCACGACGGGTGCCCGCTGCCCGCAGCGCCGATGCCCGCGTGGCCTGGTGTCCGGGCACCTGCGGGCGGGCGGGCGAGCGGCGGCGTGTGCGGACGCGCGTGTGAGCACCGGGGTGGGGGGGGGGGGTCCCGCGGCGGGTGCCCGCCCGGCGACCTCGGGGCTCGGGGCCGCAGCGAGGCCGCCGGGCCGTCATCTGGGCACGTACTCGCCCGGCAGCCCGGCCCCGCCGTGCTCGCGCAGCGCCCGGTCCACCGTCCGGATGTAGCCGTCGATGAGGGCCCTCATCTCGGGGGTGAAGGGCTCGGGGTCGTGGGGGCGCCGGCCGCGCCGCCAGAAGCTGCCCTCCTTGTTGTTCTCCACGCACAGCAGCCGCTCCTCGCTCACGGACACGTTGAGGAAGGCCACCATGTCCCGCAGCGTGGGCACCAGGCTGCGGCGCAGGTCCTCGTAGTGCACCACCAGCAGCCGCTTGCCGTAGCGCAGCCAGTCCAGCACGTGCGACGACCACCAGGCCGCGTAGCTGTTGACGAAGTCCGGCCACTCTGCGCGGGGGACACGGCGGGCGTCGGGCACGGGGCGGGCCCCAGCGGAGCCGGTCCCTGCCGTCTGCCCGCCGTGTCCCGCGGGGGCGGGGGAGGGGCGCCAGCACAAGCCGCCGGCCTCCGGTGGCAGGACCCGCGGCGAAGCCGCGCGACGCGCCCCGCGAGATTTCTCCGCCCGCGAGCTAAGAAACCAGGTGGGCTTTTCGTCGTGTTCCGACTTGTTTCGGAGGGGGACACGTGCAGAGGTTGAGAATCACCCCTACAGGATCAGTTGCCGGAACAGGGCCGCCCCGGTGTCTGGGACGAGGGGACTGAGCCAAGGAGGGACCAGAGCTCGGCCTCCCGCCTCTGGGGGCGGGGGGGGGGGGGGGGGGGGCTCAGCAAGGGGCGGGGACGGCTGGCAGCCACGGCGCAGACCACGGGGACAGGAGCACAGACCTGCTGGACGCAGCGGCCCCTCCGAGCACTCGGTTCCCCGTCCTCACCTCCCTGACCCGTGTCTCCTCGATCCGTCGCCCACAGGCCAGATGGGGCCCCCGGGGCAAATCTGGGGAGCGAGGCCGCGTGGGCCACCCACCGACCCCTCCCGTCTACCTTTGCTCTTCCAGTTGCGGTCGGCCGCGTAGCCCAGGTGGCCGGCACACTTGCGGTTGAACTCGGCCACCAGGGACCTGTACGGGTTCCGGATCAGCAGGATGGCCGAGTCGAACATCTCGATTTCCCTGCGGCCGCTCTCGTGGGTCTTCACGCAGATGGTGCGCCGGCTCCGCCAGTGGTCCTTCTCGCCCTTGAACCCTGCGGGGGGCGGGGGAGGCCCCTGAGCGAGGCGTAGGGATTCCCCGCCCCCCCCAGCAGAAGAAGAGCTGAACCCACTCCCGCGAGACACCAGAGGCCGGGAGGCTGCCCCGAGTCAGTCACGGCTGCAGGTTGGCCAGGGAAGAGACAGAGGCTCAGAGAGGGTGTGGACCTGCCCGCGATCACACAGCCGCAGAGCCAGTCACACACGTGCCGACAAAGACAACCGTGTGCTCGTCTGTGCTGGACTTTACGTTGGGGGTAAAGGGGCTCAGCTTGGGTCTGGCTAAACAGCAGCCTTGGGGCCATGCCGAGCACGGGGGCTCATGGGAACATGGAGGAAGGGGCCAGTCGGGGGTGCGGAGGGACGTCACTGAAGGACTCCCAGGAAGGTGTCCCTGAACCCGCACTCCCGGCCGTGCCCCGACAGAGCCCCGGTTGGCCAGCCCGGGACACGTGCTCCTGAAACGAACACACGATTATCTTGGGCTCCTGGGGACCCAGGTCAGCAGGCAGGAGCCCTTGTACGTGGAGCAAACAGGCAGGGGCTCTCTGATGCCGGGAAGCACGGGCCCCCTGTGAACGTGGGTTCGCCCGCTGGAACTCAACACATTTCAAACGCACCCCTGCCACGGGCCAGATGCCACGGCCCTTCACTTTGGCTCCCTCTGGCGAACGGCTGGGGAGCTCCAGGGAACCCGAAGCCAGACCACGGCTGTAAACACGAGATCTGGTCCCTGACACCCTGGGGACTGTGGTGCCTTCCCACAGCGGCCACCCTGAGCCGGCCCCGTAAGCCTCACAGGGAAGCCTCCGGGGCCATCGCACGCAGCGATTCCAGCCCCCAGGCCCCGTGGCCGTTCGCAGATGGAGACCGCCAGCTGTGTGGACAGGTTAGGCCCCCTGGACCACAGGTGGTACTACAGCCTCGCGGGGGGTCGGCCAGAGCGGGCAGGACCCCGGGGCGGGATCATCCAGCCACTACCCCCACCCCCGCCGAAGGTACAGGTGACACTTGGGACCCGAGGACCAGAGGCCTGGTTCAGGGACCAACTCCCCTGGCTTCTCCCACCAGACCAGACCCACTGCCGAGCCCAGGGCGTTAGGGAACCAGAGTCCAGGTGAGAATCCCAGAGAAACTGGCGTTAGCGCCTGATGACCCAGAAATGCATCTCGTGCAACTCAGACTCCGGCCACACGAGCACGGCACCACGGCCCGGGGAGCCCCTCCCTGGCTCCCGTCTACACTCGCTGCTTGGGGCCCCTGCCTGCGGGCCCCACTCACCCTTGTTGTACAGCGTCCCGTCAAAGTAGTAGCTGCCGGTGTAGAAGCCCGTGGCATGCTCGATGAGGTGCCGTACCCACGTGTTCCCGGCTCCCGGGAAGCTGGACAGAGCCACGAACACCTTGGACTTGGTGGGCAGGAACCTCCGGTCCGTGCAGCGAGTGTCTGAAAGGCCAGAGCTTGACCACGGACCGCCCCGCCAGGAACTGCTGACCCCAGACTCCCACTTCACAGACGGGGAAACTGAGGCCCGGGGAGGGGGTTGCCACCTGTGCCTCGGCCGCAGAGACAGCCCCCGTGATGACGAGACCTCTGCGCACCACGGCCCCAAGATGGGACCACCCGCCACCAGGCCAGGGATTGTGCCCAGATGCCTCCCCACCCACCGCGGCTCCGCACGCGGCCCCGGGGCATCTCCAGACCCGCAGGGCGCAAACGGGGGTAGAGCCTGGTGGGGGGAGGAGGGGAGGGTCCTCGCGGTAGGAACTCACCCTGCACGGGCGTCTGGTAGACCTCGCAGTACTCAGCCTGCCTCGGGGCCTCGGGCCCCCGGCCACACAGCGAGCTGTCCACGGCGTCCCGAAGGCTGAACTGTGGCGTGGGGTAAGCGCAGTAGCACTCCCGGCCCCGGAGGACGGCCAGCGGGAACTCCTGGCGGGGAAGAGACGCATCCGGGGTGGGTGCGGGGCCTTGGCGGCTCATGCCGGGAGGCACACGCGGGATCGGCGGGGATGACGAGGCCCATCCTCCCCGTCCCACCCCGCGACCGGCTCCTGGCCTCTCCTGCAGTCCCCTGTCCCCTCTGGGAAGGCCGCCTCCGCAGAGGACGCAGCGGGGGCGCTGGGCGACCTCGGACAAGGTGCCGCACCTCTCTGGATTTCACCACCGAACAAGGGCAAGGAGACCGCCTTGCACGTTTGTTTTGGGGACGGGACGAGGAAGGTCCGACACCTGCAGGACACTCAGGGCGCTCAGCCCCACTCGCCCCTGCAGCCCGGGAGCGTCCAGGGAGGGAGACGGGAGGCACGGGAAGCGTCTCGCAGCTTCAGCGACGCCGCACAGACCTTTTTATTTTTTGCCCACGGCAAAATCTCATAAATAAATAAATAAAAGAAAATCAATAGTGTTTTCTGCGTGTGGTTTGGCAAAGCCGAGGATCTCTGTCCACGCTCAGAAAAGTCACCGGGCCGGGCCCCGGTTGCCGGAGGGCGATGCGGAGCCTGGGGTGGGGGCTCCAGCTCGCTCGGGCGTGTTCCCCGCCCCCTCCCAGTGTTGGAAGCTTGAGAGCGGGACAGCCCCGCGTGGGCCCAGCACGTCCCAGGGGCCCCTGCTCCCATCTCAGGACTTTGCCGTCCTCGGATGCTAGGGGCACCTGACAGTTTGAGTCCTGAAATTCTGCCCACGGGCCCCCCCTCCCAGGCCCCCAAAGCCCAGGATGGAGACCACCCCCCCTGTCGGGCGTGTGACGCTCTTTCTAGGTCAGACCCACCGAGAACGGACCCCTGTGAAGATCCCCCGCCGCAGCGGCCCCAGCCCTCACCAGTCACTCGCTCGGCCACGGGGCCGGGGCCAGCCAGTGTTTGGGGTGCAGGGCCGGGGCCTGGATGGGGGTGCAGAGCAGAGCCTGGCAAGCCCTCCAGCAGCTGCAGCAGGGCGCCCTCCCCCCCCCCCCACACCATCCCTCAGCACGACGTGGAATGTGTCCCCACCCGACGTTCTAACCCAGCCTCAGAACGGGACTGTATTCGGGGACAGCGTCCTTGTAGTTCAGGTAAAATACGGCGGGGGAAGAGGGGGCTCCAATCTAATCTAACTGGCGTCATCGTAAGTAGAGATTAAGACACAGACGGACAGAACACCGTGTAAAGACACAGGGAAAAGACCATCTCAGCCCACAGGCCTGAGAAGAAACCCCCCCGTCTGGGGCTTCTGGCTTCCAGAACCGGGAGAGACAAGCCTGTGTCACGCAAGCCCTCGTCCGTGGGACGTTGTTCAGGCAGCCTGGTGAGCTGCGACACCGGGGTCCTTACTGGGCCACACACGGCAGGCCCGTGCCCACCTCAGGGCCTCTGCGCCTGCTGTGCCTTCGGCCTGGAACGTCCTGCCCCCGGGCACCCTTTCTCAAGCCCACTTTTCAGAGAGGCCTTCGCTGGCCACCCCGTTTCGTGCCTCAACGCCCTTCCCACCCTCACAGGACCCCTGTGCCCTTGCTGAGCTCTCTGGTTCTGCTTCACTGCGAGGTGGGACTTCGGGACCACAGTGGAACACTCTGCCCCGCAAGAACTGTCCAGTCTGCTCTGACGCACACGCAGCAAGGCCCCCGGCGGTTCCCTCACATGCGCGGTTCGTCGGCCCTCCCCACGCCCTCCCTCCCGCCAACGGCCACTGGGCCGATCCAGTCTGTCCCACAGCGTCCTATGGACAGGATCCTTCGGTGTGAACTTGGCATCTGGTTCCCTTCACTCAGAATCATGTGTGCAAATCCCCAGCAGAGACCACGCCCCGGAGAATCCCTAACGGATGCCTGAGGGACGAACGGCGAAGGAGGGAAGGAACTAATGGGTGAAGCCCCCCCCCCCCCCCCCCCCCCCCCCGGGGCGGGTAACACACTTGGGGGTGAGCCCTCTGGGGTCGTCTGAGCCCCAGCTCCACCTAAGCCCTCCTGCCACCAGGTTCCCAGGCGCCGGTGTCCTGGACGTCCTGCTCAGGGACGAAAAGGCCAGCACGCGGGACCCCTCGCCAGCTGCGGTGGCTGCCCCGCGACCCTGCGCCCCACCCAGCAGCGACCCTGGCCCCTCCGCTCCCTCGAGTGGATTAAACGGTCAAGTTCCCTGTCGTGTGCGGAGCAAGGGGGGACTGGAAACAGTAATGCGGTTTATTTACAACATAACCGCTTCAGGACATCACCGGATTCCGAAAACAGAACAATTTTCAGCCCCTTGGGGATTTCTAGGACACGATTTCCATAAAAATTAAATATTGATGAATCTCCTCTCCGCCAGCCTCCCCGCTGCCCCCTCCCCCACCCGGGCTTCAGAGTCAGAGGAGAGAGCGCGGCGATGGGAGACGGAGGCAGGAGGTGGAGGACGGAGACGTGGGGCTGTTTCCCTCACAGGGACAAAGCGGAGCCTGCTCGGGCGACGTGGGGTCAGGGGGTGCACGCCCCCCGGAACTGCATGCGGGGCCTGCCGTGCGGGGCGGGGGGCTGCCTGTGGGCAACGGGCACTGGGTCACAGCAAGAGCTGGGCTCTCCGTACGCGAGGGGTGGTCGTGGCCGGGGGTCAGGGAGGGGACGTCCCACCGGGCCGTCTGGGTCTCATCACCTCTGTCTCCTTCCTCCTGGAGCGCCTTTCTCAGGGTCTCCAGGATTACAGGGAATTACAAAGACGTGAGATTTCAGAAGGGGAAACTGAGGCGTGGAAGCAGGGGGCGAGCTGCCCAAGACCTCAGGCCGTGAGAGGGCGAGCAGGGACAGAAGCTTCTGGACTCCCAGCCCCGGGTTCTGCCACACACCACATTCAACTCCGTGGACACGGACACACGAACGGTGGGTTTTTGGTGAAATCTTTGAACCAGCACGGAGCTCACCGTGAGCCTTCTCTCCGGAGGCCGGTCTGGCCATCCAGGCCCAAACGGGAGAGATGCTGCGGGAGGAGGGCGAGTCAGGGCGAACGGGAGCCTGTCTACTGAGCCTGTCACTGAGCGTGTGTCCTCCCGCGTGGCTGCAAAGTGGGGACCGTGTGGGTGGAGGGGCAGCCGTGGAGGCAGGACCTGTGGCTTCGAATCGCATCCATGAGAATCTGTGAGAATGCCACGGCTTGGGGCCATGAGACTGGCCAGGACCTCGAGGCGGGACGTGGCCATGCAGGGACACGTGCCCGGGTCACTGACTCTGAAGCCACCGTCCACGGTCCATCCTCAGAATGGGGCCAGAAGAGTCGCTTCTCAGAATGTGCCGGAAGGCTCACAAGCACATGCAAGAAATGCACAAATCCTTCACTCCAGCGATTCCAGAAACGTCTGATGACACAGCCCGAGGAAACAGCTGGGACCCTGCTCATGGGTGGGCCTTTGGGAACGAGTTCTATACAACAGCCGGGCAGCAAAGGCAGAGCCCAGAGGCCCAGCAGTGGGGGGCGAGGGTCCTGGCAGCCACGCGGGACACACCCAGCCCAGGGAAGACACGGAGGGAAAGGTTTAATCTTCAAGAAACGAATCCCCATACACTTGGAATACAAGACCAGAGGACGTGAAACCTCATTGGTGGTTTTCTCTGATGTGCTACAGTTACAGGTGAGGTTTAACTGTGCGTCTCCAAATTTCTTTAATTTTCAAAGATAGATATGCATTACTTCTGTAGCCACCAAGCCCCCACCAAAAACCGGTAAACGTTCTTTAAAGACACACGTAGTATAACGTGGACAGGTTTAGCACAGAAAGGGTACGAAACACAAGGCCGTGCCGGACAGCGGCCTCCTGAAAGCACAGCGCAGCCTTCTTGCGAAGGGAAAACGTCCCGACATCGAGGCGGTTAATCCACAGAACCCAGACCCGGACAGACCCAACCCCTGGCAGAGCGGGGAGGCGGTGGGCCCACATGGGACCAGCTGCACCTGCCGGGACCCAGGCGGGTCAGGCAGGGCCACGGCGGCGCAGAGAACAAGCCGGCCTGCCCACGGAGCTGGATTCCCTGGGCGGCCCGGCCGCGGGGCCTGTGCACAAACACCGGGGCCCGAGACCGACCACCCCAGGTCCAGGCTGGTGGTGGGTGAACACCTGAGCTCCCCCGTTCACCTTCTTCTCGCCCAATGGAGCAGGTGAGAGCGTCCACGAGAACGGAGACGGGCGGGTGTCTCCCCACGACCCCCGAAAATCCCAGAGACCGCCCCACTATGTTCACACTCCCACGACACGGACCCCTGCCGGCAGAGTCAGGCCGGCCGGCCGCGGAGAGCACCTCGAATTGTTCTTTTTCTGCCCAGCCACACCCCCGGAGCTCCCTGAAACCTCACTACCGACCAGCAAGCCACAGTAGAGGCGATCCTCCGCGCCGGGGAGGGGGAGCTGGGAGGCGGCCCCCTCCCTCACTGGCCTTCCTGAAGCCCCACGGATCCCAGCCGTGGCTCCACGGTGAGTGTCCTGCACCACAGCCCGTGAAGACACCTCCGGTGGCCGTGTGGCCCGCTGCGCGCGGTACTCGCGTCCTAGGTGTCTGCACCTTTCCGCCAAATCTTCGGGGTTTGTGGCCTTGGCGCCGCTGGCCTTTCTGGGGCGTGGCGCTCGCCAGGGGCGGCTCCGCCCGCAGGGGACAGTCCGGCTGTCACACAGGGTGGGGGAGCTGCCCGCAGGTGGTGGGTAGGGGCGGGAGGTACCGACTCATCCTAAAACGAGGATCTACCCGAAGCGCCTTCTCTGCGCCAGGAACCCCGCTCCGGACTGAGGCGGGAGCCCCCAGACTCCGGCGGAAACCGCACGAGGGCTGCCGGAGGGGGGCCGCCCCGAGGGCGAACCCCGTTACACGACGCCCCGGGGCGTGCCGAGGGGCAGGGGGCCGCGGTCCGGGAGCAAAGGCCACTCCGCTGGGTAGAAGGTGGCTCTACCTGGACGCGGCAGCCCCGCCCACCTGGATTCGCCCCGTGGCTGCGCCCGCGCCCCCCGACCGGCCGTCCCCGAGGGTCCACACCGAGCACCCGCAGGGCGTCTCACCTGCGGCCGTGGAGCTCCTTCCACGCCCGCCCCGCCGCACACGGTCACGGCGCCCTCTTTCCGGCCTGGGCGTGGCCCGGCGCCCTCCGCACACACGCAGCCCCCGCCCCCTCGCCTTCCTGGGGACACGCCCGCGTCCTCCAGCTCCGCCCCTTCCCGAAGCTGCGGACGACCCCCAGGCCCCTTCGCCGGCTCCTGGCGCCGATCTCGGCCCCTCCCCGGCTGTGACCCCGCGTCCCCCCGCCCCGGGCTCTGCCCGCACCCCCGGGGGCGAAAACAGCCCGAACGCTTAACAGAGGGCAACTGGTTAACTCTGCAGGATGGATGTCCGCGCGGGGGACAGGGGACCGGAAGGCCCCCGAGACCGACCCTCGGCCCAGGAACGGGAGCTGCCCCGTCCCCTCCCCCCCATGCCACTGGGAGGGGGGAGGGCAGCACAGGAAGCCCAGGGTGGTGTGGAGACTGGGCCCCGCCTGCCCCACTTCCCGGAGCGGGCTGGTTCTGGGGACATGTGGGGGTCCCCCTCGGGGGAGTGTGTCCCCTCGGAACCCCGGGAGGTTAAAGCAGGTCACGCGGGGCACCTCCAGGTTTGCAGACTGAGGCAGCCTGGTCTGGACCTGCCTGCTGAGTCCCCACGATTCCAGGTGGGGGAGGGGAGGGGGGGTCTGTGACGGCAGGTGTAGTGTCCCCCTACCCACGGCTCTGCTCCTGTGCAAGGGAGCAGGGGCCCGGGCCAGTTGTGAGCCCGAGGGCACCCCAGCACCCGCAACCACTGGAGACGCAGAGACCCGCGTCAAAGGCTGTGGTCTGGGAGGACAGTACACACGAAAGGCTCCATCTGGAATCCACGGGATGCATCTCAAGAGGAACCAGGGAGGGTGCCTCCCTCTGGGCTCCCCAGCCTGCCTCCTGCACCTCCCAATCTGCAGGGTCAGAACCACGGGCCCAAATGGGCCCAAATGCCGGCTGCCCCTGGTAGGGGTGCCGTGACCTCGGGCAGCATGCTCCAGCTTCTCGACCTCCGTTCCCACTGCTACAAAGGCAGAGTCCCAGCGCCCACAGCTTCCTGCCACCCCCCGGGGGGCCACTCTGGGGCTGGCCACTGGACCCAGCCCCTGACCTCCATGCTCTGCGGGTCTCGTCACTTACGAGCCCCATCTGGCCTTGACGGGCATGTCCCACCCAGAGCTATGGTGCGAGGCAGGGACAGTGGCCTTAGAGCCCGGCCCAGCCTCTGCAGAGTCGCGCACCTCCCGTGAGCCCGGGCTGGGCCAAAGGTGCACCTGTGCCCACAGTCCCTGAAGCCAGGTTCAGGGCCCGGCCCTGTCCCCGATCCCTGAGCCGGCGCGTCTCACTAACAGACCCCATCAATTTAACAACTGACACCTGTGTCAGAGCTCCCATACGGGAAGGCACGGTCCCGCCAGCCTCAAATCCGCCGACCGCGCCCCTGCCAGCCTCGGGACCCACGCCAGCCACGGCCACGTGGCCCTCCCTCCCCCGTCTCCTCCGTCCCGAGAATCCGCATCCGGCACGGCACCTGCCCCTCGGCCTCCCGCCCCCCGCACCCCCGCACACACCCGTTACAGGACCTTACTTTCTGGGAACAAAATCCCGAGCACGCCTCCGCTGTCGCGTTGGGCTGCAACAGGGAGTCGGGGAAGGTGTGCGTGCCGTTCTCTGGCAACCTGAAGCATCCGCGGTACGTGACGGTCCTCCCTGCGGGGACAAAACGGTTTCTGGTGAGAAATGGTGCCCGTCGCCGGCAAACGGTGGCTTCGTGGTCTGAAATGGGTGCTAACATGCTCAGAGGGGCAAGTTTCAAACCAGAAAGCAGACCGCCCCGGAGAGGGTGTGGGCGAGCCGGACTCCTGAGACCACGGTGCCCAAACCTTGTCACCAGCGGTCACCCTCGTCACAGGGGCCACGTGGCTGCAGCTGTTGACCTCAGGCCTGCTTCTCCTGCCAGCTCTGGGGATGGGGTCCATCCTTCCTTCCTTCCTTCCTTCCTTCCTTCCTTCCCTGCTTCCTTCTTTCCTTCTCTCCTTCCTTCCACAAATCTGGATCAAGCATCCCTTACATGCCAGATTCTATACTACGTGACCCAAGAGGCCAGTATTCTGGAAAATTCTATGTTCCCACACAGCACAGGTGTGAGAACTACATCTGTTAATGTGAAATCCCGCCACCATTCTCCGCCCCCCCCCCCCCACCAACCGCTGTGCTGCCAGGTCAGACCCGCTTGTTGTCTCTGATCCTGAATTCCCACCAGGCCCCACGAATGCTCAAGCCCGTGTTAGAGGAAGCCTCCTGCCATGTTGTCATCCAGACCTTCTGGTGGAAACATCCAGCCCCTAGCTAGCTTCCTTGATGAACCTTCTGGAATGTTTTGGCTCCGAGGGCTCGTGCCCCTTCTGCATTCATCAGGGTTTCTCAGATGCCTGCCTCACTCTTGTGCCCCCACGCCCCAGCAGCAGCCGGCACCCCCGGAGGCGTCTCCGTGCACAACTGTGGAACAGGACCAGGCCTGGGGCCTGGGAGCCCGCCCGATGGGCCACGGCTCTGTGGCCTGGGCACCAGGGCGCGGCCCCTTCCCCGACTGCGGCGGGCCCAAGTGCCCAGCGAGTGGACGGCAGGGGACGGGGCACGGGAGGCGTGGGGTAACCCGCCTCAGGCTGGTGGTTGAGTGGCGCCGGCTGTCTGTGCACGGCACCGTGTCACTGGCGGGGGAGAGCCCGCCATCCCCTTGCGCCCAGGGGACAGTCCGGGGCCTCCCGGGGCACGAGGACACCTCCAAGGCGAGGCGCTGCTGAGCTGCACTTCTGGGCACTCACTGCCCAGGGGCGCGTCCGTGGGCCTCCCTCCTGTGAGTGCTCCCTGCCAGCGAGAAGCTGAAATTTAAGGCGGGTGGTCACCTGGGCAGCTCATGACTCAGACCCTGTCTGCTCGGTCCCTTGAGGAGGACGGGCAAAGGGCAGCCAGCCGGCCCACAGCCTGCGGGAGGGGCAGCCTCACACCGTTTCAACATTAACCGTGACGGCAGGTGCAGCCGACCCAAGACCTGGGGCCGGCTTGAGTGACCGGGCCACGTGGCCCCAGTGAGTGGGCAGTCTGGAGTCAAACGGCGACGTTTGAGTCGGCGGTGGGGCACACAGGAGGGGCCGGCCGGGCAGCCCGGAGCCCCTGTGTGGACGGTGTCCGAACCCAGGAAGGTCAAAGGTCCAAGAGGCCAGCCAGGAGGCCCATGCAAACGTGCAGGTGACGGTGCAGGGCTCCGGTTCTCCACGGACAGGCGTCGACGAGTGTCCGATGAGATGACGGCTCATCAGCGAATCCACAGCGCGTGGTCAGGACCTCCACGCCGTCGCGGATGCCCGTCCCGAGTCCTTGATCGCATCCTGTCTGAACACAGACACACCATGCACGGCGCCAGCACTGGCTTTCACGCTCACCCGGAGTCGGAGCAGCGGGGCTTCCGTCCCGCTGGGCAGGCTTGCTCGTGGCACGGAGAGCCGGGGACCCCCCTGCAGTCCCGGCCCTCCGGGAGCATGCCACGGCCGGGAGGCACTGTAGCGGACGCTGGGTGGTCCCACCTCAGCCAGGGGCGGGGGAAGTCTCCCAGGTTCTGACTTCTTCCCACTCCCAGCCTGGCCGTCCCCATCGCGACAAGGACGCTCCGACGTGGGCAGGTATTTTGGAAAGAGGCTTTCGACGATCACGTTACGTGGATCCGGGCTGAATCATCTTGCGGTGAGGATGCATTGGAGTTTCAATCGCACCTTGCTGGGCACTTGCAGTGGAAATTTGGGGGGTTCGCTGTGGCTGCCCGGAGCGTCAGCTCACTGCCCCTCGTGGTTGGTGACGGCCTCCTGTGTCCTGTAATTTGGGATCGTAAGCTCATCTTCAGTGAGGAATTATCTACGGGAGCTCCATTCGCCTGGGCCGGTGGTGCAGCTCTAAAGAGACTGCATTTGCTGTGTCGGTACCTCCGCGCCGCCCAGAGCCAACTGTCAAGCCGGGGCATCGGGACCAGGCAGGCGGTAAAAAATCTGAACATCAAGCAAAACTCACCCAAATGCAACCCTGCAATTACAAATTCTTAGCAAGTGTTTTGCTTTGTTGTTGTTTTGTTTTCTATTTCACCTCCAGCTGAGGTCAAAACACATGGGTTTTTGTACCCTTTCTGAACTGGTAGGTGGTATTTTCTTTTGAATCTAAGATTGCACAGATTTATACTTGACTGGAATTCTGTGCGCGGAGCTCTCAGTCCAACCCCACCCCACAGGCCCACAGCCTCCTTTCCTGCCCGACTTGGACGCTAAACCCTAAGCTTTACTTTCCTTCTTTTGGTGGGAGCTCAGCTGCACACAAGAAACAACAGCTAGGAAACTTCCAGACCCTCCGGTAGGCCTCACTGCTGCAGATCTAGGTCTGCCTGGGCACTTCACGGAAGAGACTGGAACCAGAGAGGCAGACCAAGCTGCCTGAGGCCACACGGCCTGTCCCAGACCTACCTGGGCCGCCAGATCAGAGTCTCTCTCCCGCCAGCCCACAAGGAAGCTATGCCTGGCCCTGAGCCCAAGCAGCCCTTCGCAGAGCCTAACCGGCCCCTCGCCGCCACGTGAGCCTGCCCCCCCAGTCCGCACACGAGCTCGCCCCCCGCAAAGGCGTTGGGATAGAGAGGGCACAGGTTCTTCCCAGAGTCCCAGGCGGTGTCTGGAGGAGGGGCTGAGGGCGAGGAGGTGGAGCTGCGGGCGGGGAGGCGGGGCTGCGGGCGAGGAGGCGGAGCACAGCGCGGGGAGGCGGGGCTGCGGGCGGGGAGGCGGGGCTGTGGGCGCGGAGGCGGGGCGCAGCGCGGGGAGGCGGGACTGCGGGTGCAGCGCGGGGAGGCGGGGCTGAGGGCGGGGCGCGGCGCGACGGGGCGTGGTTGAGGGAGGGACACAGGGCGGAGCCGCACACTCACGCTTCCTGGAGCCGGGCTGCAGCTCCTGGACGCGGTACACTGACAGCCGGCCGACGCCCCCGCACGCGGAGCCTTTCTCCCCTTTGCACTCGTGGTTACAGGCCTCCGGCCCGACGCTCGTCACAGGGAGCCGGTTCCCACAGTAGCACTCCGCCCCCGCCTCCAAGCCCGCGTAGACATAGGACCTGCCGGGAGAGCGCCCTGCTGAGCCCCTGCCCAGGTACCGCAGCACCCACCGAGGTCTGGGTCAGGGTGGTCTCGGGTCAGGTCTGGGGAGGAGGCAGGGACCGCGGCGGTCAGCACATGGCTGGCCTTAGGGGCGTTTTCAGCCGGATGTGAGGGTTATCGGCTGAATGTAGGGGAGCAGCCCTTCCTTGTGATAAACGAGTCCCATCAGCAGCCCTCCCACCCTTGCTCTGGTCACCCTGAGCTTTGTCCCCAAGGCACCGCCTGCAGGAGCTGCGGGTCCAGCGCCGCGGTGCACTGTGTACCCGCTTTCGGCTCCGCAGGGCCAGAGCCCGATTCTGTGGCACGTGTCAGTCCCCCTGGTGCAAATATCCCAGCGCAGACGACTTCAGCCACGGAGGGCGCAGCCCCGGGCTCACGACATTTACAAGACATAAGTGCCCGGGCTGAGATGGCATGAGTCTGAAGCACCTGCCGCCAAAGGCGGTCCTCTACCTGCTCCCACTGTGACGGGGACCCAAGTAAGCCAAGATTACAAATGGGACCTGCTGCGTGCCACACGGGATGTTAGCTCTGGAAAGGGGCCCACAAACCCAGACTGATCCCCATCCGGCCGCATGCTAGTCGTGTGGCCCCAACCCCACTTACTACCGCCCAGTCTGTCTCCCCAACTGCTGGAGAAGGAGAGAACACTGTCGCTGTCAGTTTTAATGCCGTCGGAACTGTAGAAGCCCCTCCGAGCAGGGACCCGCCCTTTCCTTTCCGGGCCTCCGTTTCCCTGTCTATAAAATGGGCGCAATTAATTGCAACCAACCAGAAGGTGGTGAGGACTTAAGTCACAGCAAATGTGGACAAATCTAATGTCAGAGAAACAACACACGAGGAGCCCCTGCCGCCTCTGGTGCCCCCGGCTCCCGGGTGTGAGCACGCACGCGTGCGCACCCAGAGTGAGCTGGGTGCCTCGGCGGGAGGGGCCGCTCCAGCCACACTGCTGCTGTCTGCTAACAGCAGGGGGAACAGGCAGCAGCAGAATCAGCGGATCTGGCTGCGGAGTCCAAGAGAGAAATACACTTCTCCTGTGGAGCTAGAAGGGTCCCCGGAGACATGCGGGCAGAGGCCCTTTACTGTAGTTGAAACACCGGAGGAAACCGAGGCCCAGGGAAGGAGGACAACTCATTAATGTGGCGGGGAGCCCCTGCTCTCCCTGCGAGCCCGTGCCCTCGTCGGTCGCCCGCGGTCTGATCCGTCCAGCTCCCCAGCTGCCACGGACCGCCTCGCTCGGGGACCGTCTGAACCTCCTTCCCGGCGGACTCACACTCACCGCTCAGCGCACGCATCCTGGCAGTGGGAGACGGTCATCTTTCGCAAGTCAAAAAACACGGCCCCCTTCAGGGTTCTGTCCCGGCCACTGTCACTGAAGCATCCGACGTACGTACCTGCGGGAAGCACAGCAGAGACTCAGGCCCCGGGGACGGGAGGGGTCCTAGCCGTGGGACACCCCCCAGGACTGACCAGCCGGCCCAGGCTCTTCTCAGAGGCCCCGGAGACCAGGCTGCGGCCTCACCTTTCTCCGTGTCTCTGGACCCCTCCGCCTCCTTTGTTTCCTGCCTCTTTCCTCGGTTAACGGCCCACCGTCCCCACAGACGCCTGCCAGGGGCTGGCGTCAGCCTGAATGCCTTGTTCTTCTTCCGGCCCCAGCTCACCACGTCTGCTGGCTTATCACCTCCCCTGGACCCCTCCCCGCCATCCCTACCCGCCCTAGGTTTGGAAAGGCCTTCCTCCACAAATGTCCTGATGGGCGGTTTCTGTCACCTCCTTATGACCCAGAGGGAAGAAATCTGTTACGGAAAGTCTGACCTTCGCTAAAATAAAGGACTGGCAAAGGGGAAGAGCTATTTCAAGAAAACACCTGAGGTGCCGGGGGGACGTGTCAGCAGCGTGTGCGGAATCGACAGCACCGAGGGACGGCTGAGCCCTCACCCCTCCGGGCATCACCCCTGGAAGGGGACGCGGGGGGCACATGATCCCGCCAAGCGGTGGTGCTGCTGCCCCCACGGTAACATGAGGGAGCCTGGAACAGCCCTGCCTGTCACCCCGACGTGGAGGGGTCTCCCAGAGACACCCGGGGCGGGCACGTGCGGTGTGTGGACGCACAGCCACGTTGTGCAGGAGCCCACACGGTCCCACGCCGCACGCACACGCCACGGGCAGTGCCGAGACGTGGACGGGGCACCCACGATACAGACGCTGCCCGTCTCCCCCAGGACGTCCCACAGGACACTGCACGGCACACGCAGCCTCCGAAACTGGGCTGCCCCTGGCGGGGGTGGGGGTGGGGGGGACGCGCCCAAAGCCTCCCTCCAGCGGCGGCTCCCAGATGGCTCCACGGTGGGATCACCCACCAGGCCGGGAACCCCGAGGGCAGGCGAGACTCCCGGCTGCCCCTGCCAGGATCGTGGCCCCGAGCAGCGTCCCTGGTCCCCCTGCTGAGGGGTTTGCAGAAGCGGACCCACCAAGCCTGACTCCTGGGACCGAATCCAGGACAACCGTCCTGTCTGTGAACACACCTGACGCCACCTCTGACCTCAGCTAAGTTACGGCCACGTTCTGTGCCTCAGTTTCCCCAACCGTCCAACAGATAAAGGCCCACCCACCTGCCTCACCCGGCACCAGCCCCTTTCTTCCTGCCCACCCTCTGTTTCCTGCCTGTCCTTGACGGGCGTTCCCGACCACTCCAGCCACCGCGGCCACCCCTTGCTCCGGATTCTTAGATTTTCTGACACGGGTCAACACCCAATGACGACGATAATGCTTATCACTAACTGCTGTTGTTAAAGCTGCTTTATCCCCATGCGTCCCGTGTCCACCAGGGCCCTGCTGGTTCTGGCACACCGTCAGCACCGGCCCCCCCACCCCACCCCAACATCAGGGGTGGCCCAGGGCTCCCGAAACCAGGCCGACATGCTCCCAGAGGCCGGACGCAGCTCCCGGGCCCCGACTTAGGAGAGGCAGAGTGGGGGAGGGGGAGCAGGTGGCAGGGTCGGTCGAGGCACGCAGACACCTCACCTGCAGGATGTGGGCGCAGCGGGGGTAGCAAAGGTCGCCCTTGTCAAGGTCCGCCCGCCGGGATGAGCCTGCGTGTCCCCTCAGCCCCAGGACGCCCATCACACGTCGGGCCGCACCTGCTCCCGCTCAGGACCCGGGACCCCGCGGGTCACATACGTGTCAGCACCACTGACACCCGAGTGGCCACAGCGGGAATAAACGCCTATCCTTGGCCGGCTTACTCAGCGAAAGAAAACTAATATTTGAGAAATTTCTGGCGTGCTGCTCGGCAAAGAAGAACGTCTATTACGGTTTTCAATTAAACATCCAAAACATAAGTTCAGGGGTTGTTAAACATTTATCACCGTTGATGGGAAATTAACCGAGAGCGTGTAAAGGGGGCCGGGCTCACGACCCCGAAGGCCGAGGCTGGCGGGTGTGAAACGTGTGTTTGGGGGCGGGGTGAGGGGCACGAATCTAGGCCCCTCACCCCCAGGCTGCGAGGCCTGGCCCGTGCAGCCCCCTCCCTGCCTGTGCCTCAATTTCCCCATCTGTAAAGCGGGCTCGTGGCCCCCCGGGCTCACAGAGGGTCGAGGGGGGACACCACCTCCTCATCGGGCGGCCGTCTGGAGGCGGAGGTGAATGAGTTCTTGGGCGGGGACGGCCATCCCTGCAGTCCTGCGCTCTAGCCGGTGGACTGGAGAATAGTAGCTGCACAGTTAACACACGAAGGAGCGGGAAGGGGAGCAGCCGGGCCTGGGTCCTCCGGACAACGAGGTACAGCCGGCGTCTGACGGGGCGGCCGGGTCTGGGGCGGCAGGGGGCGGGGGTGCAGGAGGCCCGGGACCCACGCGCGCGCTCCAGCGGCGAGGGGGAGGGGAGCCTCCCTCCTGGAAAAACACCGGATGACTCCTCCGGCTCTGACAGAGGCGAGGGTGTGCGGCGGAGGAAGGACGTCCGAGGGACACACTGGGACACATTCTGAGGCGGATTTATTACTTTCGGCTGAAACGGAGGCAATGCATTATTGTCTGTGACTCCGCATCTGTTCATTTGCACATCAGAATGGACACGCCGTGAGGCTATTAACGATGGCTTTGGAGATATTGGAATGTCTTTGGAAATCACTATCAATAAAAAACAAACTGGCTACGGAGAAGTTACTATTTCTCCCCTAGTAAACTTACTGACATTTTATTCCATTATGGATGTTGTCCAAGGTATAATGAAATGCTCGGTGATTGATGGGGCCTCCTGCGGCTTCCCGGGCCTTGCAGGAACCCCTTTCAGGAGCATGGCGGGCTGCCCGGCCGCAAAGAGACGCCCTCTTTGTCTGCGGCCCCAGCAGCTGGCCCACAGGCCGCCATCCGCCGTGAGGAGCCGGTGGGGGGAGGCGGGGGGTGGGGGTGCTTCCAGGCCAGCGCCCCCTCCCGTGAAGCTCTCCCTCCAGCCCCCTGACACCACGGCCTCCCCGGAACACAAATGTATCCTCACGCTCTAGGGGGGGAGCTCAGACCTGTTTTAACAGCCTACAGCAGAGGGGGCGCTGACCCGCTGACCGCTCAGGGCCCCCAGCATCCTGCAGGGGGAGCCTCAGACTCCTGCTGCACCAGCCACTAACCCTTCACGTGCTGGGTCATGGGGAGGCTGGGGGTCGCTGGGGAGGAAGCCAGAGAGCTCCCACGGGGCATCCCAGGGGCTCGGGGAGGTCACCGGCCCAACCGGCCCACAACGGCCAAGACCCTGCTGCTCCGTGCGACCCTCCGGGCCCGTGCAGTCTCTCCCGTCTCCTCGGCCGTCGCTAGACCCCACCCACAGCTTCTCTAGGTCCCTGGACACAGCTTGAACCCAAAGGTGCCCCCAGGGCCGTAACTGGGTCGCCCGAGCCCTGCCCTCTGCTGGCTACGTTATAAAGACCCTCGGCCCATGCCCCAGTCCTGCGGTGCAGATCTGGCTCTGCCCCCACCCTGGGCTCCTCGAGTACACAGAGGATACTGGACCGGTACATGGATCCTCAACAGGATGGACTGAGAAACAGCGGGGAATTGCAGCAAATCTGTTCAAGGTCACAGAGTCGAAACCCGGCAACACCAAGACAGAAACCCAGGTCCGTTTTCAAAACCTGTGCTCTTTCCATGGCTGCCTCTCCAGGACTCCATGTTGACTTTGTCAGCCATTCACATTTTAGTCTAAATGAGTGCTGGTGTAGTCTGCCTAGAGACCCAGCTTCCTGGTGTGCCGGGGCGGGTCTACAGAAGGCAGGCCTGTGTAATGTGAGCTGCAGAATCAGTTCCTTGTGTCCCCCTCATTCTTGGGCAGAAGCCTCGCTGAGGAATCCCACAGCAAGGGCTCCGACCTCTGTGACCTCAGGAGAAACTGCCTTCCGTGGAGACAGGAGCATAGCATCCTCCGGGCTTCACTCACTATCGGGGTCGTTCCTCCCCCACCACTGACTCGAGGGCCACCGGGCTCCTCCCTCTCTTCCCTGGACCGTCTCACCTCCTGAGAACAAAGCCAGACTCCCAGGCCCTCGTTCCCAGCCAGCCGCACCCAGGCTGCATTGAGATGCGCGCCCCCTCCGAGTCCCTTCCCTGGCCGCCTTCTCTTCCCTGCCTCGTCCCCACTTCCTGCCAGTGTCCTGGGGCCACATCCCAGGCAGGCCACGGCCACGGGGAACGCAAACACGGGCAATGACCCCGGCAACTGTGCCGCAGTCCTCCGTATCATGTCTCCCCCGCCCAGGCAGCCACAGGGCCGGACCATCGAGCGCCCCCCCCCCACAAGCACCCCTCCCCCGCTGCCCCGCCCACGCGAAGGGCAACCGGGCCCGGGCACCTACCTCGTCCCCCGACGGCTGGCCCGGGGGCCTCGGGGCGCAGGGCGGGCGGCCCCTGGGGGTCGCCCACAAAGTGGTGGAACCAGCCTCGCCGCGGCTGGCGCAGCTCCGGGTTCCGGGTCCGGAGCCAGCGGGGGCCGGGCCGGGCCCGGGCCGGGGGCCCCCGCGGGACGTCCACGCCGAGCGGCAGGTCCGGGCTGACCCGCGGAGCCCGCAGCGCCCGGCTGTCCAGCAGGCCGACGCCCAGCGCCACGGCGGCCACGGGGAGGGCCTGCAGGGGGCCGGGGGCCCGGGGCCCGGGCGGGAGGGCCACGCGCGCTCGCTGCAGCAGCAGCAGGCTGCCCGTCATCAGGTAGGCGGCCGACAGACAAAAGAGCAGGAACCGCGTGCGGCGAAGCAGCTTCTGGAGCCGGAAGGAGGGTTTGGCCATGCCCCCGCGCGGCAGGGCTCCCGGCCGGGGCCCCGGGCACGGCTCCTAGCGCCCGGCCGGGGGGCAGCCCGGGGTCTCCAGAGGCCTCATGCCCGCATCCTGACGCCCGCCGCGCTCCCGCCCCGCTTCCGGCAGGTGCTCCGACGACTCGGTCACGCGGCTCCGGCCACGGGGCCCCGCGGCTGCGGCCTCTGCCCCAGGGTCGCCGGCCTCGCCATCGCCGAGCTCTGGGATCTGGAAGAGCAGAGAGCGCGCGCTGACACCGACGGAAGGGCCCACCGCGGCCCCCGCGCCAGGGCCGGGAGCCCCTCCGCCCCAGGGCCTGGCGGTGCTGCAGGAGCACCCGACGGACAGGGGGGGGGGCTCGGTCCCCGCCCGGCCGCCGGCCGCCAGCCGCGGAGCGACACCGGCCCGGTCCGTTAGGCCCCGGCCTCCCCGCGCACAAAGCGGGCGTGAGGCCCTCCACTGGGGCAGCGGTGAAGGAAGGGCTCAGAGGCGGCTGCGCACCGAACCCTCCTGGAGTATCATCTCATTTAACCCTCGGGGCAACCGACCAGTCGGGTGGACACGGTCGCAGCCCCACTTTACAGGTGACGCAAAAGGAGGCAAACGCACACAGCCGGCGAACCGAGGAGCCCAGCTTTGGAACGGCGCGTTTCAGAGCCTGTACCGCGGACGGCCCGGCCAGCGATCGACGCCAGCACGCACAAGGGCGCCCGGCCCAGGGCGGGAGTACCCAGCAGGCGCTCTATACATGTGTACGACCTGCCGAGTCCCTCCCGGGTGGGCACGGGGACGGCAAGCTGTGTTCTGGGAACTGCGCCTGCAGAGGCTTCGGCACAAGAGAGGGGGTGGGGCCGTGCACCTGCTACGGAGCCTGGAGCACCTGGCGGGAAGGCAGCAGGGCGCCCGGAGCGGACTTCAGGGCCACCCCTCGCTGCCCCGGGCCTCCGCACTCACACTGGGCTCGGGCCCCCGTCGGCGGTGCCTCTGAAGTGCGCTGCGAGGGGCCGGCGGGGGCCTCTGCAGCTGCCGGGAGCCGGGCGGCTGCTCCCGGCTGCCCCTGAGCACAAGGACAGTCTTGTCCCGGGAAGAAAAGCTCCCAGCAGCGTGACTAACGTGGCCCGGGACCCCCGCCAGGCCCCGCAGCCCCTCAATGACCACTCTGTGCGCAGGGAACAGCCAGCCTGGTGTGCGTGGAAAGACAATGTTTGGGCTCTTGTGGGCTGGCGTTCCCGGGGCGGCCAGACCGGCACCACCCTTTCCAATTCAACCCCCAGCCTCCACGACCTGGGCCCCCGAGGGTGCAGGGACCCCCGAGGCTCGGGCGGGGGGTGGGGTGGGCTCGATAATCAGCAGCAGAGAGTAGATTTACACTCTGAGCCGGGAAGCCATTTCGGCTGGGCCTCCAGACCTTTTATTTTCTCGCTAAGCTGGTGCACGCCAGGCCCGTCCCGGCCAGCCTCGTCAGACTTGTAAAACCACAGAGAAAATCCCAAGAAATCCTGCCTGATCTCCCTGCCTCCAGCCTCGGCCCTCCAATCCACCCTGGCGAGGCTGCCAGGGTGATCCTCCTAATGCACAAATCTGATCACGGTGCTCCCCTGCTCAAAACCCCTTTCCGTAGCTGCCCGTGGCTTCTGGGATAAACTCCAAGCTCCTCAGCGTGGCACACAAGCCCCCATCTGGCCTCGTCTCTTGCCAAGCCCCTTCCTTCGGCTTCCCGTCACACGTGCGTGCGAGCACGCACACACGCCCGCACTGAGATCCGGGAGGCACCTGAGCAGTCCTCCTCGGCACCGCCTGTGCCTCCACTGCCTCCTGTGTCTCTTCCACCCTCTCGGCCCAGCGAATCCCTGCGTGTCCGCCAAGGCTCAGCCCGGTGTCTCTTCCTCCAGGAAGCTCTCCCTGACTACCCCCACCCCCACCCCACCACCACACACACACTGGTGCCGACCCCTGAGCCCAGCAGTTAGCACCTGGGACAGCTGGGCCGTGAACAACTCTGGGCCCGGGGCCGCCCCCTAAGCCTGCCCATTCCTATAATTCTGGTGCCCGCACGAGGCCTGGGCAGCGCAGGTGCCCCGAGACCCTTGTTCTGAGTACACTTTGTAAGGTGACTGAGCGGATACGGTGACAGGCACATCCCGACACCAGGAACCTGATCCTGTGGGGCCTGAAGTCAGAAAAGCACAGGGACACAGAGCAGCCTGGCTCCTTCAGGCACAGGGACGCGAGGGCGGCCTGCTGGCCCGTCCACGTTGTAATTCTAGGAAGGGGGTTCCCAGGTCTGCTCACAAAGGGCTCCCGGTCACAAGACTGGGGTTCTGTCGGCGAAAATAAACGGGGAGAAGGGAGGCCTTGCCGTGGAAAGGAGAGGCTCGGAGAGCCGGGGCGGAGGGCGGGCGGGTCAGCAGTTCGGGGTCGGGAACCACGGTGTGTGGTGGGTCCCGTGCCGTGCCGGGCGCGGGACTTGGAAACTGGCCACAGGAAGCGAGGGGTGGCCTGGGTGCCGTCAGGGCCCATCAGTCAGGATTCGAATGACCACACCCGGCTTCCCCAAGGACCCCCAAAGTCCCCCCCCCCAGGGCCATTCCGTCCCAGAGGGGCCTCCCGGTCTGCCGAGGGGGCCTGGACGTGAAGGTGGGGACAGCCCCTCTCAGGGTCCTATAAAGCAGTGGCCACCCCGGACCTTGAAAATCGCGCAGCTGGTTCCGGGCCCAGAACGCCTGCCTCGGGCGGGGCGGGGGCTGGCATGCCCTGAGCGTGAGAAACTCGTCCCCTGCCCTGGACCGCCAGTGTCACACTTGCCGTTGACCCCTACCCCGTCGCCTGTCCTCCAGGCTGGTGGCCCCTCCAGGCAGGGCCCCGGCCACACCCCCAGATCCCAGCACACAGCCAGCAGCTTGGGGATGGAAAACGTCTCTGGAGTGACCGCAGGTGAGCGCAGCCTGGGGGTGGTTGGGTGACCTACAGCCGCTGCACAAGGGGCTCCCGCCAAGCCTCGAGGTCGGCGGGACCTGCCAGCCCCTGGGGGCACACCCACCACAGCCTGTCTGCACGGCCGGGAGCCCACCCCACGCTGCCAGCGCCTGCTCGTTTCCAGTGCTCCCCACCCCCTGGGCCGTGCTCCTCACCTGCCCCATCCCGGCTACTCCGCACGCCCCCTCCCTCCCCGCGGGCGCCACGCTTGTCCCCATTTGAGAGCCACAGCCGCCAAGGCCCCGCGGTCAGACACCAGGGCTAGCCCGCCCACGCCGGCTGCAGCCCCACACCGGGCAGGACTTGGAAAGGAGCTCAGGGCGCCCCCACCAGCACCTCTTTAAAAACAAGCCAGGTCCAGGCTTGGTGCCGTGCATGGCGTGCCCCCCCCCGCCCCCGACACGCACCCCTGATGTCGCCGTGGGGGTCGGCGTTCCGCCCCCCGGACCCCTCCTCCGTCCACTCTGCTCTTCCCATGGGGCCCCTCCCATCTCGGAATCCAGCAAAGTGCTTCGGGGGGACAGGGGTGGACATCAGCCCGGAGAAGGGCAGGCAGGGCCTGGGGGAGGGTCGCCCCACTCAGGAAGGAGGGAGTCGGGGCAAAGGGGCTTCTGGGGGGGGTCTCGGGAGGGAGCTGGGGCTTAGCGCGGGTGGGGACGGGAACACCCGAGCCCTCTCCTGTTAATTTGCTGCTGGCTGGGCCCCAGGGCGCAGCAGGTGCCCGGCCTGCAGGTGGGACCGGGAGTAGGACACAGGCTCCCGCCTCTCAGCTAGGCTGAGGGGTCCGGGGACTGGGCAGGTGACGGTGGCGGTGGGGACAGGAGAAGGGCAGCCCGTGGGGCCTGGGGGCCGCACAAAGCCCTCGGAGAGGCCGGGGTTCAGTCACGTGACTGCCTCTGTCCCCTCCCCGGCCAGAGAGGACAAGCGGTGGCAGGTGAGGAGGGAGACTCCAGAGGCCCCCAGGAGCATCTCCGCACCTGTGGCCAGGGCATTGGGGACGGGGACCCTCTGGGCTCAGAGCCACGCGCTCCCAGTCGGGTGAGAGCCTTAAAGACAAAGGAGCAGGACCAGCACGTCGCCCTCCCGATGAGACACGGGCGGTGGGGTCCCAGCAGCTGAGTCCCAGCCTCCAGGACCGGCGGCCGGCACGGTGGGGAGGGGTCCTCAGGTCCACGTGAGCCTCCAGCTGGGCTCAGGGCTCTGGGTTAGCCCTCCTCTGTCTTTTGTCACCCCTGCAGGCCTCGGCCCTGCTCAGCAACGTGCACGTTGTCTGGATACTCCCCTTCTCGCAAAGGCCAAGCCTAAGAAAGTGATCTTTCTAAAGAAGGAAACCGTAATGCTGCAGCCTCCAACGTGTCCCCAGGACCCGGACGGCCAAGCCCAGGCCTCTCGGTCTGACCCCCAGTCTGCCAGCCCCTTCCTCTCAAGGGTCCTTCCAGAAGGCCGTGTCCCAAGCACAGTGCCCCCGGCCCCCGTGCCCTTCCTCGTACGGCTCGCGCATGCTTTGTGGCCATCAAGGTTCACGTCCGATGCTCCCTGAGGCGGAGCTCGACGGCGGGACGGGACGCTCTGTGAGCTGACCCCGGCTGACGTGTCCCGCCTGGAGTCAGCGCTCCGAGCCGCTCTGCCCACTCTCCCTCCCGGCCCGTGAGCCCCCCGCGGGCGCCTCCGAGTGGAACACAGGGCAGACCCCCAGGAATCGGTGCCCCCCGCCACCCTCCAGGGCTCAGGGGAGAGGGGCGCGTCCGTCCCCTACTCAGGAGTGGAACCCTCCGGAAACAGCCCATCACCACCTCTCTGGTCTGTCGCTGGGCCCCCTCTTTCGTAGATCCCTGTTTTGTTCCTCTGTTTCTCCCACCCGACGGCGAACCCTTGAGGGTTATTCAAGCCCCTTGGGCGATTCGGATAAATCTGGGCAGGCTCAGCCTCGCCCCTCTGGCTCCTGCGGGCGCCGGGATGGGGGCTTCCGGGGCGGGTGCCTGGGCGCCCCTGTCCTCAGCACCCTCCGGGCCCCCTCAGGCCAAGACAGCCGCCCTCTGGGAGGGGCTCAGGTCCCCGAGGGTCTGTCTCCAGCAGCAAGAGAAGCCCAGGAGAAGGAAGGGGCCCTAGCAGCCAACAGGTGTGCCCGCGTCAGTAGCTCACAAAATGAATCCAGCCTACTCTTCCATCCACATCACACGTCCACACGGCAGGCGGTTCTCGCCAACCACAGTCTCGGCAAGCAGCACACTTCCGATCATTGTGCGGCGGCCTCCCCGCGGCCGACCGGGGTCTGAGCCAGACGGGAGCACGAGCCACGAGTGTCTACGGGGGGAACCGGCCCTTCCCAAGAGTGCCTGCTCAGGCAGGACCCGGTCCTGGGCTCCAGGCAGGGGGAGCCGCCCCTGTGACTCGCTCCCCGGGGCTGGGCCTGAACTGACCTGGCCGGAGACTGGCGGCCGGGACAAGCACCCCCGCCTGCCTGGGCACACAGGAGGGCAGGAACGGGGTCTGGCCTTCTGCCTAACCAGGCTTCTTTTCCCTTCCGGCGGATGGGCTGCAGGCCACAGGACACACCCCACAGGGCTCCAGCAGCCACCGAAAAGGGGGAGCCCCTCACCCCCAGACCAAGCTTCCAGGGAGCTGGGAAATACTCATGCTGGGGATGGGGGCACGCGCCCGTGGGCGGGGGCTTCTCCTGGGGAAGGGGGGGCTGCCGGGTCAGCCCCCCACCCCCAGCCACTCGCCAAGCTTCCTTCGGGGAGCGCCTGGGAGACAGCCACTCTGCTGCAGCTTACAGGGGCTCTGGTGGCCACTGGGCACCTTCCCCAAGGGGCTTCTGAGGCCCCAGCCGAGGATATGGGGGGGTGAGGGGCACACTTGGGGAACCTCCCCTTTGCCTCCTCTCCTGCAGTTTGCAACCGTCAGGAAGGGGCCGGCTCTTCCCTCCTGCCTCCCTCCCCACGGCCTCACTCCCTTCCCTTGTCCGGGGCCTCCCAGGCAATTCAGAGGAGAAAACAAAAGGCTCATCTCCTGAGCCCGACCTGGGACCCTCCCGGTTCCAGCGACAGGAGGGTGACAGCGTCTGCATCTGTCAGAAAAGTACAGCAGAGTTCCCAGTCTGTCCATCTTCGCAGCAGCCCCGGAAGGGCGCGGGGCCGTGGAAGCCCGAACCCCGGTGTCCAGCGTGCCCCTGCCCAGACAAGGACGGGAGTCCCTCTGCGCCACCCCCTACCCCCGGGGGCGGGGGCGGGGGGTGGGGGTTGGGGGGCTAGCCAGCACGCGCCACCCAGGGCACCAGACCACCGGCGGGGCCACCCTGAGGCTCCAGACTTAAAAGAAGAACGCAGTGAGCAGCCCCCAGTCCGGCTGCGTCCACACCTGGGGAGGTGCACGGCTCCCTCCACTACTTGGGGTAATTTTCCGGACAAGATCCGCGAATACCTACATTTCGCCTTTGCCTCTGCCTCTGTTCAAGTTCACCCAGAGACAGCGGGCAGAGCCCTCCGCTGACCGGAAGCCTCGCTCTCTGGGTGAGTGAGCGGCTCCTGCCAGAGGCAGCGCGCACCCCGAACCCCGCGCTCGCCCCCTGCCCGGCCGGATCCGCCTCTCCCTCCCTCCGCGGACACTGACGGTCGCCGAGGACTCCAGGAGGGGACGCCGCGTCCAAAGCTGCCCTGCGCGCCCCCGCCCGCCCCCGGGGGCCCCTCCTGAGCGCTGCCCCCGCGCGCGCACCCACACCCCCCTCCCCGGCCCGCCGCCCGGAGCAGGTGCACCCCCGCCGCGCTCCGGCCGCGTCTACACAAACTTGTTCGCGGGCGGCTGGGAAGGAGCGCGCCCGCCCCCGCCCGCGCGGAGGGTCCCGTTGGGGGTCCCGCTGGGGGTCCCGGCGGGGCGCCCCGGAGACAGGACTCACTCACCCCGCGATCGCGGCCGGCTGGGGCGCCCGCTCCCGCGGCCACGCGCCCGCTCCCGGGCACCGAGCCCCG
>NW_024412439.1:11748938-11751207 GCF_014898765.1 Herpailurus yagouaroundi | reverse complement strand
TGCTCACTCGCGCGGCCCGGGGACAGCGGCCGGCCGCCGCCGGGTCCTAGAGGCGCCCGCTCGGCCCGCCGCGTGGGAGGGGTCGTGCTGGGGGCGGGGGCCCGCGGGAGGGAGCGGGCAGGCGGGCGGGGCACGCGCGCACACGCTCCGCCGGGCTGCCACGCTCACTCGGTCGCAGACACACAGGGACAGACGCACCGTCTGGTGCAGACACTGAATCCCGGCCCCCGGGCCACGCCGACAGCCACGCTTTCTCACGCGCGCGTGTGCGCACACACACCGGGCTCTGTCCCGCTCGCTCGCAGACAGCCCGGGACGCCGTGGCAGGCACACACACAGGGTCGCACAGACACACGCGGGGCCACTGTCCCCCGCACATCTGGCCGCGGACGCCCTCGTGCACAAGACAGGCGGGGACAGCCGTGCACACAACCGCCAGCCCAGGAGCGGGCGAACACACGGACACCATCCCCCCCCCCCCCCACCGCCCCCCGCACACTCAGGGCACGACCCCCGGGACTGACCCACGCCCTGACAGGGTGCCCCACGGAAGCAGGGCCACACACCCGGGGTCAGCTGACCGGCGCACTCCTGTGTGGTCACACTGGGCCACCCCACAGGCACACGCGCACGCACGCACGCTCGGAGGCGGACAGGTGTGCCTCTACACTGCTATCCACAATCCCCCTCGTGAAACGGGGCTGGGTCCAACCCTGAGCGTTTCCCCTCCAAGCGTCCCCCTGCCCCTGCTCCCCACAGTCCCCCAGCCACGGGGCCACCCCTGTGGGCGCATCGGCGGGTCCCGTCCTCACCCGGGGCCGGCGGCCCAGATGCTCCAGGAGGCTGAGGACCCGCACAGGCGGTGCGGCTGGTAGGGCTCTGGTGGTGCGGCTCTAACCCGGCTTCCTGAGAGGGAGCGTCATGCCTCTGATGACCGCTAGGGGCAGAGCTGCTTGGCGAGGCTCCCAGGAGCCTGTTTTCAACAGGTGCAGGGGGATAAGGATTGGCCCGGCCGGGGACCAGTGGGAGCCCCACTTCATGGCGGTCAGCCAGGTGGCAACCAGAAGGGAAAGGGGCTTGCTCAAGGTCACACAGCTAGCAGGCCAAGCCCCGGAGTCAGAAGAGAGTCGGCCCCCTCTGGAGCCCTGGGGACATCGGGCGAGGGTGGCAGGGGTGACAGACGCATCCTGTGCCGCCCCGGCGTTCCTGGCTTTGCAGAACAGCCCTGTGCGTCTCCCTTACCGCGTGTGCGTGACTGCGCCCGTGTCCTGCTGGTGACGCCGCCCCAGGCTCCCTCCTGCCTGTTACGTCCCTGGAATCTCACAGTGAGTCAGGGGCTGCCTTCCCGCGGCCACTTTACAGAGGAAGCGCCCGGGGCACAAAGGGGGACGAGTGTCCGAGGCCCACAGCGAGCGGAGCCCAGGGGAGCTTAGCGGAGAAGTGATGTGGCTGCGGCCGGGAGGAGAGCTGCCTCAGGAAAGAGAAGGAAAAAGCCTGCTGGGCGTCTGTGCCATTTCCGTGCCCGATGCCACACCGCTCCTGCTGGGCAAAGCCCTCCAGGGACGCGCATCGCCTGTGTGTGGGAGACAGGAGCACCTGCTGACTCTGGAGGGATGCGGAGAAGGGAGGAGGGTGGTGGGATCCAGGAAGTGGTTGAGAAGGCGTGGGCTACGCGGCTTGGGTCACCTGTAAGGGGTGCGGATGGCCGGGAGCGTTTCAGGGCCGGGATGAGGTCCTTCTCTGTGGCAGTGGTGACAGATCAGAGCACATGAGGGGGCCACTTGGACTAGGCTTGATGGGGGAGCCGCTCCCAACCCCCCGTCCAGCTCTGCCTCGCAACTGTCACGTATGCATTGCCGGGACTGTTCGACACCTGTCTGCACATCATCTCAGCCCATGTCTCGGAAGTTACCCTAATACCACGGGGGGCTTCTCTGATGGGCCCACAGCAGTGCTGACGTGTCCAGGTACCGTTCAGTGAAGCACCACCTCCCAGTCCCCTGCAGGTCCAGGACCGGGGACCAGACCGTCGGCTCGCATCTCAGTCCCACCGTGTTTGGCTCTAGTTTCTATCTGCTTCTCTCTTTGTGGATCCCAGTGATTGGACCCCAAGTATCCACATTGCCTCCTAGCTTCCTGTCATCTGCTGGGTTATCTACCCATCCATTGTTCCATCCACTCGTGCAGCCATCCAACCAGCCAGCCTTCCTTCCTTCCATCCATCCATCATCCATCCATCCATCATTCCACCCACTCATCCAGCCATCCA
>NW_024412439.1:11732725-11748928 GCF_014898765.1 Herpailurus yagouaroundi | reverse complement strand
CATCCAGCCATCCAACCAGCCTTCCTTCCTTCCTTCCTTCCTTCCTTTCCTTCCTTCCTTCCTTCCTTCCTTCCTTCCTTCCTTCCTTCCTTTCATCATCCATCCATCCATCCCTCCACCATCCATCCATCGTTCCACCCACTCATCCAGCCATCCAACCAGCCAGCCTTCCTTCCTTCCATCCACCCATCCATCCATGCATCCACACATCTTCTCACTTACTCACTGAGCAGGGCACCCATTGTGTTAGATTTTGTGTCGAACGCCGGAGACTCTGAGAAGAACCTTCACCGAGTGTCCAGTGAAGACCTGGACCAGGAAACACACCCGAAGCAAGAATGTGCCACTGAGGAGGAGGTCTGCTGTATCGTTTGGGTGCTCGCAGCCTCACCACATCGCCACTTGGTCGGCGCTGTCCTCCGGCAGTAGCAAAGAGCAAGCGGGGTGATGGCTGCATGTCACCAAGTCGGGAGGAATTCAGGGAAGGCTCCATGGAGGAGGTGGCATCTCAGCTGCCTCCTAAGGGAGAAGAGAACACTCTCTGGGGTACAGGGAGCAGGGGCCGGTCCAGGCAGGGGGCCCCCCGTGTGAAGGTAGGAGGCACGAAACACGCCGCGTGTTGGGGGAGGCTCAGAGAACCTGCCGTGCCTGCTGGGAGGCCGCCGGTGGCAGCAGAGGAGGCTGGACCCGGACTGGCCGGCCGAGCCCTCACTCAGATCGCTGACCCCAGCGGGCAGGGCGGGGCTGCAGACCCAGCCGGAGCCACCGCCACGGCGCCTGGTCCTCAACCTCGGGAAACACGCATTCGGTCACCTGGGAGCCATCAGCCCCGCGTCTCTGCCCCCCTGTTGACGGAGGAGCCCTGGTCGTCGCCGGCCTCAGGGTGACAGGCCCAGGCGGGGGCGGGTCCTGGCTCCCCCCCCCCCACACACACCACCTTGAGAAAGTCGCCAGCTCTCTGAGCCTCTCTGTCTCCATCTCCAAAACGCACCCGTTGCCGGGCTCTTGGGAGGACCGGCGGAATGCTCGCGGCCCGAGCCGCACGCGGTCTGCCGCAGGATGAGCCCGCAGCGCGTTTTAGCAAATGGCGTATGGAGGGCTTCCTCCCGAGCTTCTGCGATCCGGAAACGCCACGTGTGGGTGCTTTCTCGACCTACGAGGCTGCTGCGAGCACCTCCCTAGGGAGCCCCCGCCTGGCGGTCCAGTTCCCGGGGGGCCCCTGTGACCTGGGCACATCGGCACCCTCGCTAAATATTTATTAAATAAATGATTGATTGATTTTTAAAAATGCGGTAAGTCTAGCGTGACATCTTTTTAATGAATCTGACCGGGTCCCCGGTGGTCGCCGTGGTTCTTCTCAGGAATTCAGGTAGTGCTCCCTCCTGCTCAGGTCACAGACTGATCCCCGTTTACGTCCAGCCTGGCCGTCGTCCGTGGGGTCCTGCCGGCCGCCTGGGAGACCCCGGGGGTGGGGTACGCACGGCCCCCCCCCCCCCCCCCCCGTGCCGCAGCCCCCTGCCGCGGGGTGGCGGTCGGACGACGAGGCACAGCGCCCGGCCCCACCGCCCGGAGTGGCCCTCAAGGCCGCGTCCCGCTCCCGGCGTCGTCGCGGGAGGCAGCCTGCCTCGGGGATGGAGGGAGGAGACCGGGAGGGACCCTCTGGAAGCACTCGGAAGGCGTGGATGCGCGGGGTTTGCAGCGCCGTGGACTGCTTGGGCCCGCTCCGCGCACGCAGACCCCCGCGGGATCGCCTGTTTGCCCGCCTCTCCCAAGACGAGGGGCCACAGTGGCCTCAGCGAGCCTCCAAAGAGGGGAAGTCTGTCCACGAAAGGGGTTGTTGGGTTCCGCCCGGCCCTCGGGAGTCTCCGCGGCACAGGGAAGGGGCCATGGCGAGGCCGCGGGGGCCGGCCGGCCCTCTAAGGGGGCAGAGCGCAGGGGAAGCCGGCCTCTGGGGCGGCCCCGGCCGTACCCCCGGGGGCCCCCTTCCCGCTGACACGTGTCGGAAAATAAGGTCTATTCGTGCAGAAGAAACTGCTGTTGGCGTATGGGCCTTCACGTGGTTTCTTCCCCCCGAGGGTCCGCGCGGGGTCAGCCAGGTCCTCACGAGCGCCGGCCGCCACGTGCGTGGGAGTGTCAAGGGCACGCTCCCCGCCCGCCAGCGCCCGCCGGCGTCCCCGCGGCCTGTGCTCCGGCAGCGGCTGGGATGGGGAACCCGGGGGCCAGGTAGGAGGCACAGGGGTGTGTGTGTGAACCCGCAACCACCCGTCCCGCTCTCCGCCTCCCGCCGGGCCCGGCTGGCGGTGGGAGGAGCCCGGGTTTGCCGGGGACGTTGCTCTACACCCTCCTCCTCGAACCCCCACGACACGGGCTGTTGCGGTGGCTGAGCCCGGATTGCAGGGCCACCCGTGGACGGCTGGCTTCCGTGGCTGCGAGGGGCCCATCCCCCACCCCCACGCGGCCCCGTCCCTGTGTCCACTCGCCTGCCCGCCTGCGGGCACGCGGCCACTGTCACTTCTCTGCCCAGAGGGGCATCTGGCCCCTTCCCTGTGCGGCCGCCTCGTGGCCACACGCACGTGCTCGCCCTCCGTGTCGGAGATGAAGGAACGTTGTGGGAGGAGAATGCTAACTCACAGAGGACGCGGCCGATGTCACCGCCAGAGCCCCAGGGACCCGGGAGGGACAGGGCGGGGGGGGGGGGGAGGATGGCTACTTGTGTCTGAGAGGCCCTGGGCCGCATGGAGGGACCTCGGAGGACAGGCCGAGGAGAGAGCCGGCCCGCCGTCGGGAGAAAGCTGTTCTAGGCGGGACACGTGCAGGAGCACAGGGCCAAGTCACCTGGACGGAGCATCCGCCGTGTCCTAGTTCCTTCTGTTTCCTTCCGCGCGTGACCCCAAGGGGACCCGAGGGAGGGACCTGCTGTGAAGGGGAGCGAGACCGTGCCCCGCCTGCCCCGCTCCCCGAGTGCTGTGCGTCCGAGGCAGAGCCCCTCGCCTCGCGGAGCCTCAGTTTTCCCATCTGAGAAGTGGAGAGAAGGAGGAGACGAGGCCCCAGGGGTCCTCAGCCCGGAGCCGCCCACCCCACCCGTGACTTTGTCATTTCTTGTCCTCCCCACGCGCTCCGACACTTTGCAGTTATATCTTCCTTCGGGCCCTTTTACGTTCGCGTCCGCCCTGGACGCCAGACTCAGACCCACAGGCAGGGCCCAGGTTCGAGAACGCGGCTTCCCCGGAACCTGGAGGTGTCCGCCGTCCTCCGTGGATGGGATGCGGGCAGGGGTGCGCCTGATGCGGGGAGGGGGTGTGTGTGTAGCTCGGACGGGCCTGCTGCCCGTCCTGCACCAGGTGACAGAGCAGCGAGGACAGAGGAGAGCCCGAGGGCGGTTCCCGGATGAGGGCCGCGCAGGTGGGTGGGCGGCCAGGCCAGGGCGGGAGTGAACCTGGAGACTGGGGGGGGGGGGGGGGCTGCTGAGAGGTACCCGTTGGCAGGTGGGCGGGGGCAGGGTGGACCTGTGGGGAAGGCGGGGGCGGGGGTCCTGACCCAGGCTGCCTGTTGTCATGACAACCGCGGCGGGCGTGTGGGACCCTCTCTTCTTGGTTCTGTGTGTATGAGTTGGACCCACAGAGTCTCAGGCTGAGTTCCAGACATTTCTGTAGCCACCAAGCCTCCTTGGAGTCCCCAGGTGAGGCCGACCCGGCTGGTCCCCCCTCCCCCCCCCCTCCCGCCTGCCGCGCCGAGGGAGCGATGACAGGGCTCAGGTGGCCGTCAGGCTCTCGACGCGCCTCCACCCAGCTCCCACCCAGCTCCAGGGAGCCGGGAAATGGAAAGTGACAGCAAGTGCCAGGAGCCACTAAGTCTCTGTCACCTGGATTTGCAGGCAGACGGGGCCGTCTCCAAGTGAACACGGCACCTCGGAGCCACCCGCGCCCCTGCAGGCGCTGGGCCCGCTGGCCCTGCCTCCCGCCCCGAGGCCGGGCCCCGCCGTCTCCCAGACCCTGCCCTGGAGCCCGCGTCCAGCCGCGGCCGCCCCGACGCCCCGGGACTGCCCTCCCTGACGGCAGGCCTGGCCCCTCATCCCGTCACGGGGACCATCTCCTCAGAACCCACCTCTCCAACGTGCTCTGCAGAGATAACCTCCCAGAGTTTCGCCTACGGTGACACCGACAGTTCCGGGGCCAGACTCCCAGGAATCATCGGTTACTCCATCTGTGTTCAATTTCCTCATCTCCTTCCATTTTTTGTGGCCAGACTGAGGGGTTTCGGGCAACCGCATCTTTCCCTAGACGGCCCTGCTTTTCCCAACAACCGAGGCAGCGTCCTGTCTGTTACAGACTTCGGAAGGAATCTTCTCTGAGGGAAAAGTTGGGAGAAAACTAATCTCCCCTCAGGCGCGGGTGTTTATATTTTCTAAACTGCAGATCTGACCAAGTCACTCCCACTAGGGGTCCTTCAAGGTCCTGCAAGGTGGGGACCCATGAACCAGACCAGGCCTGATCCAGCCAGACCTGCTACCCACCTTTTGTCAGCCCCACCCAAGACGCGACCGTCAGCCCCTGGGTTAAATTCTTTGACTCCCCCAGGCTGGGTTGGGTGCCCTCAATCCCAACAAGGCACACACATACACACACGCAGGCGTGCTCCCACGAGCGTGCATTCGTGAGCCCACGCGGCCACGTGAGTCGATACACAGAGGTGCACACGTGTATGGCTGCACGCGCAGTCACACAGATGTATGGTGTGTGTGTGTGTGTGTGTGTGTTGTGATCGTAACACTGGTAGTTCATTCTTACCAGTGACGTGGGGTCCTCTTCTGCTGGTCTGTCCCTCCACGTCCCAGTGAGACACCAGTGGGAGCGCCCGCCTGGCCGTCCAGAGGTCCTGACTCTGTCCCTGCCCCAGGGTGGATGGGTCCCTGCCCCCGGATGAGGCCCGTCTCCCAGGAGGAGACCAGGCCAGGAGGGCGTGGCCCAGCTGGGGTGGCAGCACGTGGCCCAGGCGGGGCGGGCTGAGCCCTGAGCTTGGGGGGGGGGGCGGGGGGGCGGGGAGGCCGGGAGGCGGGTCTATCAATCCCCACCGCAGCTGGTGTGGCCGCACAGCCGCCCAACCCAGCTTATTTACGATGCTTTTAGCTCCGAGCAGACCCATTTCCGAACTCCTCTCCGAGATATAAATTATCCTAAGGGCTGATTTGTATCACCGTGGTCGGACAATGCCTAACCAGAAATCAACTCCTACCTTTCAGCAATTTCAATCCAGGGAGAGCGATGGATTTTTTTTTCCCCTCCCTTACTGAGCACTTCAGAAAGGGGGCTGAAAATCTTCAATAGGTTTCGTTTTTAGGGAAGGCAATTTTGGCTTATTAGACACTGTCGGCTTCAGAAATATGCTCACTAATGACTTCTATTTAAATATTTTCCTCCAGCTGACAATTGTTCAAAAATACCATGTTAATGGATTCAGCATCCCCTAAGTGGGTGCTCTCCCCCACCTCAGCCTCTGAACTTCCTTGGCCGGGCCCTCAACCAAGTCAAGAGTTTCCCAAGCGGCCCGTGTTCGAGGACCACGCCGTCAGAATCACGACCAGCAACGGTCCCCTCGCCCTCGTGGCGCCCACGGCCGTCGGCTCTGTGTGAGCACACACTCAGGAGGAATCGCCAGTACCTCAAAATCCTTCGCCGGCCCCCCGGCTCCTCCAGGGTGAAATCCAAACCCTCCGGGCTTGCACAAAAGGCCCAGCCTGCCCTCAGTGGGACCGCGACACCCACCGCGCTCCCTGTCGAGCCCCAGGCAGGGAGTGGAGATGCGGGCGTCCGGGCTGCAGGCCTGCACCTGCTTTAACGCTGTCGCCTCGCAGCTCTCGGTCGTGTGTGAACGAGGGTCCCCCCCCACCGGCGTCTTCCTCAACGCGGCCACAAGGGAAAACGCGTTAGCTCACAGCCCTCTGACTTCTCCTGCGGGTTCTACCGACCGGGAGGAGGTCCCCGATCCGGTCTCGAAGTCCTGCAGAGGGAGGGAGGCCTGAGCGTCGCCCCAGGGTCAGGTGTTCTCAGCGGAGCCCAGACTGAAGGACCACCTTACGCTCCAGGATGCCTCGCGCCCGCCACACCTGTCTTCCACACACGCCTGTATTTCCCTGGAGGGCCGCAAAGGACCACGCGCTCCTCGCCTGCGCCTTCTCCGCGACCCAGTCCAGTGCCCGGAACACGCGTTTTGTTGAACGAAGGAAGGCGTGGGTGATGGGGGAGGGGCTCGTGCCGGGACCACCGTGCAATGTCAGGCAGGAAGTTCGTGTGAAGGGTCCCGGGGAGCCCGCCCAGCCCCAGCCCTGCACGCTCGGGCGGGTCCGTCCGGCCCCCCCACACACACCTCCAGAGCGACCGCGGCCTCCGTCCCCCGCTCATTCGCAGGCGAGCCAGGACTCCGTCTTCTGGAACCTGCGGCGTGCGGCTCCGGGATTCGGGTTGATTTCTGCAGGAGGCAACCCGCTCGCCCAACAGAATCTACACTCCCAGAAATGATTAAAGGAGCAGAATTAAATTCGCTGGGGCCGGAGGGCAGGGAGCGCAGGGAGCGCGGGAAACACGGCGTTCCCGGCAGGGCCTCAGCTCGTGGCTGTGGTTGGAGATGCCGGAGGCGCAGAGACGCTGCTCGGTTATTTCCTTGGGTCCAAAGACCAGAGAGAGTAACAGAACCTGATGGGCGGCCGTGACCCCCTGAGCCGAGGGCGCCACGGTGGCCGGGGGCTCTTGGTACCAAAGGTGTCTCCGGACCTCGACCCTAGCCGTCCCCCGAGGTGAGGGTGTGAGGGCCGGGAAAGGGCGTCCACTAAGCGGACCCGGCGCGCGGCCTGGGATGCAGGCTCCCGCGCGACCGGCTCCCGGGCCCCCACCCCGAAGAACGCCTCCTCCCCCGGCCCGGCTTCTGAAACCCCCCTCCTCCTCATGAGCCCGCGTCCCTCCACCCCCTTGGCAGCCAGCCGCGAGCCGCCCCGGCGGGGGCACTGGCATCCCCAGGGCGGGTCCTCAGGCCAGCTACCTGCTCAAGTGCAGATCTGTGGGCCCCACCTTTACTCCCTGTTTGCTCAGCTTGGGCCAAAGCCAGGTGGGGAGCAGCTCTAGCTTTCCGAGTTTTGCTGTGCATCAGAAGCCGCGCACACAGCGGGCACAGCTCCTGGCCTGAGGCGCGATCTTTCTGCGGGCACAGAAGAAAGACAACCGTCCAGCCTAAGGAGAGCTTCCAGAAACCAGCTAGGTCAAAGTGCCCTGCCCAAGGTCACAGCCACAGGCTCTGGCTGTCCCAAACCTTCCGTGTATGTGTTTGGCTTCTTGAATTCCAGTCTTTATTATTATTATTATTATTATTATTATTATCACCTCCTAATGGAACAAATAATGAGGATCTTTGTGGAAGCTTTTTTTTTTAAGTTTATTTCTTTATTTTGAGAAATACACAGACAGCGTGAGTAGGGGAGGGGCAGAGAGAGAGGGAGACACAGAATCCAACAAAGGCTCCGGGCTCTGAGCTGTCAGCACAGAGCCTGACATGGGGCTCGAACCCACAAACAGCGAGATCATGACCTGAGCTGAAGTCAGACACCCAGAGGACTGAGCCACGCAGGCGCCCCCCCCCCCCAGGGAAACTCTTAATAAATGGCACCCCTCCCAGATTTTGAACAAGTTGTAAACTAAAATAAAAAGCAAAGATAAAGACAAGCATATCGGGTTTACTGCTGCCAGACTCCAGGGGGAAAAGGCGGCTTTGGGGCTATTAGGTGAGTGGTTTGCTAGAGCTGACCCCGCCCCAGTCCTGGCCCCGCCCCCAATCAGACCCCGCCCCCAGCCCGACCCCCTCCAGCAGGTGCAGCCACCGGTCCGGGCTCAACCTCTGAGCGTGGGCGGCGGGATTTTCTGGCTCAGAGTGAGCGGGTGACCCCAAGCCCCTCTTTCCAAGCTGCACTTCCCAGAGGATGTTCTCAGGGAGACCCTGCCGCCCCCTGTTCCCGGGGAACAGAACAAGAACCACGCATCTCGCTTGGCATGTGCATCTGCTCGGTTCCGTACGGCAGCCGTGAGCCGCACACGCTGTTTACTGGCACAAATTAAGATCACATCGAAACTGGTCCTGAGCCCCACGAGCCACGTTTCAAGGGTTCAGGTGCCACGTGTGGTCAGCGGCCACGTTACACGGTGCGGAGTCACCGACCGCTTCCGTCCCTGCGAGAAGTTCTCGGGGACTGCGCGGATCCGGGAAGGGTTTCTCCGCGTGGGCACCACCCACACGTGGGGCCTGGGAACCTTTGACCGTGGCCGCTGTCCACATACTGTGGGGGGTGGGGGTCCGGCAGTATCTCTGGCCTCTACACACTCGATGCCAGTAGTGCCCCCCCCCCCCGATTGCTGGGTGTCCTTGGTGGGGACAAAGCCGCCCGGGTAGGGAACCACTGGGCCAGACCCCTCAGACCATCACCGGCGTTGCCCGGGGTGGGGGAGGAAGAGACAAGACGGCTGGACCAGCCTTCGGGGGCCCTGGGGCGGTGGCCTGGTGGCAGGGAGTCTGTAAGGGTCACCTGGGTCCCTTTCTCCTTGGCTGCTGCCGCGGCCTCCCCCCCCACCCCCGATGCCTGCCCGCTGCCCACCGCCCCCCTCCCCCCACCGCACACCTGCTTCCGTGACTTTGCCTCTGCGGTTCCCGTACCTGGAATGCCGTCTCTCCCTGCTGTCCTATTACCCGTCCTGGCCAGGGGTCCCCAAGACCACCCACACGCCCGAGCCCCCCTCCGAAGGACCGCGAGCGTTCCCCACGAACCATGTAGCGGTCACAGTCCGACCGCACGGGGGTTTGTGGGTTTCTCAGTCCGGAACAGCTCCAGCTGATGGGTGCACACCTCCTTTCCCAGACCAGAGCCACCCTCTTGTAAACCCTCTCGCCCCCCAGGTAAAGCTGGCCCTCGCTCGCTGTGGCGTTGCAAAACTCCTGGTTTTGCAAAAGTCTGGGGCTCCCTGTGCGCCCCCTGCAGACTGTGGGCGCCCGGAGGGCAGGGACCGGCATTTTGTCTCGTGTTTCTGGGGCCAGCTCGGGGCCCGGCGCCCAGCAGGGACGTGGTGCGTGATGCTTCAATAGGTGAGTGACTACAAATATGCCGGGAACCCCAGGTGCGGGGGACAGACCAGAGATGACGGGGCCCCGGCCCGGCACGCTGGGATGGATGGAGCAGGTGAACACAGCCAGACAGAACGTCCGTCCGTCCGTCCTGGCCCGCCCAGAGGCAGTCGGCCAGACGGGAGAACCAGCAGCCGCCTGGCCTCACACCCTCTCTGCTGTCGTCCAGGGGCACACCTCTCCCAAGCGGCTGGGGAATAACACCCAGCATCCCTCTAGGAGAAGGCTCCGGTAAGAGGCCACCAGGGCATCTTACCAGGTCCCTGTCTTTGAAGAGCGCAGGCCGTGCCCGTCCCGGGGCCTGGAATCGGCCCGGCCGTCTGCTGTGACGTCTGGCAAGTGCCTGAGCCTCTGGGGCCTCAGCTGCCGCATCTGTAATATGGGAATAACACCTCCTTCCCGAGGACACCGTGAGGCTGGGGAGCCTCGGTTTTGCTGCTCGCGGCCCCGGGGCTCAGCGCTCACCGTCCCTGTCAGCGGGCTCGTCCCGGGTCAGCACCTACCAGCCTCTGCCCAAGCGACAAACCCCCGGAGACTCTGGGGTAACCATGGCAACTGCCTTCCGAGCAGGGTGGTTGCGACTTAATCGGAAAGTTCCCTTTTCCCTCCGCTTTCGGGTGCCCCAAAGTTCACTGAGTTTCGGACTGTGGCCTTATTCTATCTTGGAGCTGATTCTTTTCCCCTGGAAACGCTTCCCGGGTCCAGTAACCTAGTGGGGACAGCAGGGCCCGGGGCTCCGTCCCTGAGCCGCCCCTGTCTGCCCCTGGTGAGCACGGTGGGGGCAGGGCGGTCTGGGTCAGCTGCTGCATCCCAGGCGCCGGGGTCGTCCCCCCCCTGCACAGGGGGCCAAGGGTATTAAATCACGCACACATGCTCTCTGGGGAACGAACGAATGAATGAATGAATGAACCGATTTCTCGCTGTGTCTCTTGCAAAGCTCGAATAAAAGAGAGCGAGGGAGATTGTGACGGGGCTGCTTTTGGGTTTAACCCAAAGGCACCTCCAGTGGCTCAGCTCCCCGCCTCGGAAAGCTCCCCTCCCCATGGAGAGGCCCACCCCGGCCTCGACAGGGAGGACCTGAGCTCTGGCCCTGCCCCGTAGCCTGTCCTGGCCCCCAGGGCTCCGCGGGACAGCCTCCTCCTCCAGGCAGGGCTCCGAGGAAAAGCCTCCTCCTCCCGTGGCCGGTGAGGACGGAAGCACACGCTGGAGCCACGCGGTCTGAGCTGACTCCACCTTGTCAGGGTCAAGGGAGGAATAGAGCCCTGGGGGTCAGTCCGTGAGATGACCCCGCCCCAGAAAACGGCCCGGAAGACGGGTGCCTTCACCCCTCCGTTTAGAGCCTGCACCAAGGACATCCGCTTCCCAAAGCGCTTGGCGGGGTGGGGAGAGGAAGGAGGTGTTTCTCCCTGGTTCCAGCAGCACTGGGTGGGGGGGCAGGGGGCAGGGGAAGGGATGCCGAGAGCAGCGGGGTGCGAGGCGGGGCTGTGGCACCCAGCAAAGTGCCCAGACGGAGGCCCTCAGTGCGGTTAGTGCCGGGTTCCTCGCGGTCGCCCTGGGGGTCCGGGCGGGGGGGATGCGGTCTCGGAGCTGGACGCACGGCTGTGGGGGCTGCCTGGCCCCAGGGTCAGCCAGGACGGGGACCCGGTCTGGGGACCGACAGGCACGGTTCCGGAGCAAGGGTGTGTCCATCTCAGGCGTCTGTGTGGGGCCCCGAGAGGCTCCCTGCTCTGCCCCGGGTGCGGTCGTCCTAACACACGTCCTGCCCAGCGGGTCGCTGGGACCCTGTGACAGATGAGGCCTGAAGGGGCCTGGCGGGTGGCTCCCTCCCAGGGGCTCCGCCTGGAGGAAGTCAGCAGAGGCTCGGAGGGCGGCTTACAAAGGTGAGGGCAGGGGAGGGGTCAGGCGCCTGGGCGGGGACACCTTCCCTCGACCAGGTCGCCGTGGGTGCCCAGGCCGGCGTCCATGGGTCCTGGCTCCATGTGTGAGTGAGGCCACCGGGCATGCTCTCTGGGACGCCCCCGGAAGGCCGCCTTCCCTGCATCACCCGCTGACACCGTGTCTAAGATTAGCGGGTCGATACTGTAAATTGTGCGGAAAGGTGAGGCCTCCTGAGCCCGGGGGGATATCTTGCACCGAGCGGGTGCAGACGTTGGACACGGGGGAGCCGGCTCGGGCTGCACCGTGTGGGACCCCCTTCTGGGCCACGCGGGACCCATGTCGCCGCGTCCTGCTCTGACCTCAACATGCCACCTGCAGGGTCAGTCAGCTCCCCCCTGGCCTCGGCCCCGACCCTGTCACCCCCAAGCGGCCCCTGGACCCCCGACTGGAAGAACCCGCCCTGCTGTGAAGTTAGCACTTGCCGAGGGACGGCGGTACGCGCGGCCCAGTGCCAGGCACTTATAGGAACCGGTTCCCTCACCCCTCCGACGACACCCGGACAGAGGCACCGCCATCACCCCATTCCACACGGGGAAATCCAGGCTCCGAGTGCTTGAGCAAGTAGCTTAGATGCCCCAGGCCTTATTCGGAGCCTCTACACCAGGCCGCGCATCTGGACACAAATGAGGCTCCCTCGGGGGCGCAGGGCCCCAGGGGAGACGCAGGCACTTACTTACAAAACTGGTCACGTGCCCTTCCGGGTGGACAAAGTGCGCCTAACCGGCAGTCGGGCAGGTGCTGAGGACTCGGTGGGGTGCTAGGTGGACGATGGGCCGGAAGGGCATTTTACGCACAGGGCACAGCGTGCAGGGCCGTGGCGCGCAGCATAAAACCGCTCTGGCCCGGGTAGCAGACCGTGTGGCAGCCAGAGGGACAGACGGGCCGCGGACGTTCGCTGCGCCCCAAGCCCAGCTCCTGCTTTGCCGGCGGATCTCCGTTCGCGGCTCCTCCGCCTTCCCTGGTGCTCAGACCAAACCCCGTGGGCTCCCGGACTCCTGGAGGTCTGTTCCTGTTGTGTCTGTCCCAGCAAACTCCGCTGACCCTCACGTGACGTCCTGACCGCCCGCCGCCTGCCGGTCCCCAGCCAGGCCACCCTCGTCCTGTGCTCGGATTGTCGCCGTCGGTGGGGACGTGTCCTTGTCCACGGTGTCGGTTTGCCACAGTGGCCAGAGGGACCTTTCTTTTAAAAAATGCTTATGTATTTTTGAGACGGAGAGAGAGACAGGGCGTGAGCAGGGGAGGGGCAGAGAGAGGGGGAGACACAGAATCTGAAGCAGATCCAGGCTCCGAGCCATCAGCACAGAGCCCGACGCGGGGCTCGAACTCACGAACCGCGAGATCACGACCTGGGCCGAAGTCAGACGCCCAACGGACCGAGCCACCCAGGTGCCCCCAGGGTGACCCTTTTTCAACGTCATGTTACTGTCGCCTTCAAACTGTCCAGTGGCCATACCAGCGTGGATCAGAGAGGATGACAGTCAGGCCGGCCTCTGTGCCCTTCCCCTCCCCCCCGGGTTCTCCCCTCTGGCCACACCGGGTGCTGTCCCAGGGAGCCGCCACGGCTCTGATCTGGGTCAGGGCCCTGGCTCTGCTGCTGACTCACCCCTCTGAGCCTCAGTTTCCTCATCCACAAAGTGGGCATAAAAATGTCTGTCTTGCAAGGTACCCGTAGGAAATAAATTAAACGGGGTACCGTGTGCACACAGAATGCAGGCCACGTGCTTGGTGCTCAGCAAACCCACCTCTCTGAGCTCTAGCTTCTTTGTCCTGGCGCCCGGGCTGGGGCCACCGACGTGCGGGGCTTCTCGTAAGGATTAAAGGGCAAGAGGTAGGTGATCACTGTCATCCAGCTTAACCCGCCGCCGTCTCCCGAGAGTTCTTCCCCGTCCGGGCCCCACGCCCCTGACCGTGTTCCCCGACCTGACGGCATGTCCCTGACCTGCGCGCCTCAGTCCGTCTGTTAGTCCCACAGCTACCACGAGTCTCTGGTTGACTTGCGTCGCCGTTAGACTGTGAGCCCCGGGGTGCGGAGCGGGGCCCCCACGCGGGGTCTGCAGCCCCGGGCCCCGGGCCCCACCCACACGGCTTCCCGTCGCCGCTGGTGTAACTGGATTACGGTCACAGAATCGAGGGGACCCGCCGGCGTGCCCTCGACTCCTCTTCCGATCAGATACCTCACTGCTCCTCCAGGATAGGAATTAACTGAACCGAGGGCCATTTTCTAGAGAAAAGAAGCCAATTTAGGATTTTAGAAATAACCGCAGTTCTGTGTTATGTCCCATGCGGGGAAGGAAGGGGCCTCAGATAAACAAAACCACAGCCAGCAGGCAGGACGTCACCGTCCGTCTTAATAAAGGACGCACTTGATCTCGTAAGATCACTTGCAAAGTGCCCTCCCGCCAGCCAGGATTCTTCCAGATGCTTCCCCGCCCCCGCCCGCCGCTCCCGGCTCCACTTGAAGCCCCAGTTCCTGCACCCACTCCAGCGTGGCCTTTGACCCCCCCCTCTGCCGGACTCCAGGAGGCCTCACCTCCCCGGGCCACGGCCACTTCTGTCTCCCGCCTGCCCCTTCTCCGCCCTCCTCCCAGACACCTGCGTCTCCAGCCGGGACCGTCACACGGGCTCCCTCCATCCTTACACAGGCTGTGCCCGGATCCTTCCGGAACACACATCTGAAACCCCCCCCTTCTCTTGGGAAACTCCTACTCTTCCTTCCAAACCCAGCCTAAGCGTTACCTCATCTCTGAAGCCTTTTTCTGACCTTTCTGAAGGTCACCCCTTAACTCCCAAGTCTGTCTTGTTAATCCCTGCCATGTCACACGGGCTCATTTCCATATGTCCGTCCCCCCTGCCACGAGCCCACAGAGAATCCGCACGTTCAAAGACTTCTCCGTGTTCCTGGAGCCAGTGGGGGTGACCGGGGCAGGGAGTGGGGGAGGGACAGAAGGGGACCGGGGCTCCCCGTGTGTGACGAGGTGCCACAGCTCGGACGCAGGCGGCCTGGGGGCTCACCTGGGAGCAGGGCCAGGGCACCCGGCCCGGCAGAGGGCCTGCCGCCAGCCCGGAGCCCCCTGACCGCCAGGGGGTCGTCAAACCTGGGGCCGTGGCGCTGGGCAAGGCCGGGAAGACGCCCCGAGCTCGTCCCTCCCCAGCTCTCAACCACTCACTGCCCCTATGCTTCGGCTGCCTTTGTCGGGGCCCTGAAGTCGGTCACCTCCTTGCCGCGACTTAGAGGCCGGCTGGGGGCGGGGGACGTGAGGCGCGGAACGGGACAGCGGCTCTGTGTGTCCCGTGTGGGGCCCGACGCCCCCAGGCCGGCCTGCGCTGTGGGCTGTGGGCACCGCGTCTCCAGGGCGTCAGGGAGCCTGCGATGCCCCAGTTCTCCCCACACGTGCACACTCACTTATGCACATACACACACGCACCCTCGTGCAGACGCACACGTGCACACCCGTGCAGGTGCACACACACGTGGAAGCCTCTCTGACCCCTGCTCCCGAAGTGCCGGTTCTGTGGCATTTAGCTTCCTTGGTAATTACTTGTCCCGCGTCTTTCCCCACCTCTGGCTCACGGTAGGCATTCATTCAACGCGTCCTTACTAAACAGGCCTGAGCCCGACGTCCAAACCCAGCCCATGTGGCCCCCAGACCAGCGATGACATTCGCCCCATCCGGGTAGGACTCCGGAATTCCACCCGAGCAGGGCCTGCCCCCCGCACGTGCCTGGACGTCCAGATGTCCCCCAGCATCGTCCGATGGCAGGATCCCGGTGGAGGTTGGGGTCCCTGCCCGGAGCCTCCCGGCTCCTCCCCCTGGTGCTCCCCCCTGAGTCCGTCTGTCCGACAGCCTCTGGCCTGGCACGGGTGCGAGTCGGGAGCTCAGCGGACACTGGTCCTGCTCTGACCGGGAGCCCTGCAACTGGTACCTCCCATCCCGGGGTCTGCCGAGGGGCAGCGCCCGTAGCCCCAGGTACGGCCCAGTGACCGCCGGGTCCCCCCACCTGCACGGCTCCAGGAGGCCCCCAGGGCTTCGGGTCGGGACCGGAATCCTGTTCTCGCCGACTCAGGCTCCTCCTTGGTTATCACCTGAGCTCCGTCACAGCACGGTCACCTCACCCGGACACCAGGCGGGCAGGCAGGGTGATCGCCGTGTTCTCCAGAGTCAACGTCAGGCTGGCGAGGCTGGAAATTCTCGCCCCGCTGGAAGCCGGCCACTTCCCCTGCCTGATCCCGTCCCCCAGGTGCGGCATCACGAGGTGTCCCCGCGGCGTAGGTGAGGACGCGCACCCAGGCCTGTTACGTGAGGTGGCACAGCCCTTCGGCGCTGTGTGTGTGAAGGCGTGCGCAAGGGGGCCCTGCATCCCCTCCCCCCGCTGCAGACAGGGACCTTTCCGAACAGCGAGGCCGGGAGACCTCCGTCTGACCGCGTGGAGGTCACACGGAGCCAGCCCTGTGCTCTCCCGGGCTCTCGTGCCGGGTCACGAGATAAACCACCAGGGGGTGGTCCCGTCCTGCCCCCGATCCCGTCACAGTGTCACCTTCCCCTGAGACCACAGTCCAAGCGCAGATGACCTCTCCGGAACCCGGGAAGGGCATGAGAAAAGCGACCCATCGCTGGAGAACCTGATGAGGGCTGATTACTGCTACGCCTGCTGGATTTCCTCTTCAATTATTCATGAACACAAGCCAGTGTTTGTGTGCTGGGGCAGCCGTCTAAAAACCAGATAAGCTGACGCAGTCCGGAAAAATCGCCCTGTTGGAAACGGCAAGACCGAATCTGACGACAGATTAGTCTGTGAATGAATTTATTCTGTGTTTCGTGTCTCAGCTGGACTTGGGGAACTTGTGATGAAAGGAAGGAGGACAGTCGGCACTGAGTGGTCACTGAAGCCCGTGTTCGGCTGGGCCCGCTGGCCAAGCCCCCTTTGCTAGAATGTGCAGGAATCCTGCATGGGGCCCACAGGACAGTGTCTCCAGAGGGTCATGCCCTGAACCAGAAGACCTCACACTTGGGAGTTTGCCCCAGGGACATGAAAAGCATGTGTGCAAAAAAGCATGGCTGAGGGGAGGGGAGGGGAGGAGAGGGAAGGGAGGGGAGGGAGGAGGGGAGG
>NW_024412439.1:11713012-11732325 GCF_014898765.1 Herpailurus yagouaroundi | reverse complement strand
GGAGGGAAGGGAAGGGAGGGGAGGGGAAGGAGGGGGAGGGAAGGGGAGGGAGGGGAGGGGAAGGAGGGGGAGGGAAGGGAAGGGAGGGGAGGGGAAGGAGGGGGAGGGAAGGGAAGGGAGGGGAGGGGAAGGAGGGTAAGAAGGGGAGGGGAGGGGAGGTGTGAATGAGGGGAGAGGAGGGAGGGGAGGTGTGAACAAGGGGAGAGGAGGGAGGGGAGGGGAGGTGTGAATGAGAGGAGGGGAGGGGAGGGGAACACAGGGAGGGGAGGGGAGATGTGTACGAAGGGAACACAGAGGGTTTTGGGCAGTGAAAATACTCCAGACGACACCTGTCATCACACGTTTGCCCAAACCCATGGGCTGTAGACACCCAAGTGAACGCTCACATGCACAGGTACCTCCTGTGTGTGATCACGACGGGTCAGTGTGGGTTCATCCTCTCTGACAAGTGCTGAGCTCTGGTGGCCAAGGCCTGTGCGTGTGGGGCTTGGGGAATCTTTGCACCCTCCTCTTATTTCGCTGTGAACCTAAAACTTCTCTTAAAAAAGACATTTTTAAGGGGTGCCTGGGTGGCTCGGTCAGTTAAGCATCTGACTTTGGCTCAGGTCACGATCTCACGGTTCGTGGGTTCGAGCCCCACGTTGGGCTCTGTGCTGACAGCTCGGAGCCTGGAGCCTGCTTCGGATTCTGTGTCTCCCTCTCTCTCTGCCCCTCCCCCACTCATGGTCTGTCTTTCTCTGTCTCAGAAATAAATAAGCATTAAAAAAATTTAAAGAAAGACACTCCCGAACGTGGCAAATCTACAGCAAATACTACACTTAGTAACAAAATATTGATGTTTTCCCTTGGAGTCTGGGGATAGTTGGCTACCAAAACCTCTCTTCTGCAGAGAGGTCCTAACCAGGGCGATAAGGAAGGAAAATATTTCTAAATGTATGGGATTAGAAAGGAAAATATTGACTTGTCGTTTTTCACCAATGGCATGATTGCATACTTAGAAAATCTGAAAGGATCTACTGATAAATTATCAGAATAAACACACAAATTTAGCAAGGTCACTGAGCATTAAGATCAATATACAGAAATCAATTATGTTTCTCCATGAAAGCCATAAATGGGAAAAAAATGTTTTTAAGTCTACCAGTTGTAATGGCATAAAAAGCCAAATACTTATATAAAAACCCAACAGAAAATCTGAGAGACCTCTGCTGTAAAAACCGTAAGCTATAAACTGTAAGACGTTACTGACATAAATTAAACAAGGTCTAAAGAAATGAGGGGACACACTGTGTTTATGGGCCAGAAGACTCAACATTACAAAGACGTCAGTTTTCTCCCAAATTGATTTGCAGATTCAACGTTAACACCAGTAAAAATTCCAGAAGGTGCTGGGAGTATGTAGAAATTAATAAGACAGCTCCGAAATTCATACAGAATTAAAAGGGCTGAGAATGTACAAGATGATCCTTACGCTCTCAGATATCAAGATTTTAAAAATAAAGGTGCGGTAATTAAGATAGGACAGCATTGGTACAAGAGTAAACAGAGAACCCACAAAACGGCACACTTGTGTGACTTGTGACAAAGACGTGCCTGTGCCACAGTAGGAGAAAGACGGTTCTCGACGACTGGTGGCAAGCAGGCCAGGTGCTGGATGTCCACATGAGGGAAGTGAGTGCTAACCCCTACCTCACGCCACACACAAACACAAGTTCCACCTGGATTACAGATGTAGGGAGAGAAGTGGAAACTCTAATGCTTCTGGGACACAATAAAGGGAACTATCTTCACAGCCCCGGAGTCAGCGGAGATCCCTCAAACAGGACACAAAATCGCTAAACTTGTAAGAAATGACAGCACTGGGAGGGAAGCAGACGGGCCAGGGTAGAAAAGACATTTTCAACACATATACTGACGCGAGGCGATACAGAATTTGCTGAGAATACCTGCAATCAGAAAGAGAAAGAGACTAAAATCCAGGCTGAATATTTGAGCAGGTGCTTTAAAAATGAGGATATTTCAATGACCAGTACACTGAAAATCACTCAAGGTCATTGGTAATCAGGGAAACACATTAAAACCACTGTTCCCTCAAAGTCCAAAATAAAACAGACTTTAGGTCTCGAAAAAGGTATGGAGGAACTTGACGTTCCTGCAATGCTTGCAGGTTCGTGGGAAGGTGAGCTTGTGCAACCACATTAGGACACAGTTTGGTAAACCTCGCAAGTCAAGAAGACACAAACCCTTAACCAACAGTTCTCATCGTGAGCACGAGCGACAGAATTGCCCGCCTACGACTGTAGCCGTATGTACAAGAATGCCCACAGCGGAGATACCCGCAACGGGGAAAAAATGAGAGGCGACTCCAAAGTCCAGTAACACAGAAGTCATTCTATTTCATTATTCTATTTATCCTGTTGGGTAAACAAATTGTAGCATATTCATAGTGTGAAATATTAAACAATAGTGAAAAATACAAGCACCTGAGATTTGTAATAACACGTATGAACATACGTGCACGCACACGCACACACACGCCCTTTGGCTCTCAGCCCACACTTTCCCCCTTATTCCCTGCGTCCTCCTTGGACATCCCTCTGCCCTCTGCTGAGTGACAAATCCCTGCCATGTTCTTGGCCTCAGTTTCCCCACCTGCACAAGGAAGGGGCTGAATAAAACGACCCCTGGCCTGTTACTCAGACCCCAGACCACGGTTTCCTGAATCCCCTCTCGTCTGCTGGAAACAAGCATGGTCAGGGTTCAGGGATGTGCACTCTGGGCCGAGAAGCGTCAGCTGGGGCCCCAGCGAGGCGTCAGGGCTCCGGCCTCATGCTCTCTCCCACGGGCCCGGACCTCTGACGGGCCGGCTCCTCCTTCCACACCGGCCCCAGCCTGGTCTCCTGCCTCACCCCTTCCTTCCTTCATCATTTCATCCCTGGACTCTGCCCGGCACGACCGGTCCCCGGGCTTGAAGAGACGGGCAGGCTCATCAGATACAAATACGCCCCCCACGCACCACGATCCACCCGGCGCCCATCGAAACCCACGGTTCCCCCGCAAGGTCAGCCGCCAGGGACCACGCGGCCCTCCCGGGAGCCACCCTGCAGCCCGGTGCCGCGAGGTCTCCGAGGGGTCCGGCACTGGCGGCTCGCGGGACCCCCGCCCCAGGAAGCAGAGAGGCCGGGGTCTAAGGCGGGGCCTCCTCCGGGCCGGCGTCGCGCATGTGACAGCGGTTGGCGCTCGTGTGACCTCCGTGACCAGATGCTTCCCTGCCCACGTCCGGCCTCGGCCGCCTGCTTCCTCTCAGGGCGGAGGCCGCCCAGCGAAGGCTGTAATTTCCCAACTCTAATGCGTGACGAGGCCTCGCTTACAGAATGTGATGAAATTGCCTCTGGAGGCCGGCACTGGGAGTCACAGCCACGGCTTCCCCCGCAGGGACGGCCAGGTGGGACAACTGGAGAGAGGGCACGGGACTCCCCCGTGCGGAGTGGGGGTAGCAGCCGGCCTGTGGCTGGCAGTCCCAGCCCCGTGGCTGGGCCACGGCAGGACCCTCTGGTCGTGTGCTCCATGGAGCTGCCGTCTCTGGCCTCGGGCACATCTGCTCCCTGCTCTGACCACTGGCCTCAGGCCTCCTCTTCCTCCGACGAGGACCCGCCGTGGGCGCCCTCACCGGTGGCACACGTGGCCTCACTGACCGTGGGGGTGGAGTCAGCGCTGAGTGCGGGGCGGTCGAGGGGCCCCGGCCTGGAACAGAAGAGACGCGGCCGCGCCCCCAGGGGGAAGGAAGGCCCACCTTTCACGTGACTATCTGACGCCCGCCTGGGTGAGGGAGCAGTGAGACCGTGAGGGGGGCTCCTGCCTGGGAGGCGGCCCCTCCGAGGGACAGGCCCAGGTCAGAGCATCGCCCGGGCCCGCAGAACTCTCCTTCCGGAAAGATGTGAAGGTGTCCCAGCCACTCCCCTCCCACAGGGCCTCTAGGGCGCAGCTGGCATCTGCGTGCCCAGAGGGTGCTGGCGGGGGGGTGGGGGGACGCCCGCAACAGACCCTGCCGGGCGGCCGCACGGGACACAGAGGCGCACAGCGGCCCCCGTCCCTCGGCCTGCAGAGGTATTTGGGGCTGGCCATTCGAGAAGCCAGCTTTCTCTCATTCCCAGGATGACGCAGAGGGGCCCCAGCCCTGGACTCCACGGCTGACCACCGGCCCCTACTTGTGTCCGGGGAGTGGGGAGCCCTGATTTCTGGACCCTCCTCGAGGGTGGCAGTCAGGGGGTCTAAGCGGCCAGCATCAGCCCTCGGTGAGCGGGCTACGGCCAAGGGAGCTGGCGGTCACGAGAGGTGTCACGAGAGCCCCCGCGGGGCCTGCTTGCCGGGCTTCCCCACAAGGCCCTCGACCACCTGACCTCGCTCTTGGGTGGGGACAGGGCTGTGATCAGGGGCAGGCTCCGGGCCCAGGTCTTAGCGTGGCTCATAAGCGGCGACTACGAAGTCACGGGGAGCTGGGGCTGCAGGAGAGGGAGAGCCTGAGCAGGATGGCTGGAGGGGGGGGGGGGGAGATGAACCGGGCCAGAAAGTCCCCCGGACGGCGCCCCTCCCGGCTGCAAACCTCCCCTTCCTGCGGGCAACACGCCCTGCACGAGCCTGCAGTGACCTCTGAGGGACCCTGCCTCTGAGACCCGAGGTCGGATCACATAAAGTCAGGTCCGCGGAAAACCCAGGCTGCGGAAGAGGCCCCCTCACTCCCCGGCCGACTAACCAGAGCTTTGAGTCCACGGGCCGTCACCGGAGTGCCTGCTCTGCGCCGACTGGCTGCGCCCGCACCGGCCCGTCTGTGACTCGAACACCTGCAAGGTCTCGGGCGGTCTTCACGGGTGCGACACCGGGCCCTCCGGATGTTCACGGATCGCGTTCCGGCCGGGACGCAGGTGTGGAGCTTGGCGTCACGGCTGGACATGCGGGTCGCAGAGAGACCTAATTTTAGAGTCGTTTTGTCATTTTTCCAGGGTTCACTCACTGGGACCTGGGAGGTTAGGAGCCGGGAATCAGGGAATGCTGCTGTTTTTTTTTTTTTTAATGTTTATTATTTTTGAGGGGGGGAGAGGCAGAGAGCGAGGAGGGACACAGACTCTGAAGCAGGCTCCAGGCTCCGAGCTATCCACGCAGAGCCCGACGTGGGGCTCGAACCCACGGACCGCGAGATCGTGACCTGAGCCGAAGGTGGACGCTTAACCGACCGAGCCATCCAGGCGCCCTGTGAGAATGCTGCTTTTTAGAGTGTGTGTCTGTCCAGCCACTTGGGAAGCACAGAGACATCCCCAAGCAGAAAAGGCCAGGAGCCACTTTGGGAAACTGCACCTGACTTCTTCCCGCACATATTTACCCGACACAGGAGACGCACGTCCGCAGAAGGCGCCCTGTTCATGGCAGTCAAGGGCTACAATAATTTTTACAGATCTATTGGTATCTGCTGCACCATGGGTTTTTTTTTTTTTCTCGATGTGACTCGAAAGGAGCCAGACAGGGGCACCCGGGTGGCTCAGTTGGTTGAGCATCTGAATTTGGCTCAGGTCATGATCTCGCGGTTCGTGGGTTCAAGCCCCGCGTCGGGCTCTGTGCTGACAGCTCGGAGCCTGGAGCCTGCTTCTGATTCTGTGTCTCCCTCCCTCTCTCTCTGCCCCTCCCCCACTCACACTGTGTGTCTCTCTCAAAAGTAAATATTTTTTTTAAAAAAATTAAAAAGTGAAAAAAAAAAAAAAAAAAGAAAGGAGCCAGATGGGAAAGCGCATGCAGAGTGTGGCTCCGTTTATGTAAAATTCTGGAACATTCTGGAACGGACAAACTCACTGTGTTGATCAAGCTCAGGCCAGAGGCAGCCTGTGCAGGGGTAGGGGATCTGGGAATGGACAAGAGAACTTTCTGGAATATGAACATGTCTCTTCTCTTCCCTCCGAGCCTTCTGTTCAAGTCAAACATGATTTTTCATCCCCGTGTCTCCAGGCTCCGTTTCGGCTCATGTGGTTCCCGTTCCCTGGACACCCTCCTTAGCAAATCTCCACCCCCGGGAGCTAATTGACACGCCACCTTCTCCGGGAAGCCCTCCCTGCTGCACCCCTCCCTAGCGGCCGCTACCCTGCCCTTCTAGTCCTGATCCTACAGCTTTCCCGCTGTCGTTCCTTTGACGTGATCACCTGAGTTTTTCATTAACGGTCATCCCGTCCCTGCTTCGATTCCCTTGCTATGTTGTGACCTTGATGGCAGCCGCGTCTGTGTGGGTCCCGGCCACCCCGACCCCAGCAAGAGACCCAGAGTAGGCGCTCGATTCGGACACGGGGCAACAAAGGAGCGGAGCGAACGAAGTGTGAAACTCCTCTTTGTTCATGTCAGGCTCTGCACTGAACTGTGCTGACTCCTGTCACTTTTCCGCCACGCAAGATGCAAGCCATGCCGACGTTTTCCGGAGCACTCTCGGGGGGGCCCCCGCGGGGGGGGGGGGGGGGGCTGGGCTGCCAGCTTCTCACCCGGTAATTAAATGACACAGCACAAACCTGTAGAAACACAGCCTTCCCACGGTCACCGCATTGAATCAGATCCGAAAGCTCACAAGACCTTCAGAACCTTTGTTCTAAAGGGTTTCGTGGCCACGGACGGGGAAACTGAGGCTGGGAGCAGGACAGCGGTGCGTTCAAGGAAGGGGGAGCTCCTGATCTGTCATGTTTCCGTCGGTGGGGGGGGGAGCGAGCTTCCCCCCCACCCTCAGGACGAGATACGGCTGGAGGGACATTTCCATCATCTCTCCGGTCCCTTCCTCCCAGAAGAGGGAGAAACTCAGCTTGTGTCTGTTCTCACCCACACCCTCAATGGGGGCAGGAGGCGGCGCCGTGGATAGCCAGCCCGCCTGCCACCCACCCCGCAAGCCCCCACACGCGACAGAGGACCTCCAGATACGGGGCTGGTAAGCACTGGAGAGCCTGCCCCCCTCCCCCGTCCCACCGGGACCACCGGACATGCCGGCCAAGTCAGGGACGGACGCGGGTTGGCTGAAGAGGCCCAGTCCCGGCTTTCTCAGATCTGGGCGGGATTCTGTGCCAGTGAGCGTGAACAACCCGGATGGCTTGTCCTGGGGTTGGGACGCTCGGGGCTCAAACGGGGACAGTCTCAGGAAAGCCCGGGTGGTCTGTCACCCTAACTTCTAGCTCAGCATCGACAGAGCTGGGCGGCCGGGGTGGGGGGGGGGGGGCCTTTGCTACCAGAGTCCTGCCAGGTTCGCGGGCGGTCAGCACTTGGAGGTGGGGTCGGCCCCGGGTCCCCCACGCCGGGACGGCAACTCCTGGTCACCCTTCCCCTCCTGAAGCTGAGACGGATGAGTCCTCCGGGTGGTTCCCAGCTCACGGCCGGAGCTCCATGCAAAAAGCGCCTGTTTTCTCGCAGCTGAGTAAGACTATCGCAGGCAGAGCTCGAATTCTCTCCAGGTTTTATTGGGTTTAAAAATGACACCATTTGCAAAATGCTGGTCGTCTGTGTGAGCGACACACGCATGCCAGGATATGGAGATGACGGCTGGAGCGTCGCCTCGACTATCGCGGGTGAGAGAACACGGGTGTGCGGAGGATTGGCCGTGACCCTGAGCGGGCGAGAGACCCCGCCACGACGGTCTGCAGACTGTGGTGCCCACGCCAGCAACAGTAACGAGCCGTGGACGCGACCGGCCGCCTCCCTCCCTCCCTGGCTCCTGGCGGGAAGGGGTGGATCTTCCCAGGGTCTCCCAGAGGCAGGCGCTGACGATGCAGGTGTCCTGGCCACTGGTCCCGCGTGGCCACTGCCATGGCCCAGGCTCACAAGAGGCTTCCGGAACTTTGCACGCCGCAGGGAGAGGTCGGAAGGGACACTGGGTTATAGAGCCCAAGCTTGGGTCTTAGCATCAGCCCCCCGGACCTCGTCCCCCCGCCTCACCCCACGCCCCTCGGATCCGGTGCACTGAGGTCACCGTGTTGCCGCCTACCCTGTGGTGACCGTGACAGGCGGGGACGGGCAGAGGACGCTGGAGCCACGGGGCGAAATGACCTCGAGAAACGGGGTCTTCGTGCCATTTCCAAGCATCATCCCACTGCTACTGGTTAGTTCCAAAAGGAAAACGTACTTGGGCAAAGGAGGGGCCGGGGGGCTCCCCTTCAGCAAGCGGACGGGCTTCTCGCACACTTAGCGCAAGCCGACCACACGTATCTCCGGGGAAATACACAACAGGGTGTATGTGGCAGCCTTGCCCGGACGTTAGCGTGGATCGAATCGCGAGGAGAAAATTAGCATCTCTGATGGCGTGGGCTCTTCAAAATTGGCAAACAGAAGGACAGACAGGCAGACCTCTGTGTCTGTCTGTCCATCTATCCTCGTATCCACCCGTCTATCCATCCGTCTATCATCATTACATTTATCTTTCATCTATCTATCTATCATCTTTCTCTCTTTTTAAGGCAGAAGACTATTTTGGGATAAAGGAGACTAAGGAGAATTAACGGCCAAATGCAACGTGAGATCCTTGCTGGATCCTAGATTTTTTTTTTTTTTTTTTTTTTTTTGAAGTAAAAGAGTGTAAAGGACATCGCAGGGGACGCGGTCCCTCTGCCTGTCCTCATTCTCCTGGTCCCTCCTGTTTCCCCGAGCCGGGTGTGTGACGAGCCGTCTCCTCGGACCTCCCGGGGCAGCCCCCGGGCTTCCCCGGTCCCCCAGGACGGGCTGCCCTCACACAAGCTGGAAACGAGGCTGGCACTGTCCCCGGCGTCCCCCACGGCCACGGGATCGTGCTGCAGGCAGACAGACCCCTTTTCAGCGTCAAACACGAGTTCCTCCTATCGACTTTTCCTGCTGCTGGGACTTTGTTTCCCAAACACCTGCCCTCAGGCCGCTCTGGGGGGCTCAAGCTCCTTAGACGGGAGGACGCGGCCGAGGCAGGAGGGGCCGGCACAGGGCAGCAAGCGCGTGGCTCAGCGCACAGTGCGCGGCAGGTAGACCCCGGGGCGCGCTGGCCGCGGAAATGAGCTGTTTCAATTTCTCTATCTCTGCGATTATTTCTATGTGCTCACTTTATCTTTGGGGGTTTCTCCTACTCCCTCATTTCTCTTTTAACATATTTGCCTTTTCTCTGCCTTTTTTTTTTTATTTGCCTAATTAGATTAGCTGGTGGTTTACTTATTTTATGGTTTTTTGCCCCCAAAGCAGCAGCTCGCGTATTTACTTATCGGTTCCGCTCTTGTTAACGCATCCATTTCTGTCCTTGTCTCCAACCGCTCCTTCTTGTTTTTCTTAAGCTTATTTTGTTTTCCTCGGTGGCTTTTCTCCCCCCTAACATTTGGAGCTGAGCCCTTCGTTTGTTTATTTTCATTCCTGAAACGGAATAATGTTGGTATTTAAGAGCACGCCTCTGGTCCTGAGCACGGCTCTCCCCGGGGCCTGTGGGGATCGAGTCCTAGCATTTGCACTGACGTTTCCTCTTGTGAAATACTCTGCAATCTTGCTTTGAATTTCTTGACAGTGAGAATGCAGCGGGGGGTGGGGGGGGCTGCCTGTTTTTCCATGATCGGGTTTTGTCGCGGATGTATTTTATCGTCCTGATTCCACGAGGTTAACGAATTATGAGAAGGGAGATTTCTTCTGGGTCATTTCTACCCTTTGGCGTTTCCAGGCTTCTATGTGACCTATCGTCCTGTGTGTCCAACTCGACGTCTGTTCCAGCCGGCACGTCCCAGCCGGGAGACCAAGTGACCCGTTACTGCTGTGTCTCTCCCGGTTCCACCGCTCCTTTCTGTCGCTTTTCCTTCATGAATCGTGTCGTCACGTTTTGACTTAAACACGTATGACGGGCGCCTGGGTGGCTCGGTCGGTTAAGCGTCCGACTTCGGCTCAGGTCATGATCTCGCGGTTCGTGGGTTCGAGCCCCGCGTCGGGCTCTGTGCTGACGGCTGGGAGCCTGGAACCTGCTTCGGACTCTGCGTCTCCCTCTCTCTCTCTTCCCCTTCCCCACTTGTGCTTTGTCTCGCTCTCTCAAAGATAAATGAACATTAAAAAAAAAAAAAGACGGACCACGGGGGCTTGTAACCTTACCTGCAGGAAGGCTCGGCCTGGCATCTCATGTCTTGCTTCCCGCCTCACGTGGAACGATGTTGAAGCCGGGATGTTGCTTTACGTCCTGTTTTATTTTTATGCCTCCTGCGTGTCTGCATTTAAAAGCGTTTGGTTATGTAGCCTGATTTTTTTCTTTTTCTTTTTTTCAATTTTCCCCTCAGTGTTGTCCTTCTGATAACGTGAAACGTGTAGAAGTTGTTTCTATTTCGCGGTCACGGTCACCGTGGGAACCACCGTCCATGCACTGCGCCGGCCGCTGGTCCTCCGGCGGCTCTTCTCCGGCGTCCAGGTGGCGCCCGACCTCACGCAGCCCCACCCGACGGCGCCCGGCCACCGAGGCCGACACGGGACATCAGGACACCTGGCAGCAGCCACACACGCATGTCCCACGTGGCACACCGTGGACTCTTGAGTGGCAGGGCTTGGTGGGTAACGTCCGGTGGGTCCTCTCCCCAGACAGAATGTCCTGGAAGGCACTTGAGTCCGCTCAGGACGCCGTGGCAGAGCCCTCGGGCCGCGGCTTGGACCACAGACACTTTCCCACGTTGCGGAGGCCAGAGGCCCGCGATCAGGGAGGCTGCGGGTCCGGTTCCTCCTGAGGCCTCCTCCCCGTGTGCCGTGTTCCCGTCCGTCCGTCCGTCTGTGTCCTCGTTCCCTCTCCCTGTGAGGACATCAGCCACGGGCTAGGGCTCATCCGTATGACCTCTCTGAGCCCATTACGTCTGGAAAGGGCCTGTCTCCAAACGCGGTCCTCCTCTGCTGGGACCAGCCCCTCCGGACTCCGGGGACGTGGACACTGCTTCTCCCACTGCCGCCCCCCTGAGCCGAAGGCTCCACGTGCTCGATGATGCGTCTTTCTGTCTGTCCTCCTCTCCTGCTTCCTGGGACCGAAGCCCCCCGTACATCATGTCCCACGTGTTTCCTGTGCTTCTGGCAAAGACCACATTTATACCTAAAGTTGTCACCTGGGGGCACCTGGGGGTCTCCACCTGAGCAGTGACTGTGAGCTGCTCCTCCTCCCCTCCCCCACCTCGTCTTGCAGCCCTGTCCCCGTCCCACCACCGTATGGCTGCTGACACTTGTAGCCACAGCGTGTGGCCCGCCTTGGAGGGGAGGAGACCTGCTTGCTCCCCCATCCCCCCTGCTACGCTCCCTGCCCCGTGCAGAGGATCCGAACTCCGGGATCAATCCCGCGTGCCCGTCGCCTGTGACACCTGCTGTATGCACGGCGGCCACGGTTCTCCCATGCTTCAGGCTCGGCCGCCGGAAGAATAGAAACGTGGCTTCCCCGTCCACTTTGTCGTGGCCACTCTCACAAGCCACCTGCCTCCAGCCGAACCCGTGGAACTCACACTCAATCTCGGAGTTACTATCATGTAAACAGAGTCGTCTCCTGCCCGTGTCTGCGGTGACGGCTTAGCAGGGAATAAGACCCTTCCCCGGCGACGCCGGGGACGCGCGTGACATCAGCAGACGTCCTGCAGCGGGACGGCCCCCACCCCCCACCGTGGACAGCATGACCTCCCCTCCCCCGTTGCTCACGGGCTCGCTCTGGGCCATCGGGTACGAGCAGGAGAGCTGCGAGCCGCTGCGTGTCCCCTGTTCTCTCGCTCCCGCGGGAGCGGGACGGAGCACGTGGATGAGGCCCCCACAAGCCCAGAGCTGCACAGCCAAACATCGCCGTGGAAGCTCCAGAGGTCTGGTCGTCTCGGGGCGACAAATGGCCTGGGCCCGTGGGGTTCTGTGAGCACGGAGCCGACTTTCTCCTTTAGCGGAGATTTGGCGCTTTTGGCCTCAATTCCCTCCAGGGAACTTTTCTTTCATCTGTAACGCGCGCGTTCCTCTAACGCGCCTTTCCAAGCCTTTGTTTTGCGCACGTTTTCCTCTGTGGACGTGGACGGTGTTTTCACTGTTAAACGTCTCTGAAGAAACAAATCAAGAGCAAACAACAAGGAAATCGGCTGCGTCATAATAAAAGGCGCATCTCCTTGCGTGTTTTTACCTACTGTTTGCAAAGGTCTCTATTTGATCCTTTTTTCCCATTCTGTGCTATGCTTTTTCTCTAAGCCTCTCAAATATTTCTCTCCCATTTTATTCTATTTGAGTTTCTGCAAAAAAAAAAAAAGTCCTCCACGTCTACTTTTCGGCAGTTTCTGCCTTTATTGCCGATTCTGATTTGACGTTCGTCCATAATGATAAACATAACGATCCGGGCAAAGCTACAGTTACGAATTTCCCGGGAACTGTTGTAAGTGCTTCTACAGACGTTTATTATGGGATCCTCAGCCTCACGTCTCTTTTATGACGCGGGCGCAGTTGCAGATGGGGCGCTCTGCAGATGGGGAATGTGAGCACAGAGAGGGGAAGTCACCTGCTGAAGGTCACACAGCTAGTGAGCGGCACACGTGACAGGCCTCCCCCCTCCTCCAGCCCTTCCCTCACCCCTCCCTCCACAGTATTTCCCCTTCTTCTTTTCCATTTTCCTCCCGCCATCTGGCGTCCAATCGAAGCCTGGCCGCTTGCCTGTTTCTCTCCCTCCGGCTTTCCTGTGCAGGGCACCTGCTCTGTGGCTCCGCCCCCCCCCCCCCCCCTCCCTGGGCCCCCCCCCCCCGCCCCCCCCCCCCCGGGGCCCCGCCCCCCCGGCCCTCCCTCTCGGTGGCCCCGCCCCCACGGCCCTCCTCCGTGGCCCCGCCCCCAGGCCCTCCCTCTCCGCGGCCCCGCCCCCACGGCCCTCCCTCTCCGCGGCCCCGCCCCCACGGCCCTTGGTCCACCTCCAGGTAGTCCTTCTTCCTGGTCCTGCAGGTGCCCCGCAAGGATGCTGGTTTCCTGCGGTTCTTTCTGCTCCCGCGGCCCAGCGCGTAGTCCCTGCTCGGCCGACCGAGTGCGAAAGGTCACAGGGTGCGGCCCGTCTACACGGGCTGTGTCCACGTCCCTGCTCGTCCCCTCCCTGCCATCGCCCGGGGAACAGGAAGCCCCCTCGACCCCAAGAGAAACCGCCCCACACCCCTGGCGGCACCTAGCGTGTTGCACGTTGGTTTTGACTTTGACATCTGGTGATGTATTCTTTTTTTTAATGTTTATTTATTTATTTTTGAGAGACAGAGCGTGAGCGGGGGAGGCGCAGAGAGAGAGAGGGAGGCACAGAATCAGAAGCAGGCTCCGGGCTCCGAGCCATCGGCACAGAGCCCGACGCGGGGCCCGAACTCACGAGCCATGGGATCATGACCTGAGTCGAAGTTGGACTCTTAACCGACTGAGCCCCCAGGCGTCCCTGGTGATTTAGTCTTTCTTTCTCTCAGCTCTTCGGGGCTGCTCGCTGCCATTTGACTCTTGCCTATTGTCAGGGAGCGATCCTCCCTGACCCTTTGGGCCTCGGACGGAGGTGCCTCCGCCCCGTAACCAGGATTTAGGAGGCCACCCGCCCTCATCCCTCGAGGTCCTGAACTGTGATCCCTCCTCTGCCAGACTGTCCCCAAGATTCAGAGCCGCGTTTCCCGCCACCCCCCTGTCCCCCCAGTGCTGTGCTGTGTCGTCGAGGGCTACGGGCCTCAAAGATAAAACCCCTTTTCTTCAGCTTTAGCCCAAAGCCCCATCCACCCGGTCTCGGGGCAGGAGGAGGACTTGGCTCTCTGATCCCAGAAGGGCAAAGACTGGGGACAAAACACCACCGTCCACACGGAGTGAGGCCGCTGCTCCCGAGTGAGGGCTGTCCACACACCGAGGCCGCACGAGCCGGGACACGTTTGGGAGCTGTCCCCTCTGCCGGGAAGGCTCCACGTAAAGCACGGTGGCACATTAAGGCTCCAAAGACGGGTCGGAGGTACAGTGACGTGGACACGGGGTCCCTTGGGCTGGGGAGAGAAGGGCACTGGCCACCGCTGGTGGGAAGGCAGCAGGTGCTGGGCCGGGCCTGACTTCCCGTCCCCGATGCAGAGCGGGGGCCGCCGGCCCAGGGTCACCTCGTTCTTCTCTCGCTTCCTCCCCTGCCATCCGTCTCCACCCTCTGTGCGAAATCCCACGGCGTGAGAGCTACGCGGCGTCACGCCCGTGGCGGAGGGGGTCGGCGTGGCTGCATTTCCAGGCCGTGAGATGGGAGGGAGGGCGGGTGGGAGACCCAGCCAGCCGAGTCAGCTCTCAACTGCTCCTTTCTGGGAAGGCCCCGGGCGCAGCCACCCCCGGCTGACTCTCCGTCTCGTCTCCGGGCGGATGGAAACACCAATGCGACCTCATCCGAGAGCCCTGTGAAGGTTAACGGGACACCTGGGGTTCTGGGAGGCGGCAGACTTAGGTCTGTAGACACCTAGGAGTGCTAGGGACATGAACACAAAATAGTCACTCAAACCACAGGACCCACAGGGAAGGAAAACTCCCGGGAGCAAAGTAGGGACGGTGTGACCTCCACGTCCAGCAGTCCTGGGGGCGCCCGTTCGGCACAAGCGTGCGCGAGGATGGTTCGTCGCCCGTTGTCCCAACAGCCCGTCATCTAGCGCACAAGCCGTGTCGTGTTCCGGTGATGGGCCGTCCCAGACAACTACAAAAAGAAGCTCCGTTCGTCTACGACAACACGGCTGAAGCGTACGGGCACACGAGGGGGGAAGGAGCACGACAGCACGGAGGGCGTGCACCCCGAGGCCCCACGGAAAGCTCAGGCACAGATAAAAACAGCCCTTCTGTCTGAAAGCGGGGCGACGGGACCGCAACCCCAGCGCAGCTGCCAAAACCCGCAGAACGTCGTGTCGCGAGGAACGAGCACGAGCGCATGCAGAAGTTTCCACAACCCAGGAGAGTGCAGAGCGTGACGCGCGGTCCAATCGCGTTACAAACGCACCTTGAACGGAAGGGGGTGGGGTGGGGGGGGGCTCGCGAAAGAAATTGTGGGGGACCGTGGTTTGGCTGAAACCTGCGAGGCTGAAGACAGAGAATCGTACGCAGCGAACATCACCCGGGCTTGATCCTCCCTGGGCACAGAGGGCCAACTGCCATGTAAGCACGCGCATCCCAGGCTCGAACGCGCATGTTGATACACGGCGGATCATGAGGCCAGGTCCCTCCCCGCCAGCCAAAGTCACGGCTAAGCAAGGCAGCGGGGCTGGCGTGAGTACGGGACGTGGCGTTAGAGTCCCACGGTGTGGGAATTCGTGCTTTGTGGCACCGACGTGCAGGTGGACGCAGATGTGACCGAGGTGCGTGTGCACGGACGGGCACACGCTCGCACGCTCCCTAGCCCTGCCCGCTGAGAGGACGCGAAGCACCCGGACTGTGGCCTCCCATCATGGTTCCCGAGTGAAAGGAGCCGGGCTCCTCAGGGAAGTGGCTGATTCTACAAGATGAGCCGAGGGCCCTTGGAGTGCCAGAGAGCAAGCCCGCGGGGACGCGTCAAGGGGACTTGGGGGCAACATGCAGGACCTCTTAAGGCACCACGGTTAAGTAGCATAGTACTGGGCTAAAATCCAAAGTATTAGGGGCGCCTGGGCGGCTCAGTCAGCTCAGGGCACGATCTCTCCGTTCGTGGGTTCGAGCCCCGCGTCGGGCTCCGTGCGGACAGCTCAGAGCCTGGAGTCTGCTTTGGATTCTGTGTCCCCTCCTCTCTCTGCCCCTCCCTCACCTGTGTTCTGTCTCTCTCTCAAAAATGAACAAACATTAAAAGAAAGAAAGAAAGAAAAAGAAATTATTCTGTTTCCTGCGCGGATGGGAATAGGACGCCAGGTGCCGAGCCCACAGAACTTTACAGCACAAAGACCAAAGTTCAACGTGCACAAACGTGAAAGAAAGAAAACGCTGAGGCCAGGGGATTCTGGGATGGAGTGCAAAGGAATCCAGCCACCCCGCAAAGGTATGAAACAACCTCACGAAAGGAGGTCGAGCTGAACCACCTGGAAATGAATGGCACCTGTGACATCAAGGGCGCGAGGGGGCGTAGGTTAGCCCTCTGTTGGCAAAGTTCCTCCCCATGGGACGTCCACGCGGGTCAGGCGATTCTAGACTAGAACGGGAAATGCGTATGATGAGCTGGGGCATCTTGTGGTGCTGGGAGCACGGAACGTCTTCCAAATTCCCAGGAAAGGGCCCTGAGCTGACCACGCCATCCGGGACCGCAGGCACCGTGGGAAAGACTGTGGCTGGTGCAGGTGGAACTGGGGGCTCATCAGCCGTCGCCACGGTGACGGTGTGGCGGTCGCGCCAATGGCTGCCACGCACGACGGGGATTAGAACAAAGCGCGGGCTGACCGCCCGATCCGTGGCCACCCCCCGATCCGTGGCCACCGCCCCACGGTGATGGCGACCGTCCGTGACGGGACCCTGATCCCCTAGGTCGGCGGCGTTTTCTCCGACACCCACAATTGTGTCTTCTTTGTATTCTTGGGGTTTTGACATCAAGCCTGAATAAACCACATCCCGATTCACAAGAACGCCCTGGCACCCCTCTGTTGACACAGCCGTCTCGGGTGCCGGTGGGACGTTGGGGACCCCAAGGGCTTACGGGCAGAGGCGGGATTCCTACCTCGAGCCCCACACTGTGCCCCCTGCACACTCAGGGCAGTAGGAGAGAGCAGGGCAAAGCCGTACGCGAGGTTTGTGACCAGGGCCCCGCGTGCCGGACGAGGACGAAGGGACCGTCTTCACGCATCACAGACCCAAACTTCCGGAGATCACTGATCACCCCCGTCACTCTTCCGTCCGCCGTACCCCCACCCCAGAAAGCGGGGCCGCTCCGTCTTTCCCGCTGCTAAAGGAACCTCACAAGGAAAGAGAAGGGGCAATGTCCGACATCTTAAGGCTGGAAGTTGGAAACCTTTTATTACTGAGGATTCTGCTTTAATCATTAGCAGGTAATGAATTATTCTCAGCTTTCAATGCCTCGGTAACGGTCTCTCTGAAGAATCTCGTTAAACGTTGCTGGATACTTTTGATCGTTATTAACAAAAGTGGTAACTGGGAATCATCTTGTGTACTCAGCTGAGGCCGCCAACCTGAAGTGTCGCGATAGATGATCAATGACAGCGGAAACCTGCCGGGGAAAACACCTGGGGCGTCTCATCTGGCAGCTTCCCGGGAGGCCCTCCGTGGCCGGGGAAAGGTCTGCCACCAGGAGCCAGTCTGTCTGTGTGACCGGTACGTGCGCTCCCGCCTCGCCCCTTCCTGGCCGTGGCCCTGGGGGCTCGTCCCGTCCCCAGGCATCCACGTTCTCATCTGCGCTGCTCTAACAACTCATGAGGGAGTGAACTTCGAGGCTGAGACAGAAAACGCTCACGAGATGCCGCGTTCTGTTATGATCAGCCGAGACATATGCGCTCCGATATTTCTATTCAAAACTCAGAATCGCGGAACTTTATTCGGAGGCTCCGATGCTAGCTGGCGTGATTTCGGGGCAGCCGCGTGAATGAGGATTCCTCTGTGTTACTACGTGTTAGTATCCGTGACGAACACGGATGCTCTTTCTGAATGCCAGACGCTACGCGAAGACCTTTACCGCGAGTGACCTCACCGGAGGCTGTGGCGATTCTTGGATAACTATTTGTGCCCCCCAGGTTGCGGCTGGGGGAAGCAAGACCAGAGGGGTGGCTCCACGCGTCCAAAGCCACACAGGTGAGAGGCAGTGGAGCTGGGATTCAAACCCGTGCACCTGCAGAGTGCCCCACCCCCTTCTCCCGTTTATTTCAACCTCTTGGGGCTCAAAGTAACCCTCGCGAGAGCAGGGAACTGATGGTCTTGGAATCCACTCTATCCGATCCCCCCAAGGAGAATCCAAGTCCAGTGCTCTCCTCACCAGCCGGCCTCTAAATCTCAAGATCGAGGGCGGATTGCATTTTGTTTTTTTCTAATGTTTTTAATGTTTATTTATTTATTTTTGAGAGAGAGAGAGCCAGGGGAGGAGGGGCAGAGAGAGAGGGAGACACAGAATCTGAAGCAGGTGACGCTCAGCCGCAGCTGGGTCGTGGGCACAAGCCCCTCGTCCCCCCACAGGTGTTTCTTTCCGGAAGCAGAAGCCGTGAGCTCTTGGGAGAAGTGAGAGACCTCCCTCCTGCCCCCAAGGCTGGAGCACAGACCCGCCGCTCACCGGTGGGGGGAGTGGGAGCCAGGCCACCTGATCGTCAGGAGGCTTTCGCATCTGCCCTTGGGGCAGGACCAGGGGCGGGAGACCCTCTCGGGCCCAGGCTCTTGGTCTGACACAAGGCACAGGTGTGCCCCTGCTGGGGGAGGAAGGGGCCCGTGCTGCCCCTACACACCAGACTGCACTTGGTTGCCCAGGAGGGGAGGGGCAGGACTGGTGACAAAGTCCGAGGCTGGTCTGAGGCTGGGCTGCAGAAGGTCTGCCCAAGACTGGAGAAGGGCGGGAAGTGAGAAAGCCCGTGTGCCGTCACGAGCCTCCGCGGAGTAGAGCAGCACCGGGCTCTGGAGTCGGCGTGAGGGCACAGAGAAAGCGCGTTCTGGGGCGCGGGTACCGCGGAAAGCTGAGGCTGAGGCGGGCGGACCGAACGCGTCTCCCTGGCGCCCCGGGCCCGACACTTGGCACAAGAGAGGTCACCTCGGGGCGGCCTGAGGCTTGCGGCGCTCTGGACGGGAACGGAGGGAGGGCGGCAGAAACGCTGGCCCAGCTCCCTCCCTCCCCGCGTGGACTCAGCCCCTAAAACCCGAGATTCCGACCGAGGAAGAGGACTGCCCGCTTCCAGGAGTAAAGTCACTGCCCTCAGCCTCCGCTCCTCTTCTACACACAGCGTCTGACGGTCCATAAAAATTGTGAGACACTCACACAAAAGAGAGAATAGACAGTCCATTATCAAGGGACAAAATAATCACCTGAACCAGACTCCAAGATAACTCTGACTTGGATATTTCAGCCCGGGACTTTCGGATAAGTGTGACTGATACAATAAATACGACTAATGTAACAAGTGTAGTAAGTATATATATTGTACGCATATATAAGTATAATATAGTATAAGTAATGTCAAAAATATAACAAAGCATCTGTGGGGAAAGGCGGCGAGGGTACATACACTGGCAGAATTTCTTTAGAGAAATGGAAAACTGCTTTTTTTTTTAAATTTTTTTTTCAACGTTTATTTATTTTTGGGACAGAGAGAGACAGAGCATGAACAGGGGAGGGGCAGAGAGAGAGAGGGAGACACAGAATCGGAAACAGGCTCCAGGCTCTGAGCCATCAGCCCAGAGCCCGACGCGGGGCTCGAACTCACGGA
>NW_024412439.1:11661567-11712912 GCF_014898765.1 Herpailurus yagouaroundi | reverse complement strand
GAGATCGCGACCTGGCTGAAGTCGGACGCTTAACCGACTGCGCCTGGAAAACTGCTTTAACAATAGGAAATTAAAATGTTATAGAGATAGGATGTCAGAGGCGAAGAATTCCTTTGGTGGGCTTATTAACAGAGCAAATACAGCTGAGAGAGAATTGGTGGGCCTGAGTATAAGTCAACAGAAGCTACCCAAACTCAAAGACAAGGTGGAAAACAGAGGAGGGCACCCCAGAGCTGTGAGACAATATCCATCATTGGAGTCTAACAAGGAAGAGGAAGAGAAAAATACGTGGGGGAAACAGTCGAAGAGAGAGAGGCTAAGAGCTTTACAAAATTAATGAAATACAGCAAACCACAGATCCAAGCAGTTCAAAGAAGCACAAACAGAATAAATTGCCACACACACACTTGCATGCTTGCACACACACACTCGCACACACACAGTCGCACACACACGCTCGCACACACACTCATACTCGCATACACTTGCACACTCACACTCGCGCACACACACTCGCACACACACTCACACTCGCATACACTCGCACACTCACACTCGCACACTCACACACACACACACTCGCACACCCACACACTCCCCCCCACACACCTAGATACAGAGAAGTCTGCAACTCAACTGCTGGCAATGGAAACATCAAAGACCACAATAGTGAAGACAGAGGAAAAAAAGAAACAATACAGAGAGAAAAAACAAAAGAATTCAGCAGACTTCTCAGAAGAAATGATGTAAACCAGAAGACAATGGAGAGACCCCTTTAAAGTACTTAAAAAACAAAACAAAACAAAACCTGCCAACTTAAAATTCCACATCAAGAGAAATAGCTTTGAGAAATGAAAGTAAAGTAGAGATTTTTCGGAAACACAGAAGCTGAAAGAATACGTTGCTAGCGACCCCCACCCCCCACCCCAGCACTACAAGAATGTTAAAGGCAAGTCTTGAGGCAGAAGGACTGTGTTGCCAGATGGAGATCGCAGCTACACAAAGAAGTGAGGTAGATACCAAAACGCGTAAAAATGTGGATAAATATAAAAGGCATTTTGAAACTGATTTCTAAATTGCCCCAAAATACACTTGTCTGGAGGAAGAAAGGTCATCACGTATCTGGGGTCTGTAGGATACGTACAAGTAAAGTTTATGTCAACTATGGCACCATCGAAAGGACCGAGGACACGGAAATATATCGTTGTAAGCCACGTACGCTCTATAGAAAGACATATGCTAGGAGGGAAGGCTGTGCTAAGCTAAACCCGTGCATTGTAAACCCCAGAACAATCACTAAAGTGTAAAAAAAGAAAAGAGAGAGATATATAACAGATAAACCGATAGTGGAGATAAAAATGAATTATGAAAAATAGCCAACCGGGGCGCCCGGGTGGCTCAGTCGGTTAAGCGTCCGACTTCGGCTCAGGTCATGATTTCGCGGTGTGTGGGTTCGAGCCCCGCGTCGGGCTCTGTGCGGACAGCTCAGAGCCTGGAGCCTGCTTCGGATTCTGGGTCTCCCTCTCTCTCTGCCCCTCCCCGCTCGCACTGTCCCTGTCTCTCTCAAAAAGAAACATCAAAAAAAAAAAAAAAAAAAAAAAAAGCCAACCGATCCAAAAGAAGGCAGAAAAAGAGAAGAAGGTAGATAAAACACAGACAGAACAAATGACCAAAAGGAACCAGCAAGAATAGGAAGAACGCAGTTTCCCTCGGCTCTGTTCCCGCCCTTCTCCCGCCCCGAGCCTGACACGGTACTTGGGGGAGAGCGTGGCACTCTCCGTGAGCACGACCCCTTCGGTCAGCGCACAGCGTTCTGTGGGTTATTTCTGAAGGCCCACGACCACCGTGGGGCCCAGTGGATCCTCCCCTCTCACCCACCAGCTCACAGCGACAGAGGACCAGCTTTACTGTGTCTACGGTGCTTCAGGGTCAAGCCCGTCCTGTGAAGACAGGCCTGCTCAGGGCTGCTCAGCAAGGGAAGTACCACCTAGGAAATGAGGACCTCCACACCCTCCCCATCCTTCACGTTCGCCCCTGCCCCTCGTCCTACATGTTTGTGTCCAGGCTGACGTGGAATTTCAAATAGAGATGTTTTCAGAGTAAGATCGAGGGTTTTGAAAAAGTAAAAGAAGGAAAAAAATGAGGAAATCGTATATTTAAGTACGTGTATTATATACAACTAGATCAACAATTGAGTTAAATATAAATGTATAAGTGGGCTCTGAAACTCAATTTTTAAATTTTTATTTATTTTTTAATGCTTAATGTTTATTTATTTTTGAGAGACAGAGAGAAACGCAGCGTGAGCAGGGGAGGGGCAGAGAGAGAGGGAGACCCAGAATCCGAAGCAGGCTCCAGGCTCTGAGCTGTCCGCACAGGGCCAGACATGGGGCTCGAACCCATGAACCATGAGATCATGACCTGAGCCGAAGCTGGATGCTTGGCAGACTGAGCCACCCGGGAGCCCCTTTGTCTACATTCTTATGACCAAAACTACGAGCCCAGGCCACAGATTTCGACCAAACAGGGTTAAGACTCCGCCCAGGACCAGACGACCCCCTGATCACCTGGGCATCGCGGCCCCTTCCTGGAACAATAAGGTTGTAATGTCAGGGGGGGAACTTACGTATGAAATCAGCAGCAAATGTCTGGCTGGCTCTCCCTGCGCGACTGGGTATTTCTGCTCCACGTAAGGACACTGGGAGTACTGCATACTTAGGGCCCATGCTCATGGCCTCTTGTCCGTTTGGTTACATCTGCAAAGGTCTTATTTCCAAAGAAGGTCGTGTTCACAGGTGCTCGGGGTTAGGGCTTGAACGTATCTCCTGGGGGGTCATGACCCATCGCAGGCCTCCACCACAGAGAACTGTGAGGCCAGCAACCGCAGAGGACCCACCCTCGAGGCAGACGTCCAAGCAGGCGTCAGCCCCTCCAGGGACCCCGTGGGTTGTGGGTTCTGGTGAGCTAGGTCGGCGAGACCAAAGCAGGGGACCCCCAGACTTCATAAGCCAGAGTGTGCATGGATCATCGAGGTTGCTCATTTGGGGGCAATTCAGGGGGACGCTGTTTCTGGGCTGAGCCCCCTCCTCCGGACTTCTGAAAGCCTGCGTATCTGGGTCTGTCTGGGTCCGTCTGCCCTCGTAGGCAGCAGGCGTGAGGTCCGAGAAGCACGACGATCCAGACGAGGCTGGCAGTGCCCCCCACCCCGGTGAGGACCCCCCCCCCGCCCCCGGGGAGGAAATCGTCCCTTCGTGAGGTCCCGTCTCGAGCCCGGGTTCTGCCTGTGGAACGGCGACAGGTTCTGTCTGTGCCGAGCAGCACACCCGTGCCCGCCTGGCCCTCTGCCGGGACCCACTGGTCTGGGCAGGCCTCTCCCCGTGCCAGGCCTCCTGGTCCAGCGCCCTCTAAAGTCATTGGTGTCCACCGCGGAAGTCGCTGGGGATCGACAGTAAGTCGGGGGCTAAAATTATTCAAGCTCTTAAAATAGGATAATAAGGTAACTTTCCTCCTCCCGGTATGAGCTCATTTAATTGTAAAGATCTTAATAAATTCAGCCTGATTAACTCCAACCTTGTGGGGGAAGGTTATTCAGTGTTGTGGAATTAATTTTAAACAGAAGCCAAAAAAAAAAAAAAAATCAGAGCAAAGAAAATCTCCAGCTCGGGATGAGGGAGGCAGGGAGTTTGTGCGCAGGAAGGGGTGCCCGCTGGGGGGGCCGAGCCTGCTCCCGGGGTCACGCATGGTGGCCCCTGACGAGTAACGCACCCTCTGGAGCTGGAGGAGCTTCTGAGACCTCTCCTCCATCCCGGCTCAGACCCCAGACCCCAGACCCCAGACCCCATGCCTAAGCCCCTCCCACTACCCCCTCTCCACATCCGCTCAGCCCTGGACAAGCACAGGCCTGGTTGAAGCAAGAGGCCGGGGGGCAGGGGCGGGGGGGGCAGAGCCCCAGGGGAGCTCCGACGGGAGATGTTTCTTTGCCCCCATACTGGTGCCGCCCTGCCCACCGGCCCCCGTGGATCGCCCAGACTCTTCCGTGTGCCGTGTGACCCCCCCCCCCAGGACGGGGCCCCACTGCCCCTCCCCCGCTGCCCCCCTGCAGGACGTTGGCAAAGTGCTGCTGCTGCCTGGAGGGCGATGTGTCTCCCCCCTCCCCCCCACCGGCTCAGGCGCCCCCTCCGCGGAGGCCCTGCCCGGCGAGGTCAGCGGGAGCTGCAGGAAGCACCGGCTGTCAGTGTTCCTGTCGTTTTAACCAAGGGTTCTGACCCGGGGAGTCATGGAACCAGTTATCAGGTTGCGACCAGGATTTTTACAAAATACAAAGTTGCGTAGAAGAGGGAATGTCTGGGGAATTCACTCCAGAGTTAGCTGTTTGGTGAAATTGCTGAAATCCTGTGTGCGCCTGCATGTGTGTGCACACATGTGTGCGGGTGCATGTATGTGTATACGTGTGCGTGTATGTGTGCACGTATGTGTGCACGTGTCTATGTATGTGTGCCTGTGCACGTGCAGATGTATGCATATGCGTGTGGATACGTGTGTATGTGTGTACATGTGCATGTGTGCAGGTGTGTGCATCGTGCTCTTGTGTGTGCGCGTGCGTGCGTGTGTATGCGTATTTGTACGTGTGCATGTGTGTGCGCACGTGCGTGTGTGCCTGTGTGCACATGGGCATGTGTGCATGTGTGTACATGCGTGTGTACACGTGACCACGTGTGCGCACACGTGTATGCATGCATGTGCATACGTGTCCATATGTGTGCACATGTGTCCCTGTGCGTGTGCACAATTGTGTGCGTGTGCATCCGGGTACGTCTATATGTGTGTGCGTGTGCCTGTGTGTACGCAGGTGGGTGTGAGTGCGTGCACGTGCGTGTTCACACGTGTGCACCTGCGTTGTGCAACGCGCTACCTGTGGACGGCAGTCCAAACTTTGAACGTCGGAGCGGCAGGTGGCCCGGCTGCCCAGCCGGGCGGAAGGTCACTGCCTCGGGGTTCGGGGGCTCTTGGAGCCACGGGGCTGGTGCCCAGGATGGATGGTCAGGAGGACAGCCAGGGAGGCGGGTGCCTTGGGGTCCCCGCGGGAGTCACCTGCTGAAGCGTGTTCTGACTCTGCCCAGATGACGTTTCCGAGGCTTCCTGCTCCCTGCACGCCCCTGCCGAGCACGCGTGTGGTCGTGCCCCCGCCAAAACTGACACGTTGAAATGCTAACCCCAGACGGGCTGCTATCAGGAGACTGGGCCGGGCGGGGTCAGGACAGCGGAGCCCCATGATGGGACCAGCGACCCTGCGGGAAGAGAAAGGGACACCAGAGACGGCGCTCTCTGCCAGGCCAGGGCACAGCAAGCAGTTTGCCAGATCGGCTGGGACCCCCGGCCTCTGGCACCGCGAGGAGTCAGCGAGTGCTGCGCAAGCCGCCGGGTCCAGGGTGTTTCTGTTACAGCCACCCAGTGGGCTAAGACAGCCCCCAGGGCCCCAACCCTCCCCTCACCCGGCTGGTGAAAGTCGTTTCGTGCTCCACGGGAGCATCACCTGTGCTGAGTCTCAGGCCGTGGTGACAGGAGCCGTCATCAGCTGCCAGACGTTACCGTCCTCCCACCGTGAAGCTCGTGGGACCTGCGCTCGGCGGGCGGCACGCACGTGGCTTTCCCGTTCCCAGTGCCGGGGGTCAGGGCGAGCCAGCCCCACACACGCCCCGCTTCCCACCAGGCCCACCGGCCCCTGAGAGCAGGCCTAGCCGCTTCCCATAAACGGGGACATCGGCCCCACGTCAGCCGTAACGAACCGCACTTGTCAGACGGGATCCAGGGAGCAGCGTCACTGGAGGGGGACAAATCACTCAGCCCACGGCTCCTGACGAGGCAGCGGACACCATGGCGCTTGGCTGTGCCGGGACCCGGGGGTCGCCGGGGGCTGGGCCGGCTGCCCCTGTCGGGGACCGTGTGCCGGGCTGGGGGCCTCTCTCCTCCAGGCTGTGCCCGTTCCGGGGGCTGCGCCCTGCAGACGCCGTGGGCGGGAAGAGAGACACCGGCGGCAGCCTCTGTTCGCAGCATGACTCAGACGTCGTCATCTGTTCTGGCCCCCAAACTGCTTCCTTTTCAGGTTGTTTAGGGAAGACTCTGGAAGCCAGGCACAGAGCTGACGCAGACAGATGCACCGGCTCCTGGACTCGCGGCCACGCTGCCGGCGAGGAGGGGCTGCCGCCGGGCGTCAGGGACGCGCTCATCCGGCCGCGGTTCCCTGGAAAGGGCGGATGGAAGTCTTCCCGGGGCCCGAGCTGAGCGATAAACCCCCAAACGCCCAGGAAAGCGCTGTGATTGGCCCCAGCAGGTCGGGCAGCACAGTCGGGACGGGACGGGATGCTCCCAGGAGAAGGTCGGAGTCCGGAGCGCACAGGCCGGCCCTCTCCTCATTCCCCCCAACCCAACCCGTGTCCCCCTGGCCCTTCTCCCCCGCGGCAGGGGGACGCCCAGAGGCCGCTCACGACCCCGAAGGCCCTGGGGGAGCAGCTCCCCTCCTACAGATCTCAGGGCCGCGGGTGACCTTCAGAACAGGCACGGGCACGTGCTGGCCCCCCGGGCTCCCCCACGTCGTCGGTGTCGACGGCCGCGCGTCCCCGGACCGGGAGCTGCTGCACTCCGCGGGTCTGCTGCGGTCCCTCCCAGCCTGTGTTCTCGGAGGCTCCGGAACATTCCGGGCCGTACTTCCGATCGACAGCCGCCCATCGGGCCCTCCGGCCTTCAGAGTTCCGCCATGGATCCCAGTGAAGGAGACGTGTCCTAGTGCAACACTGGGATCCGGCTGACACGCACACTCACGCACAGACACACACACATAACATGGGTTTTGGAAACCCATTTTGAAAAACTCTCCACACGATGCGTCTTGATGATGGGGTTCCGTCTCCCCTGTTCCGATCGGGCTTTATAACCCGCTACACTTTCCTTGTGGCCCACGCGGCACGCCGCACGGACCCTCGGCGCATCAGCGTCCTCGCCGAACAGCCGTCTGGACAGCGGGAGCCCCGTGGACGCGTCTGCTGGACGCCAGGCCCCGGCCCGGGCTCCTCCTCTGTGACCCGGCCTAACGCTCCCACGAATCCTGTAAGACCCGAGCTCTGTTGCTTAGATGACGAGGCCGAGGTCAGTGGCTGAGAGCAGACACCGACCGCACGCTCTGAGTGAAGTGGCCGCAGTGGAGACAAGGCTGTTGGGGGCAAAGCCCTCTCCACCACCGCCCGCAACCCCTGCTGCACCTGCTGGGCCCCCGGCCCTCAGGCGGGCACCGGGCCCACACTGCCCTTCGCACGACAGAGGCCGTCTGTCCCTCCCCGTCTGTCCTAGCGGTCTGCCTGGCCAGCAGCAGAGGGGAGATGTTGTGGACCCTTGAGGTGAGTTCAGGAGCTCACCGCTCAGGAGGGATGGGCCTCCTGGACCCTGTGGGGGCTCCCGGGCCACCACCCTGAGGCACTGCGCTAAAGCCGCGATGTGAGCCGCCGGTGGCCCCGTGTGCGGCCATCCAGCGTCCCCGGCGGAGAGCAAAGACCACCCAGCTGAGCCCCTCCCCCGCCCCCCTTGTGCTGCAGCGGCCCTTGTGGCCGTCAGCCACCACATTTTGGATGTTTTGTTACAATGCAGTGACGGTCAGTCTGAGCTTCCAGCAGAGAGGTCCCCCCGGGAGCCCCTGGCTCTTGTCCCTGCAACTCAGGATGTACCAGAAAAGGACCAGCCCCTCCGTGAGTATCTGCTGAGCACACGCCAAGGCCTGCACCCAGCACCACTCTCCTCTGCGTCCGGGGCCCCTCGGTTCTGCGCGGAGCCTCTGCTCGGTGGGGGCGCGGCCCCTGGGGGCCTCGTACGTGCCCCCCTCCACCCGGTGTGCCACCAGCCACTCAGGCGCCTTCCCTGGGGGGCTGCCAACCTCACCGGGCACGGGAACAGGCGTAAATAATAGAAAAGCGTTTGCTTGCATTTCTGCGTGTGTCCCGGGCACCTGACTGGCTGCCGGAGGAGGGAGAAAGCAACCCCGAAATAAAGAAGCTTTTCTTAAAAGGGAGCTTTGTAACACTCAGGTGCACGGCACAGGAGAAGGGGAAAGAAACCCCCCGGGGAGATGAGAGAGAGAGAGAGAGAGAGAGAGAGAGAGAGAGAGAAACTGCATGGCTGGGGGAAGGGAGCAGGGCAGCAGAGGCAGCAGGAGAGGGGAAAGAAGTGTTTGTTAATATTTACTCGAATTAATATGATGTTGAGCAACACTCTGTACATAAAAGCCACAGTTAAAATTAGTAAGTAGTTCATCCTGGTCTAACAATATGGAATAATTAATTTCCACACTCATGTGCTTTTTCCTCCTTTTCCATCAACAGTAATTAAAGAGAAATATTGTATAGCTGCACCTGTTTTTTACTTTCGCCTCACCACAGTGAGTAAACCCAATCTTTTATTGATGAGAAGAGACACAGGCTGCAAAGCCGTAGGAGACACAGCCAAACCCCTCCAGCCTTCCCCGGAGACGTGTGAGAAATCCCAAATTACCGAGCCATATGGAGGGCGTACCGCGAGCGTCTGTCCCCACGGCGGGACCGGGTCTCGCTGCCTCTGACCTCCAGCTCCTCTGGAAGGTCACGGCCATCGGGGGAGTCGGCTGCCAAGGGAGCCGCCGTGGACAGTTGTCTCGAGGACGAGGCCGGAACCGCGTCCTGTTTCTGACGGGACTCTGGGCCCCGAGGAAGGGGGTCAGAGCGGCCACGGAGGACGAGGGGGTCCGGGCCAGCGGCTCCCGGCCTCGGCTGGACTCGAGCCTTCCCTGGCCAGCTCGCCCCACGGCCGTTCAAGGGCACCGGCCGGACCGACCCACGAGGCCAGGGCAGGGAAGCGGGGCCCTTCCCAGTTTCCTCTCGGCCCCCGCACTCTCTGGCAGTGACTCTGTCCTCCGGCCAAACCCCAGCAGGGTCCTGCCTCAGCTGCCGCCCGGAGGGTCCAGTTTCCGCGTGGGTCCCGGGCGCCGGGCACCGGCCCGAGGCCGAGGCCGCCTCTGTTTGCAACACCCGCCTCTGGCAGGGTCCGTCCTTCACCCCTGCAAGGGGGCCGTAGGTCAAAATAACGTGAGCGGCCTCCGGGGCTCCCCTGGCAGGAGCCAAGCCTCAATCTTTGGTGGCAGGATGGGCGCTGAAGCTCATCTTTTTATTTTTTTTTTATTTTTAAAAAAAATTTTTTTTTCAATGTTTATTTATTTTTGGGACAGAGAGAGACAGAGCATGAACAGGGGAGGGGCAGAGAGAGAGGGAGACACAGAATCAGAAGCAGGCTCCAGGCTCTGAGCCATCAGCCCAGAGCCCGACGCGGGGCTCGAACTCACGGACCGCGAGATCGTGACCTGGCTGAAGTCGGACGCTTCACCGACTGCGCCACCCAGGCGCCCCAGTGAAGCTCATCTTTAGACACAGACGAGCCCGTCGACTTGGCCCCCTGAGGCCCCTCGGGTCCCTGGGCCCCCACAGCGCCTGGCTGTGCAGCCCCCCGTGCAAAATCAAGTGTCCTTGCCCGTAGCCCCCACCCCAGGCCGCGAGCCCCCTGCGGCCAGGAGGCGCCTTCCCAACAGCCAGATGCGGCCCCAGGGCCCGGACGACGCCTGGAGCCGTTTGGTAAACTGACAGCTGGGGATTTCAGCAGCCTCCTGGGAGAGAGGCCGGCACCCCCAGAGACGGCCGTGCGGGACCGGAACCAGGGCCCCTTCTTTCTGCGCCGGAACATTCCGGGGCTGAGACCCGCTCGTGACTTGTGACTTGTACCGCGTGACTCCTGCCTAAACGCCCAGGGGATGTGGGGATGAGGAAGGCGCCCCTGCGTCCCCCGTGACCCACTCCGGTCACTGTGGCCCCAGCCCCCCCCCCCAGGCTCCGTGATGTCTCACCATCTGTGCTGGTTGACTGTGCTTTTCACCTGACTTCACCCCTGAAGCCCTTCCTGTTCTCTCCCTCCCTCCACCCCCGCTCCCCTGCCCCGTGCCACCCCAGTGGTGCCCAGAATCGTGGCCCCCAGATGCTCACACCTGTGTTCAGGCACGTAGCCAAGGGGAGTCACAGAAGCTCACCAGAGATGCTCGCCAGCCCGCTTTGCCATAGCAAGGCTGTTCCGCGCGATGCGTGGGGGCTCGATGCGATCACGGGGGTCCTCGAAGGTAGACCGAGACCTGGAAGAGAAAGCCAGAGACGTGGTCATGGGTCTTGGGTCATTCCGGCTTGGGCAGAGGCGCAGAACCATGAGCAATGTCCCAGAGATTACCGGGGCCGCGTCCAGGGGATAGGGCCGTCGGGAGGTCCTGAGGACTTTGGGGGATCGGGAAGGAGGGGGGGAACAAGGAGAGGAGAGGGTTCTGGGGCACAGCCGTGGAGAAGCTTGGGCAGACTGACCATGTTAGCCTCCGTTCTGAGAGTGAATCCCCTCCCTGTGGATTTTCTGCGCGTGGCCCGTCTGTGACCCCAGCCCCTCAGCAGAGCCCCGGGGACCCCCATTACGGCACCTGCACGGAGCTGAGGCTCCGTCGGGGGCTCGACTCTTGAATCGATCTGACCGGGAGTGGTTCGCCCCCCTCTGACCACGGCGCTGACACGCTTTGAAATGTTGCCGCCGTGAACGCTCCTGCGTGGCCCGTGGCCAGCGGCCCGTGGGACCGACTTGGCAAAGCGTATTAACAACCTCAAACGTGTTCAGAGCTTTTGACTTGGTAATTGTCTCCCCGTGGGAATCCAGCCTCGGGCGTCGTCAGGGACCTGGACAAAGACTGTGCTCAAAGAAGTTTCCTTACAGCACAGTCTGGAGTAGAAAGCAGCGACCTGCCAGTTACTTAGATGTTCGACAAAAGGAGGAAAACCCCCGTAGTGAAATGCTTGGCAGCCACTGAAAGGGACAGCAGAGGCATTTTTGGAGGGGCCTAAATGCCGGCGACACGAGCTTGGGTAAAGGACACCGGAGCTGGGGAGTCAGGATGCCTGCTCCTCTGTGTTCCGCTTTCCTGCATTCTCCCAGATTCCCACCGTGATCACGTGCTTCTTGTCGAGTCACAAGGAGAGGAGGGATTGCAGCTTTTCCGGGGCCCGTGGGCTGCCGGTTTCCGGAAGCCCGTGTCCCTCGTCGGCCCGGTGCCCCCGGCGGGGAAGTTACACGTTTGGCTCGAATTCCCAGTCCCGATAAAAACCACAGCTGCTTCTCCTCTGAATTTTCTCGGCTGCGGAAGAGAGCCCTCCCCCACGCTCCTGATCCCCTTCTGCATCACCAGCCTCTCTTTTCACGCAGATACTAAATATATTTGAATGGATCCTGGTGCAGCCCAACACTGGGATAACTATTGACTCTGTCAGCTGAGGTCTCAGACTCTGAGTTCAGTACTCACGAGTCTCTACAAAAGGGCAGACACGAATCCACAGTCCAGGCTTAGGGATTGTCCCAGTTCGGGCTAGGAAAGCTCCTTCAACCTGGCTTCAACCATGAAGGCAACTTAGTGTCTCCTCGAAACAAAAACTCCCCGGGGGTGTTCCGGGCTTCAGGCATGGTTCGATCCAGAAGTTCCTTGCAGCATCAGGACCCTGGCACCATTTTCTCTGCTGCTTCTCGGCTATTTTCAGCTCTGGGGCTGCAGCCTTGATCCACAGCATCCTGTTGAGAAGAAGAGAGGGCGGTGTCGCCCCCGCCTCCCCAGCAGGATCGTGGGCATCTGCTCTGATTGGACCAGCTCTGCTCCGGCGTCCCCCCTCTGCTCGAGCTATGACCAAGGGGACCGAATGCACTGATGATCTCGGGCCATCAAATGCCCAGGCCCAAGGCAATTTCTTCTCCAGAACCACGTAGATGCCCAGACAGAAACCAGGACTCAGTGGAAGAGGGGTGAATGCCACAGGCTCCCGCCAACGTTCCTCGACATTCGTTTGGGGAGTGTGTCTAAAGAGGTGTTTGCGAGCGTCAACTCCAGGAACGTTCATGAATGTTCACTCTAGTGAACGTGTGCCAGACAACGGGTACCATTAATTCACAAATCCAGTTAACTAAGGTACTTTGACTTTGCACTGTTTCTGGCACTTGGAGGAAAGTAAGGCTTGAAGGACACAGATTCAGAACATGTCGGTGGTTCCAGGAAACAAAGACCCGAAACCTAATTATAGCTTTTCTTTTTGGAAAGAGAAGAAAAGAGGGATTTAATCAACGGACGGATGAAATCCATCCGAGAGGACAGACTCCTCCTTCAGGGTCACGTGGGCACCCGGGTTTCCACCTCATAGGGTGAGAGACTGGGGGCGTTTGGACACCTGACATCTGGGATATCTTTTGAGTAAAGAAAAAAAAAAAAAAAACCTATGTGCCTTTTCTTTAATGCCCCATTCCAGCATCTAGAAGTTTCCTACCACCCCAGAGACCGCCCCCCGCCACTCTGTAAGGAAGTGAGGCTCGAGCCCCCCCAGGCTGGAGGCTGTCCTCCTGCACCCCAGGCCTCCCTCCTACTCCGCCCGCGCCCCTCCAGAGCTGCTCTGGCCTCTGACAGCCAGGGGGGGGGGGGCTCGGGAAGCCCCTTCCTCAACTCGAGCGGGGGTCGGCAAGCTACCCGCTGTGGGTCCAGTCCGGCTCACCACCTGCCTTTGTATGACCTATGAAAGCAGTTTCCACGTTCTTAAGTGTCGGCCAAAAAAAAAAAAAAAAAAAAAATCAAGGGAAGAATATTTTGTGCCATGTGAAAATTCTACGAAATGAACATTTCGGGTTCGAAACACAGCCGGGCTCCTTCATTTGCATATTACCTGCATCTGGTTCCGCGAGGCAGGGGCAGAGCCGCCCAGAAGCCACCCAGAGCCAGATGCGTCGGTGACCTTCTCTCCGTCGGGGTCCAGCAGGGACACCTGGCCGCGCAGAGCAAGCAAGAGGCCTGCTCCCTGCCCTTGGACAGGGACAGTCCCCCAACTCACCTGCCTGCTCCCCGCTGTCAGACGGGGACAGTCCCCCCGCCCCCCTGCCCGATGCACCTGCTGCAATGAGGTGGACCTGGCTGAGACTCCCGCCCTGACGAAGGGCCTTCATCACCCCAGAGCCGCCCACGGCCGGTCCCGACCAGCAAGCAGGAGGGTGTCCTCGGGGCCCCGGAAACCACCGGGCAGCTCCCGGCCCCTCACACCCTCTGGCCACCGGAGGAAGCCACCAGCGTCTGAGAACTCATGTGAAAAGTAGAAAAGTGCTGATGAAATCACCCCATTTCTGCCTGAATGCTTCTCTTTCTTACAGAATAAAGCAGAAAGCTGAAGTCGCTCCTTCAAACCTGAAAGCCCCTTTTCATACGGTTCAAATAAGGAGAGGAAATGGCGTGAAGTGAGTTCTCCAAAGCCAATCAGCCCAGCCGCTTGGATCCACAGGAAAAGGGCCCACGTTTGCAAGGTGTCCCGGAGGGCGTGGGGCTCAGCCGTGGCTTTGAAGCAGATTTCTAAGCTGGCAGGGTCCCCACTCCCCGCCCCCCCAACACGCCCAGGGCTTTGTGAGACATCCTGACCTGAGCCGGCTTTGCGGCCCCCCAGGCGGGCGGGGGTGCCTCCCAAAGGAGCCTGGGTTGGTGCGGGCGGGGGCGGACCCGCGGGTGAGGGTGCACAGCTGTGCAACCTTAGAAAAGTAACTACCCTCTCTGAGCCTGGGCCCGTCCTCTGAGGAACAAAGACCCGCAAAGGCTGCCTCACGGGAATGTGGGGGATCGAATAAATGACGTAAAGTTCACGAGCGCATGGATCCTACCTAACACGTCGTTAACCAACACGCAAACAGCAACGCGGGAATCACCTCGCTTCCCCCCTGGAACCTGAGCCCCCTGGAAAGAGAAACACAAGCTTCGTGTCTCCTCAGAACCGTTGTTTAAAACCCAGCCAGACCGTCCGCCGTGCTTCCCCGGACACGCACGCAGGACGGCCAACCACAACGCCGGGCCCGTGGAGCACGCATGGAGCGCGTACCGGGAGGCACGGCCAGCGCTCTGTGCATTCATACCCTGGACTCTGGGATTCATACCCTGGGCTTGTGTCTCCCCACTTTACAGGCGAGGGCCTGGGGCACAGACGGGGAGCAGGTGGTCAAGACGGGATCAGAACCCAGAGCCTCCGGGCCGGAGCCCCCGACCCAAGCCACTGGCTCTGTATTACCTTCAGGAAGCAGACAGGGAAGTATGGAGTGAACGAGTGAATGAACACGGTCGTGCCTCCTAGTCAGCTTGGTCAGGCTGAGGGCGTGTGCAGAAGCCAGGGGTGGGGCTGCGGAGGCGGCCTGGGGAGGCGTGTCTGCCCCCGGGGACTGTCCAGTGCATCCGCTCGGCACAGGGTCCCCGCCCAGCCCTCGAAGGCAACAGCTGAGGCACCAGAGAAAGGTCTGGGGGGGGGGGGGGCGTGGGGTTCAGCACAGGGCGCTCCGAGCAGCCTCGGTACCTCACCCCGTGCCGGCAAACTCTCCCCACCGTCGTTAGATGTCGTTCTAAGTCAGGGGACCCTGCAGGAGAAGGTGGAGGAAGACCCTTTGCTGGAGACGCCCGCGTGCACCGAAGAGCCCCAGGGGCACCCGCACTGCCCCAAACCCCCCAGCGTGCCCGGTGCCCCGATGGCTGCTGTGGGCGCCCGGTGGGGGGCCCTCCAGGGGCAGCCGGGTGGGGCTGCGTGCTGGCAGATTCCTCCTCAGGCCCAGGACGTTGGGACAAAGAAGCGGCACCGTCTGACCGGGGCTAGTCTGCTCCCCACGTGCGAGACGACCAGATAACCTGGGGTGAAGGGGGTTTGTGGGAGGAAGCGTCTCAGCTGGAAAGTGGCCATCGTGGCCACGCTGACTGGGGCCCAGGACCGTGTCCCCCTGTGAGCCTCTGGGGGAGAAGGGAGAGAGGAAAGGATACATTTCTGATCACTTACTATGACCCAGGCACGGAGAGAAGCATTTCATAATCGGGAATCGTGGTCAGAGCACAGATTCGGGGCCAGAAGGCAAGGGTCTGAGGCCCCGCCGTGGACTCGACCAGGTTTGTGATCTCGGCAGGTTCTCTGTCCCAGTTCCAGGGGTTAGTTGTCTGCTCCCAGTCTCCGGATGACGTTCAAACCGAAAGGCTTCAAACAAGAACAGCTTGGCCCACGAGTCGAATCTGCACGTAGCGGGGGGCTCGGTGGGGCGGGCTCGTCCGTGGCTCCGGGATAAAGAAGCAGCTCTCAAAACGGCTGGGAGTCCAGCTGAGGGCTGCGGGCCGAGCCCCTGTCGCTGCCCCGGTGGGGCTGGGCTGAGCCTCCTGACAGCGTGGGCACGTCCCCGGGGAACAGGGAGGGCGTGTGGGGCGTGCACTCTGTCCTCCTCCGTGGTCCAAGTGGTCCTCAAGGGATAGTACCAGGGTGGGCCTGGCCTGATCAGGTGAGCCGTTTGAAAGAGGGCCAAACAGTCAGAGACCCTCTCTCCTGCCGGCCTTGAAGGAGCAGGTGCCGTGAGCCCCACAGATGGAGAGAGATGAATCCTGCCATCAACTACACGAACCTGGAGGAGGGCCTCGTCCCCAGGTGAGACCCAGCCTCCAGCTTCCTCATGGAAGCTTCTCGAGGCCCCGAGCAGGGGAGCGGCCATGCCCAGACCCCGACCCACGGGAGCCGTGCCATCCCGAATGTGTGTGCTTTCACGCCGCTCGGTGGGTGGCGGATGCTCGTGCAGCCACAGAACGGCCACCCAGCGGGGCCATCGCGGGGACCATCCAGCTGCCCGCCCGCCCGCTCCTGCCCCGCTCGAGCTCGCTGTCGCCTCGTGTGTGAGCCAGACCCACGTCCCCACCCCGGGGCCCTTCTTCCCAAGACTCTCTTGTGCGTCATCCTGAATCAAGTCAGCCGTACCCCACTTGCGGGATGAGATGAGCCCCCTGTCACCTGTACCCTCATCTGCGGGACGAGCCCCATGTCACCCGTACCCCCACCTGTGAGACAAGCCCCACATCAGCCATACCCTCACCTATTGGACAAGCCGCCCCATCACCCGTACCCCCACCTGCGGGACAAGCCCCACACCAGCAATACCCCCACCTATTGGACAAGCCCCCCCATCACCCATACCCCCACCTGTGGGACGAGCCCCATGTCACCCGTACCCCACCTGTGGGACAAGCCCCACATCAGCCATACTGCCACCTATTGGACAAGCCCCCCCCCCCCCGTCACCCGTACCCCCACCTGCAGGACAAGTAAGCAGGCCGGAAACACATGCGAATCTGCCCCTCGCAGCCCGTTGTCCAGGAGTCCCTTGCAGTAAAATGAGTGACCGAGCGTGAGGGTCACAGGGGGAGGGTCACGGGGGGGGGCAGCGTGCTGTGCTCTGACCCCCTTCCCCTGGGCCAGCAGGTTAACCCCTCGCTGCCTGGAGGACTTGGAATGACCAATCCTTCGGCAAAACGCCCAGAGAGAGGCCCCTGCCCAGACGCCCCTCACACCCCGGTCGGCAGTCTCCCCAGGGCCAAGTGATGCGCTGGCCTCTTTCCCGGATGGCGACAGCACCGAAGGAGAGACGGCGCCTTCTGGCTTCTCTCCGCCGTCTGCTAACGTGACCCCAAGCCGCCCATGGCCTTGCGCTCAGCCTGCCCGGAGGGCGCTCCCGACGCCTCGATGTTTTTCTGCCACTAGGGCGTCCGCGGCTCTGCCCCCCTTCCCGCCTCCTGGGGGGCGGCCGTGGGACACGCACCCGAGCGCAGAGCCGGGGAGATGGCGGGACGGCCACGGCGGTTTTGGGGGTCCTGGTCTCCCGTTTAGGGGCCGGGTTCACGCGTTGTGCTCAGTGAGGCCCTCCCGGAACCTCAGGAGGGACCCAAACCCGTCCCGGGATGGGGTCCCACGTCGAAGCCGGGGCAGAACCGGGCGGGGGACCCCGGGACCGCCTCCTTTGCGCACATCCCGACAGAGCTGAGACGGACGTCGCTGTCCGGGGCAATTACCTCCTTTCGGGCCATTTTAAAGCCCTGGCCTGACGAGAGCCTAGAGACTCGGGAAATTCAATGCCTCCCGATGTCGGTACCGAAGATTAACCACCTCCAAGAAATCAGGCAGGCGTCTTCAACACAGTGACTTAAAGACACTGCTATTCAGTATGTTAACGAAACACCGTTGACGTTTGGCATTTATCAAGCGTCAAAAATTAAATTCAGCTGTCCTGTGATTTTAATTAGGCCGGTGAAGCAGGTAGCTGTGTGGTTGGGGCAGGCGCCTCTGCCTGCACTCCCTTCAGGGAAGGAGCGGGCAGAGGGGACGCTGAGGGAGTTGGACGACTCGGGGCAGGGGGCCCGGCTCCAGGAGGGGGGGGGCAGCAGGTGCACAAGGGTCGGGAGTTCAAACGAGGCACGTCCCCGGTGTGCCCGGAGCCCCGAGGCAGAGTCTGGGGAAACCGCCCGGCAGGAACGGGGACGTTGGAAACGCTGGGGCGGCTTGTGACCCGCTGGCGTTTGGGTTTCAGGGGGAGGATTCTGTGTGGGGGCAGAGGAGGGGCGGGAGGACGCGGGGGGCCATGCCAGCGGCTTCCCGCGGGTTCTGCCCTGTTACCCACGCGTCCTAACGCCCCGGAGAAAAGCGTGGGCTTTGGGCCATTTCTGCAGCAGGCGGGTCGCTAGATATTTTTTTTGTTCGTTTGTTTTGAGGGAGAGAGCACACACGCTTGAGTGTGAGCAGGGGAGGGGCAGACAGAGAGGGAGACGCAGAATCGGAAGCAGGCTCCAGGCTCCGGGCCGTCAGCACAGAGCCCGACGCGGGGCTCGAACTCACGGACCGCGAGATCGTGACCTGGCTGAAGTCGGACGCCCAACCGACCGAGCCACCCAAGTGCCCCTTTTGTGGTGGTTTTCGAACGTGGCCACAAACCCTTCACAGTAGACTGAATCCCCTCCAGGGCAGGCCAGACATGGTGACTCGTGATGAACAGAATGTGTCACTTTCAAAACCAGGTGGGAGGGGGTGGTGCCCCCTCCCCAGTCACCTGCTCCAGCGGAAGCCGCGGGCACTCACACGGCCCAAATCCTTCTGCCTCGAGCCCGGGGTTGGGGAGAGTTTGTGTTGGGGGGGAAGGAGTTGAAGCCCCAGCCAGCAGCTCGGAACCCTGGAAACGGATCCTGCAGCCCCAGCCGAGCCTTCAGATGACACGGCCCCGGCTGACATTGTGACAGACCCCCAAGCCCCTCCTGAGCCCCCGGCCCACAGAGACGGAGGCAACAGGTGCTTCTGGTTTTGGGCGGGCGATGCTCTGGGCAATAGATAAAGTACTCCATCTGGGGTCCAGACCCAAGCTCCGTCACACTCAGCTGGAATGATTTTAGGCCTTGTTTTCTCAACACGCAGCCCAGGGGCGATCCGACGATCGTACAAGATGAAATATTCAGGAAGTTCCCTCCTCCACCTGCCAGGCAGCAGCACGGACGGTCAACCCCCTGCCCAGTCAGGTGCACAGGACGTCACCGCAAGTGCAGCTGACCACGGGCGCCCCGTCTGGCCCGGAGGGCACGAGTGCATCTTTGGAAGGCGGACGGGGCGTTAAAGTCGCCACGGCCGCCGGGGTCTGCATCCCGCCTCCCGGCTGCCGACGGCCCCCTGGAGTCCCGGGACGGACGGGAGGGGCAGACGTCTGACCTCAGAGTGACCACTGCAGTGACCTTCGGGGCTGATCAGCCATCACATGACAGCCCGTGTCCCGTAAGTGGGAGAGAGGAGCTCCCTTTGGGATTTTATCCCATGGTTCCCTCTTCTGGTGGCCTCTGGGGAGCAGGTGTCCCCGACGCAGGGACCAGGATGTGGGCTCATCCAACGTCCTGCCTTCAACCCTCCCCGGTGACCGGGAAGCCGAAACATGCGAAGAATTTGGAAGAGGCCACCGGGGGTGAAGTAATCGTTACAAAGGCGTCTTAACCTCTCTGGTCCATCAGCTTCGCCTCCCAATTTATCCCAATTTCCTCTGAATATTTCCTTTTAAAAGCATAGGCCACCGTGCAAATAAATGGCAGATGTCTAGCTGAGCCGCGTCAAGAGTTCTGTCCACACGATGTGAAAGTAAACTGAGGCAGGCCCCAGACTCCGAGGAATGTGGTTCTGGGGATAGTCTGGGGTACTCGAGGGGGGCAGCAAGCCCTCCTGGTGGCCGCCACGGAGCCAGTCGGCCCCCAAGCCTCGTCGAGGACGCGAGATCCTGCAGAGAGGCCAGCGGGTGGCTTGGGCACCGCAGGGCCATCCAGATAGGCAGCTGCCTGCTACGGGCAGGGCAGGGCCTGGTGTTTGCACCCCTCGGCGTGGATCAGAAGAGCTATTTAGAGCTGATCGATTTTCCGTAGAGTCAGAAAGCCCTTTTCAAAGATTGACTTCGGGAAATTCTGTTGCTAGAGCCTAGGGTTTGGAGTCTCAGCCTTTGCTGTAGACAGAATGTCTGTGTCCCTCCCCCCAAAGCTCTTAGGTGGAAACCCAGTCCCCGGCCGGCCGGCATTAGGAGGCGGGGCCTGTGGGAGGCCGGTAAGTCGTGGGGGTGATGCCGTGGTGGAGGGGGTCAGTGCCCTCATAGGAGACCCCGCCCCATCTGCCCTGCGAGGACACAGCGAGAAGATGGCCGTCCGGGAGCCAGTGGGAGCGTCCTCGCCAGGCACTGCCCCTGCCACCCCCGGATCTCTGTCTGTGAGCCCCAGCCCGTGGCTCTGGGGTCACAGCAGCCCGAGCAGACGGGCAAAACCTTCCTCCGTCGGGCTTCCTACACGCGGCACAGCCCCAGCTCAGCCAACGGGAGGCCAGAGACCGGCTGTACCTGCTTCAGCATCCTCGTCATCACGTCACTTCTGTCGCCAAAGCGAGAGACCTCAGGGACCGCGCGTCCCCCGCTCCTGACTCTGTCAAAGTGGGCGTTTATATACGCAAACGCGGGGAAAACGCTTTCTGCTGAGCAGATCGTGGCAGCCCCTGCCGGGCTCAAGGGTGACGCTGGCTGGTCCAGGGGACTTTCGTCCGGTCGCGTGCCCAGAAGTTTTACCGTGAGGCCGGAGGTATTACGTGAACGTTTTGTGTGTGCGACCCAGATAAACCGAAAACAATTTCATACGATTTTATTTATTTATTTATTTATTTATTTATTTTTAATTTTTTTAAACATTTATTTATTTTTGAGACCAAGAGAGAGAGAGCATGAACAGGGGAGGGTCAGAGAAAGAGGGAGACACAGAATCTGAAACAGGCTCCAGGCTCTGAGCCATCAGCACAGAGCCCGACGCGGGGCTCAAACCCACAGACCGTGAGATCATGACCCGAGCCGAAGTCGGACGCTTAACCGACTGAGCCACCCAGGCGCCCCAATTTCATACGATTTTAAACCGATGTGCAAGGGCCACGGAATTGCCCAATTCCACCCACACGTACCGAGAACACGCAACTTGTTTCCTTCCTTATGACGGATCTAACCTTCCTCGCTGCCCTGTGTCTCTCCTGCTAAGGGAAGGGAGGAGCAGGGGGAAACGGACAGACGTGAAACTCTCCAATCGATACCGTCTGGGTCCCTGACGGCTTGGTGCTCCCTGCTTTCCAGAACAATCTTCCATCCGAGATTTCCTCCGTCCGCCCCTGCTTCTGTCTGAGGAGCTGTCTGAGGGGTTGCATGACCGTTGGCTGAGCGAAGGGGGCGTTGGGGCTAACAGGGTCCTGTGGGTCGTCGCCCCCTGGTCTTTGGGGAGCCACGCTGACACCTCCCTGCAGTCCGGGGTCCCCCTGGATGCGCCCAGTGGGTCTGCACCCTGGACACATCACTCGCACGTCCTCTCCAGCTGCAGAACTTCCCACTCGATGCACGGCACAAGCAGACTGGGCACCGGGGACGCCGGGGCGGGGGGAGGCTCCTGGGCCGGGCTCACCCTCCGCCAGGGCGCCCCGTTCCCGTTCTGTGGCGGCCTGCCTCCCAGCCAGAGGCCAGGCTGCTCCTTCAGAACGGCAGCCCCTGGAGCACCTGGGTGGCTCAGTCGGTTAAGCGTCCGACTTCAGCTCAAGTCATGATCTCGCGGTTCGTGGGTTCGAGCCCCACGCCGGGCTCTGTGCTGACGGCTTGGAGCCTGGAGCCCGCTTCGGGTTCTGTGTACCCCCCCTTGTCTGACTCCCCCCACCCCCCGCTCATTCTCTGTCTCTCTCTCGCTCTCAAAAATAAATATACATAAAAAATTTTTAAAAAACCTGCAGCCCCTGACTGTGCCCAGGGAAGCATGGATTTCTCCACGTGCCTTGGCAACAACGTTCCCATTGTTTTCAGCTCCCCCCAAAAGGGACACGCGCCCACGTGTTTTTATATGAGCAACGAGGCTTTGAGTCATGATTTCTAAACAGGCCGAGCACCGTCCTCAAAGCCCCTGCCAGCGGGTACCGCGAGCTTCCTTCCCACGCACCTGTCGCCAGCGCCCCCGCCCCCGAGGCCTGCAGAGCACTCCGTCCGTCTGTCCGTCCCTCCTTACGCCTTCATCAGCAGGTTTCTGCAACTGGAAATTAGCTTTGCCTCTCAAGCCCAAACAGCGTAAAGCCCGAGCCTCTCAGAAAAGACGAGGAGGAGGCTGCTGCTGTCCCCCAGACGCTCTTGGACAAGCCTCAAAACTCAGCCCCCCAAGATCGCCTTCCTTTCCACCCCACGCGTGACACTATCAGAGGGGCGATCCTCCTCCCGTCCTCAGAAGCCGTCATGCCGAGCCATGAGGATACAGGGTGAGGATCGCTCCGGAGGACCCGGGCCCCGTTCCCTCCCACCTCGGAGTCTAGGATGCCCTCGCCCCGGGTCAACAAAGGCAGTGCTGTTTGCTCAGGGGCGGGAGCAGCCTGGGAAGTTAATCCAGCAGCTGGGACCTTAAAAGTATCATTTTCTCTCGTATCGGATGCTCTTTCAGCCGAAAGTAATCCATCTCTCCTCGAAGTGACAGGTGGCCAGAGCAGTCTCTTTCAGCAAGCCCACACAGGGCACAAGGAGCCCCCCGCACAGAAGGAAGGAATCAGTCAAATGCAACAGTTGGGACCTAATTCCTTAGCAGCCAGACGGGAATCAGAAAGGGAGGCTCAGGAATTTTGAACACTCTCTTTCACGGCTTCCAGAAAACGTTATCGCCGGTCACGTCTATTGCTTTCGCTTGCGGGTGACAGAAAGCCCAAAATAAACTCGCGAAGACGAAAGACAGAAAAGTCACCGCCACAGAACTGAAGAACGTGAGCGTCAGGCATGGGCTGATCCAGGGGTCAAACGACATCACCACGGACAGGGACCTCTCTCGCTGTCTGGGTTCCGCCCCCTCTGTCTTGATGCCTTTCTTACTTGGCTTCTTCCCTCGTGGCTGCAACATGAGCGCCCGAAGCTTCCGGGCCTGTGTCTAGGTTTGAGTCCAGTGGGCGGGGGGACGGGGGGCATCTCTGTCCTACATCACAGCAGAGCTGTGATGGCTTCTCCAACCAGACTCGCTTCGTCGGGAGACGGCCGCGAGCCAACCTTCCACTCCTGGAGAAGGCAGCGCGGCGGCTGGCTCAAGCCCGGGCCGTATGCCCCCACCCGGTGCGTGGAAGGGACCAACAGAGGGACGGTTCACAAATGCACCCACAGCTGTGGCCCGGGACCCAGGAAGCAGCAGGTGCAGGAGAGGAAACAGCCTCCATCCTTTCTGAGCCGCGCTGTTTAACGAGCTCGGGCTGGGTGCACGGCTGTCCACGTGCCACATCGCCTTTACCCTGTCACCACCACCGCCCTATCGTACAGATCCCCAAACTGAGCGCGGGCACAGCCCCAAATCCTGGCCCACGCCGCACAGCTCGCGTGTGGCGAAGGCGGGATCCGAAGCCGGGGCTCCAAGCCCGGGTCTCTCGGGGCTCCTGGAGACCCACCGCGGACACCCTCAGACGCCCCCCGTGGGACCCGCCACAGGGTCCGCCGTGCCCACCGCGTACTCCAGCCATCACCGTTATGCGGCAATGCATTTTTGACTTTCGGTTAATGAGTTTCGTCTGGGTTTCCCGTCACTCGAAATGGAACGTGACCTATCGGATTCGGCAGTGGCTGCACCGAATCGCCGGGAACGGAGCCCCCCCCCCCCCCCCCCACAAAGAGCGAGCAGTCCTTCCTGGTATCGCCACCCCTCCAGCTCTGGACACTTCAGCAGGGTCAAACTCATCTTAAGAAGTGAGCATTTATTTTCCAAGGAAACCAGGCCCACCCCAACCCCGGGGCCTTCCCGCCGGTCACAGCACAGACTTTCCCCTCGCCTTCCTTCCTGTGCGGAGCCAGGAAGCTTCTTATCTTATCTGAACCAGATGTGGCCCCTGCAGGAGCCGTTTTCGGACAGAAGTTTTCGAGGAACCCCCGACCTAGGGCCCCCGCGTATCCAGGAGCTTCAAAGCACACCCAGGTGGCCGCGGGGAGCCAGGGAGATCAATACGGGAGCAAAGAGATAAGCTTGCCGGTGAGCTGGGGGGAACAGCGGGGACAGGTGACAGCCAGCATGGTTGACAAAGCCAAGCAGAGACGCTGGAATTCAGCGGTTCCCGCTGTGGCTGAACGAGGAGAACCTGCCCCCACACGGCCAAGCTTCTGGATGCTCGGCCGCCGAGGTCACAGGGGACCCAGGCTCTCAGCACAGAGCCCGACGCGGGGCTGGAACTCACGGACCAGGAGATCATGATTTGGGCTGACTGAGCCACCCAAGTGCTCTCACTGCTTCCTCTTTAATACAGATGCCTGGAGCCCCCATTCATCTCTGGCAACATGGTTTAAACACCGTGCAACTGGGACCCATCGGAGGAAATACATTGTATCCACATCTGGAGGGGAGGAAACAGCACATAACTACCGCTGCCTGGAAGGTTTTGTTTGGTGTTAACGCTGGTCGTGATCTGCTCAGAGCTCACGCAGGTGGGAAAACGCTTGTTTGGGATATTAATTTGCACCGCTCTGTTCTGTCTCTTGCCCTTTCCATTTCAAGTCCATCACCCGGTTTTCTGCAGCTCCTTGCCTCGGGGATTCTTTTGAAGGGCAGAATGCAGACGTTGCCTGATGTCACAGGATATTCCAGACTTTGTTAGAAACCTAAACTGTTTGATGAGGTTAGGCTTGATGTCCCCAGGGGGACAGGAAGAAAGGGCCTCAGAGGGTGACAGGAGGTTAGAAGCCAATTTCTGCAGGGCTGGAAATAGGGGAAGAGTCATAGGTCCGGGAGCCGCACCCCATTTGCTGGCCATGTCCCGGGAAGGGGGCAGGACCCCAGGGTGGGGGCGGCTGCAGGGCATCTCTGCAGGCTGAACCCTACAGGCTCCCAGCTGAGGCAGAGAACAGAAAGCCTGTGGACCCCTTCCACCCTCGAAACAGTCAAGGAGCTGGGGGTGAGGGTGAGGTGCCGTCAACAAGGAGGCCGCTTTCCCGCCATCTTGGTGGCGAGCACCTCTGGTGGGACTTAAGTCATTTTAGAACAGAACTAAAGGGCGCCCCTGGGTGGCTGGGTCCAGTGCAGTGGCCACGTCCAGTATTTTTAAAGTCTAGAATGTTCCTCGGGTTCTGTCTTGGCCCTTCTGCCTCGTCCTCTGCCACCTGTGAACCCTCCAGTGCAGGTAACTGCCACCCCTACGTCTTACGTACGGTAACGAGGAGAGAACGTTGTCCTAACGGAAAACAAACAATTCAGGTAAAGGCCTCTGTTTCAGCCCTCATCACGTGGCACAGCCCACACCGTACGTGTCTCCCTCGGCCGCTAAAACCTACAGGCAGCACGGGTGGAAAGCGGGGCCACGTTATGAAAGAGGGTCCTTGGCGGGCACCCCTTCCTTGCCGGACACGGGACATCGGCACAGAACATCTCCCACGTCCTGTGAGACGCTGTGGCCTGGCACTGGTGGGTTTTGGAAGGCATTATTTACCGCTCTCCTTGTTCCCAGACGGCATGAGGAGACACTTCTCCCACGTCTCCACGTGTTGTCTGAAGACAGTCGTGATCGCTGGGTGACCTCTCCCTGCGTGTCTGTAGAGTAACCGGTTCTGGAAGATACAGTCTCTCTCCGGGGCAGAGGGCAGATTCGATCGCTGTCCAGGGTAGTCACGAGACCTGCCCTCCATGGCAGAGGTCGGCAGGTGTGCTTGTCATGAAAGTTGGTCGTGAGTGAGCTCGGATTCCTCGGCTGTGACACGAGCCCGCTGCACGTGCAGCACCCACCCAGGCCCCTCGCGTCTTCCCACGAGTGCCGCCTACTGGTTGTAACACAGTCTCTTGTCTCTGATCCGGGACTCTCGTGTCTTCTCCAGCATCCACGAAACTGTAGCAAACCAAACTGCCGGCTTGCAGACAAGGCAAAACCTCAGGCCTTCCAGGTTCTTGGCAACCGTATGCTTAATGTCAGCGGCCATTGCTGGGAAGCGAGGCTCAGCCGTGACCTGCAGGGCTGGGCCCGTTCTTGGCCTCTGCCCTGGGGTTCGCAGATCCCTCACCCAACACCTATTAAAGCAACTCTTTCAATACCGCTTCCCCTTGTGGGCTGCTGTCGGGAACACCTGACTCCGTGGCTAACTGAGCTGAAAATCCCCGGACCGCTCAGGCTGCATGGACCCCGGGCTCCCCGATCCGACAGGCAGCAGCATCCACCAAGTAGAGGCCGCTGTTTCTTACAAGAAGCCTAATTGTTCGCCAACGCTCCAAAACGTATAGATGTTTCCGATCGGGGCTTGTCCTATGCACCTGAGGGCAGCCTGATTTTCCAGACATTTCAAGCATCACGGACTTTATCAGCCTTGAAGGCACTAGCCTGCGATCACATGGCCCATAGACAGCAGAGGTGGGTCTGAACCGTCCGTGCTGGTGGTGAGTGATTTCCTCTCTTGGCCGCGCCCTCGGCATGCAGGGCGTCTCGGTCTGTGCCAGGGGCGTGTTTTCTGTGCGCGGCTCCTGGGACCGAGCATGTCTGCACGCGCCCCCTGCCCCCAGGGGCATCATCAGCTGCTTCTTCGTTAGCGGGGTACTAAGCATCTAGGGGTCACTAATGGTCCTGAGCGGTTTCACAGCAAATAAAGTACTAACCTCCTCCCAGCGGGAGCTCCCCCTGCCCTGAGGCCTCCACCCCTGCCCCCCCTCCCCGCACCGTGAGGCCGTGTCCATCCCACCGATTTCTCCCCCTTCCACGGGGACGCGCAGAAGAAACACCAGGTCTGTCTCTCACCTCTGCCTTTTGCCTTCCTGGCCCGAGGCACCTGTGCACTGTGAGGGCGAATCCTCCTGCTGATAAATCTCTACGTGTGAAACCGGCCCCCACTTTGGGCTGAGCCGTGACCCTAGCCCCGGGGTGAAACTCAGCACTGTGCCTGGCTGGCGTGGATCTGGGGTGACGGTATTTTCCACCTTCTCACCGCAGCCCCCTAAGGTCAGCCGGCAGGCGGACGGGCAGAAGGGGCGCTGGGAGGCGCGAGGTGAGCCCCAGAGCCCGCAGGTCTCGCCTGCAGGCCGCCCTGGCCCCGCGGGCCCCGGGCTTCAGTGTCTCAGTGTCTGTGCCAGGGCCTGGACCCAGCAGCAAGGGAGCGAGCCCCAGGCGGCCCAGGCGTGGTCCCTGCCAGGCCCGGGTGGGGCGGGACCCTCCCAATCACATGAGGACAAAGCTAACAGAATGTTCTCAGAGCTTCTGACTGCCTCAACCCACTCAGGTCTTACCTGGGCAGACCCAGGGGGTTGACCTCGAGGCCCTGCCTGCCCCTTTGGGGTTCTTTTAAAAAAAGTTTTTTTAACGTTTATTTATTTTTGAGGGACAGAGAGAGAGAGAGCACAAGCAGGGGAGGGGCAGCGAGAGAGGGAGGGAGACACAGAATCCGAAGCAGGCTCCAGGCTCCGAGCTGTTGGCACAGAGCCCGACGTGGGGCTCGAACCCACAAACCGGGAGATCATGACCTGAGCCGAAGTCAGACGCTCAACCGACTGAGCCGCCCAGGCGCCCCTAAAAGTACCCATCTTAAAGTTTACGATTCCACGGCTTCTGCACACGTGCAGTGTTGCTCAAACGTCACCTCTACCTAAAAACAGTCCCATCATCACCTCAAGGCAGACCCTGGAGCCGGGAGCTGTCCTTCAGCACCTCCCCACCCTTGGCCACGGGCAAACACTGGTCTACTTTCTGACTCTACGGATTTATTTACGTCTTCTGGATGCTTCACGTAAATGGGATCACAGAATACGGGCCACTGAACGTGACACGTCCGAGGCCTATCCAGGCTGCAGCGTGGGACAAACGCTAGAACGCCGGGTTCTGAGCGCCCTGCTCGCAGGTGGGGACAGCCCGCGTGTCCATCGGTGGTGGGGACACGGACGGTGGTGTGCATGTGCCACGGGCAGGAGGCACTTCCCGGAGGCGGGGGTGGGGGAGGGGCGCTGCTTTCCAGAGCTGGGGGGAGCTCGTGTTGGGTGGGGACCGAGTTTCAGTTTGGGAAGATAGGAAAGTTCTGCAGGCGGCCGGTGGCGGCTGTGCTTAATGCCCCAGAGCCGTGCGTTCGCTAAGGGTTACAACTGGCGAGTTCCGTGACGCATCCGCAACAATGAGCAGAGGGGAGCATCGGATACAGACCTCCCGGTGAACCTTGGAAACATTATGTCTGCTTCCTCCCTTCCCCAGCTGGCGTTTGTTTCCTGTTTTGTGGTTACAAAAAGCAAGCTTTTAACACAACTTCCTTCAAAACAACTTCAGGAAATACTCGTAGGAGCATTTGATGTGTTCACCGTAGAAGCTGCTTGCAGAGCGACGTGCATACTGGAGTTCTTCGGATCCAGGCTGAACCAACCCTTGCAGAGCTTCTGTTCCGCGTGGGTTGAGTGCTTCTCCCCCGAGGATTCGCGCAGGGGCGGGGGCACCGTCCTCATTTACCAGGCGGGGCACATGAATCCGTAGAGCCTACAGAGTTCTGGTTCTGCGAGGCGACAGAGGTCCTGGAGACGGATGGGGGCTTGTCCTTAATGCCACTGAGCTGTGCCCGTAAAAATGGTTACGGTGGTCAATTCGGGTTGACCACCCGAATTGGTCGTTGTGCTACACCTATAAAAAAGGAGGGGACCTCGCAAAGCCTCAGGGGAAGAGTCCCGGTGGCCAGGCGGGAGTCCAGGTGCCGGGCTCTGGGCAGGCCCTTTCCGTTCACTCACCGGTTCTTTCCGCCTCTAAAAACAAACACACACCTTCTGCTTCTCCGGTTCGGAGCGCGAGTCCGCGGACTCAGACGCCAAGAGCCGCTCTCACGGGGAAGCACGCTCCCGGCCACGCCAGATCCCGAGACCCAGCTCCTAATTCGGGGGGACACGGCGGTGCCGGGAGCTGTCCTCGGTGCTCCCCGCCTGCAGAGACAGTGACGGTTTATGACGCTGAGCTCCCCGGAAGGTCGGCCGGGTCAAAGAGGGACCTCGAGCATTTGTTTGGAGCTCGGTCCACCGCGGCTGGGCGGTAATGAGTTCTGAGCCACAGCAGAGGCAGACGCCCTGTGAGTTTGACACGGGCTGCTCTTTGAAGAGAAAGCCACGCGTGTTAATCTCAAGGAAGGAAGCAGAATGGCGGAGCGCCACGGTCCGCCGGGCAAATTTTCACCAAGCACGGCTGCATGCCGGGTGTCGCCCTGGGCCCCAGAGGTGAGGCCGAGGCAAGTGGAACGACGAGTCCCTGGCTTTGAGGAGTTTGCCTGCTGGTGGGGACACGGCCGGGGCGGGGGGGGGGGGGGGTGGGCTGGGCCACAAAGCCAGGGACGGACAGAACAGAAGAGCGTCAGGGATGCTGCTTTGGGAATGGCAATCCGGAGGGCCTCCCGGAGGAGGGGATGTGTGAGCCAAAGGCTGGATGGCAGGGGAAGCAGCCAGCAGGCAGGGCCCGGGGCTGGGAACGCGGCCTCGGCATCTTTCCAGGGCCGCCCCGGGGTTGTACGGGGGTCCTGGGGGCACAGGTTAGACACAGAGCTCGGTGAGGCAACCAGCCAGACTTTGTCTCTCATCTGTTCTGCTCTCTCCACTTGCCCCCCCCCCCCAGATTTTGGTTCCATTTAGGAATGAGCCTCAGCCCCCCTCCCAAAGCCCCACCGGCCCCTCCCGCCTGCTTCTCTCCAATCACCTGCCTACCCCTTGGGTGCACCCAGCTCTGACCTGCCCCAGGGCCTCTGGGAGAGCCGTTCCCCACCCAGGGCCCCTCTCTCCAGCTCCCTCAGCGTCCCCCCGTCACCGGCTCTCAGCCCCAGTGTCTCCTCCTCAGGAAGGGCCTCCCTGACCTCCTGCTCAGTAGCCCCGCCCACCCAGATGTCCGCCTGGAGGCCGGAATTCTCCTGGGGTCTCTCCAGAGGACGTCCGTCTCCCCTGGAGAGCGTGGGCCCCACTGGAGAGAGGGCTCGTCCGGGACATCACTTCCGTCCACGTGTGCGAACCGCGGGACAGACCCGGGCACGTCCGCACGCCCGGGGCCGATCTGACGGGTTAGGGTTGGGGGAGGGAGAGGAAAGGAGGAAGAAAGGAGCAAATGAGAGAGCTAGACTCAGCCCCTGTTCTCAAGGACCGAGTGGACGACGGAGGGACAGGTGTGCAGACATAAGGTCACGTGCGCGGAGGTGCCCGGCAGACGGGTGCTCATCAGGGCTGGTTTTGAAGGATGAATAGAAGTTCTCCAGGGAGACGAATAGAGATGTCTTTTTTGGGGAGAGGCGACAGCATGTGGAAAAGCCAGGGGTTGGTTCTGACACACCCCAGGCTCAGGGGCGATACAGCCGACAGATTGTTGGTGCAGAACTGGAGACCGGGGGGGGGGGGGACGGACGGAGAGGTCAGCTGCCCGGAGCAGCTGGGCCAGGCCTGATACAGCAGGTGGCCCGGGGGCAGCATGAAGGACTGACCAGTGGGAGACCCTGGCCCCACGGTGGAGGGGGGGCGGGATTCACACTGAGTCAAGGCAAGAAGTGACGTGGTTGGTGGTGACGATGGTCAGAAAGGGGAAGCCTGGGGATGTTTGGCGGCAAGGGGCCAGGGCGTGGTCGCACACGTGGGTGAGGAGGCGGGAAGTCTTGGAAAGTCTGTGGCTCTTAGGGGCCAGCAGCCCCGTCGGAGCTGGGACCCGGGGCAGGCGGGCCTGAGAGAAGGTGGAGCGTGTCAGCTTGAGGGTCTGGGGCGCCTCTTGGGGACGGGCGTCCGGCAGGTATGAGGACACTCAGGGGCACACCGTTCGGGCTCCTGAAACACTGGCCCGGGGTGGGGGGGGGGGGGGCGCGGCTTTGCAGACGGACACAGCGCTCAGGGTCCTGGAGGCCCTCGTGAGGCCCCCTGTCCCGCCCTCCTCCTGTCCCCTCTGACAGGTAGGGATGCCTGGGGACCGAGGAGGTACGTGTCTCACAGTCCCAGCCAGTGGCTGCAAGCAGCCGTGTTCCCGGGGTGCCACAGCCTCAGTCCCACCCCTCCTGTCTCCACTCTGGGGACCCATGGTCCGTCCCCACATCCCACGTCCACTGTGCTCACCGACAGCCCACATTCGCTTAAGTCCCTCCGCTCTCAACACTGGACTCCTGTGCCACCACCTCCGGGAAGCTCTCCACGATGCTCCGGGGTTTGCATCTCGGATCACACTCTGACCTTACGTCGCCTCCCCGGAGCCCCGGGGCCACGGCGAGCCCACCAGCACGGTGTGGGGACCGCCACAGCCACAGGCCCCGGGCACGGCACAGGACAGCCTTTACAGAGGAAGGCTTCCTACCGACCAACCAGCAGAGAGCGGGACCGGTGAGCCCCTCCAGCCCCTTCATATAATTAACAGGTCTTATAAATCACATGACTTTTCATAGATCACATAAATTGTGTTTTTACGAAGCCTGGAAATCACCTCTGAGGACACCACCAGCGGAGGCAGGCAGTGGCAGAGACACCTTGGTCACTGAAGGACGAGGGAACGGTCCCCGCCCCGCGCCCCCGCCCCGCCCCGCGCCCGCACATCCTTTTCTGAGGGGAGAAGGGCGGGACGCATTTGCAAAGCGAGGGCGCGCTTGGAGGGGGACAGCTCGGTGGGGGCCCGGGCCCTGCCCAGGGGGAGGTGGTGCATTTCTTCGCAGGAAGTGCGACCGCAGAGAGTGAGGCACCTCCCTGCTGGGGAAGGGCTGGGGAAAGTGGGGGGGGGGGGGCTAGAAAATCAGGTTCAGATGGGGAGGGGCTGGACTAGACCATCTTTCAAGTCTCTCGCTCTGCTCTCCGAGAGCTCCTGAGTCTGTAAAGTGCCCGCGGGAGGTGACCAAGGGCTCCCCAGCTCCTCGGCGATCCTTTCCACGTCGCCCGGCCGGGCAGTGCGCTCCAGGTAAAACGGGCCGGCGAAGGGACCGGTCTCTACATGGGATCGGCCCGTGGAGTCTGCCACCCGCCAGGAAAACACGGCTGAGAGCAGTCATGGTTACTGCGTCCCCTCTTGAGAAGCCTCTGAAGGGACAGCATGCCATGCGCCTGGGGAGGTCAGAGTAAATTCCCAGCGCAGAGCAGGGTGTCTTAAAACTCTCCCTCCTCCTCCTGCCACTCTCAGTACTCTTTTGTTTAATTTTTTTAATGTTTATTTATTTTTGAGAGAGACACAGAGAGAATGTGAGCAGGGGAGGGGCAGAGAGAGAGGGAGACACAGAATCCGAAGCAGGTTCCAGCCTCTGAGCTGTCGGCACAGAGCCCGACGCGGGGCTCGAACCCACGGACCGTGAGATCATGACCCGAGCCGAAGCCAGACGCTTAACCGACTGAGCCCCCCAGGCACCCCAGTGGCTCTCAGTATTTACACGTCTGCTGGCCACTCCTCAGACACCTCCTTTCCCTCTTCCCTCGCCAGTGCCAACCCAGATTCCTCTCCCCCACCACCTCCACCGCCTGTCTTCCCTTCTGTTCTCTCCTAGGAATGTCTTCCCCTCCCCTGGGCCAACCCGCCTTCGCTCCCGCAGCCGCAGCCTTCCTCCCGTCTCCGGGTCTCCGTGGAACCAAGACGAGGAAGGCAGAATGTACGCAGAGGAAAGTCAGGGTTCGATCTGATAAAGGATTTTGTCAGAGGTGGCCAGGGAGGAAGCAGGCCGCCCAGGAAGGAGTGGTGCCCTTGTCCCCAGAGCTATGTAAGGAGAGCTGGTATGGCCACTTTGCAGAGTTCTGTGAGTGTGGGGCTGTCGGGAAGAGAATGGGGGGACTCCTAGACCCTGCACAGACCCTCACAGGGCAGAGGAACCCACAGCCCTCCAACTCCTTTCCCACCCCCAAGGCTCCGGGCCAGGAAAGAGTGGACAGGGAGCCAGCGTCCAGGGTCCCAGCAGCCGTGCCCAGGAATGAGCACTGAACCAGTTCCCAGCCACACTCTGCCTGGAAGCCGCTGTGACGAGGTCTTCCAGTCAATTCCCTGCAGAGTAGTAATCAATTACCAGTAACCAATTCCCTACACGAGAGTAATAATTTTAAAAATGCAAGTCACTTGCTTAAAGTCCATCAGTGGGCCCTCTTCTTCCCTGTGGTGGCAAATCCCAAACCTCTCAGCTCTGCCTGGACCGATGCGGCCTTGGCCCCACTGCCCTCCCTCTGTCATTGACCCTTGGTCCCTGGGCTCCAGCCCCGGGGGACAGAATTAACATTCGCCAAACCTCAAGACCTCCCCTGTGTTATGCACATCCGACACTGGGTTCTCCTACCTGGGAGGATCTCCTTCCCTTTCTAGGCAGGGTAGGGTGGGCAGGAAGATGGGGGAAACCATGGCAGGGGCAGACGCCTTGGGGAAGTCAAGGACATCAGCACAGGACGGCCCACGATTGTGGTGCAGGCGCTTCCAGCACCCCAGACGTTGCTCTCAGAACCTTGGAGAGATAAGGGCGCCTGCCGGTCTCAGACCCTGAGCGCATGCACCACCCCCCCCTTAGCTCCGTCTCTTCTGCTGACGTGCACGTGTGACCGGGATGGATGGCTCTGTATTCTTCTCTCTCCTCACATCTGCTATACCCTTTTGCCATCTTCCCGCTTAGCAGAGTCTCCGCAATTTTCTCCCCTCCACTGAGAAAACATTCACTCTGTTTTCATTCATTCAAAACTGTTTGCCGAGTGCCTGTGATGTTTTCTGGTGTGCGGGATCACTCCTGACTCATCTCTGACTCGCAGCATCAGGTGTCGCGCTAGGTGAGAGCTTGACAGAAGTGTGCTGGGTGGATGGAGATGCATGGTGGGTAGATGAATAGTGGCACTGATGAAGAGATGGGTGGATGGATGGATGGATGGATGTCTGGTGCAGGATAAACAGGGAGATGGGGGGGCGGATGGGTGGGCGTCTCTCTGTGAATTTGGTAACACTGATTGAGAAACCAGTCTTCAATGCCCAGGAGACCCCAGCTAAGCCTTTCCAAGCTCTGGCAGCCTTTTCCTCTGCTCCAGGAATAAATGGGATTTTCCCTACCTATCACCGAGCTCCCACAGCAGCCATTTGTTCTAAGCGTCCCGGGCAGCCCTGTGGCGGTGTAATTAGTCCTCGTTAGCAGCCACCGCGACCGGACTGTAATTTCCAGGCCACTGGAGGATAATTGCACACAAACAGCCCGGAGGGGCTTTGCACCTGTAACAGCAAGAGCAGCGTCCTCCCCTCTCTGCGCGGCTCCGAATGCCAACAAGCAGGTGAGCTCCTGACGCCGGATTAGCACGGGGCGATTTTCATTACTGAATGGCTCCAGTGCCGTCCAAATGAGGACAGCAATTAGGCCGACCGGGGAAGACAAAGCCTCCCTTGATGAGCATAAGGGACACAGGCGGCATCCTCTGGCCCGAGGCCGAGTGTGAAATCGCAGCCCGGGGCTCCTCTGTGGTGCGCCAGCCATGCCCTGGGCCCCTCGGCCTGACCTGGACGCCCATCACCGCCCCCGGGGCCTCAGCGCCCACAGGGAAGAAACAACACACATTCCCGTGGAATTAGGACAGTCGCGGATCCGAACGCCTCACTGAGATTAGCAGTTATGGCGTGGATTCCTTCCAAGAAAGACGTCAGTCACTGAAGACGATGCAGACAGCTGACGATCGGTGCTGGCAAGTCCACACCCCTTAGCACGGCGGTCCCTCCTGTCCAACAGGGTGACAGGCGCCCCAGCCCCCCCCTGTGCGGGTGGGACGTAGTCCAGAGCAGAGGTGAGGAAAGGCTTCCTCAAGGTCACGGCAGCCAGACTGGAGGCAGAGCTGGGACCGAGTCCCGCCCGGTCTCCTGTCCCCGTGGCAACATACTACGTCCGGGGGCCTGGGGTTGATGGGCTGTCCTTCCCCCCCGGAGGACCCTCCCGTCACTCAAGGAGGAGAAACCCGGGAAATCCAGAGGCACACCCCACGAAAATACAGAAGGCGGCAAGGCCTTGACCCTCGAGGCCCAGGGAAGACTGTGCGGAGAGGCTCTGGGGCGGGAAACGGTCTGCTGGGGGCAGTGGGCACGCACACGGGCCTGGACCAGACGATCTGGACTTTGGGGACAAGCGAACATAACCCCCCCAGGCCTCGACTTCCCCACCCGTGCACTGAGGAGGAAAGCAGCTGCCTTAAGAAATGACTGGCACGATGCTAGGGACAGGGCTGACGAGGTGCCCGAAGGAGCCGGCGCTAAGTGGGCTCTCGGCGGCGCCCAGCGGAAGGGAGGGCTCACGTCAGCTGGCTGCACTACCCGCCCGGGGCACTGCCCGCTGGCCCGCCACGTGATGAGCCCCCCTGCCCCCACCCGGTGCCTGCTGCCTCCCAGTCGGGTCGTTTCTTGCGATTTATCTTCAAGTTCACATATCTGTTCTTCCTTCACCTCTAATCTGCTACTAAGCCCGTTCGGTGAATTCTTTCTTTCAACTGCTATGATTTTCAGTTCAAGAATTTCCATTTGGTTCTTTTCAGTCCCTGTTTCCCTGCAGACATTCTCTATGTTGACTCATGACGACTTTGGTCTTTCGAGCATATTTATATAGCTGCTTTAAAGACTGTGCTTTTAAAATCCGGGCTTGGGGGCGCCTGGGGGGTGCTCAGTCTGTTAAGCGTCCGACTTCGGCTCAGGCCATGATCTCGCGGTTCGTGGGTTCGAGCCCCGCGTCGGGCTCTGTGCCGACAGCTCGGAGCCTGGAGCCTGCTTCAGATTCTGTGTCTCCCTCTCTCTCTGCCCCACCTCTGCTCACCCTCTGTCTCTCTCTCTCTCAAAAATAAACAAACATTAAAAAAAATTTTTTTAAATCCCATAGCCAGTCCATCCAACGTTAATCGGATGTTTTTCTGGATTCCGGGTCACACTTTCCTGTTCCTTTACGAGAGAACGTCCTGGTCTGCAGGCAGCTTCTGGTCTCTGAGCTCCTCCCCTGCACACGGGTGTCTCCATTTCACTTCCGGCCTATAGAAATTGTTTTGGTTCTCAGGATGACGGGTCCCATAAAAGCAAGACAGAATTCTGTTTGCCACACGGTCTTCGTGTGCGTGTGTGCACACACGTGCGTTCAGAGAGAGCAGCGAGGGGGCTCCCGCTCGCTCTGCCGTCAAGACCAGAAGGCAGGTGGGCTTTTTCAGAAGTGAGCTGCTGTTCTGTAGGCGTTCACGCTCAAGGGGAGAGTCCAGACGTATCCGCTGGGAATGGTGTAGAGCGAACTGCTACACATTTGGGGGGGAGGGCGGGGCAGAGGAGCCTGAGGAATTGTTCAAACGTATGGCTTAGCAAATGCATAGGTGCCCAGCTCAGAGCTGGCACCCGTGGGTGCTTGCACAGCAGGGAATCACACACCCCGTCATTATCGTAGCCAACTCAGCCCGTCACCGGCCGGCCGTCGTGGTCTCTCCTCCGACTGATGTTGACCTACGAGCAGCAAAGAGCCTCGGTCCCAGCGCCCGGGGCCTGGAGTTTGCTGCCACCATTCCAGAATAGAAAAGAAAACGTTTCTCAGCTGAAAAGCACATTTGCTGGTTATGACAATGATTCAGAGCATTTTATTTTTTTTACATTTCTGTATTGATTCCCAGCCTGCTTGTTTTATCGTACAATCACGGGCCTCAGGATGGAGAATATATTACTGCACACATGTACAGGAACCTCGTCCCAGGGAGCTGCCTGAACACCCAGTGGCACACCCGGGGCCCCGGGTTCAAACAAAGGCGGCAGGTGACCCGAAAGCAAGCAGGTTGTCCTCTGTGGCAGGTGTACGGCCGTTCAGGAAGCCCAAGCGGCCCTCACGCGAGGTCTGGTTTCTCGTCGAGCACAGTGGGGCTGGCTGGGCTGGGCTCAGCAGGGCCCTGTCCCCGGGAGGAGCGGCCGGGCCTCCGATGTGGCTCGGGGCCTGCGGGTTATCGTCACCACCACCACCTAATGGTGCCCGCGTCCCTCACGAGCCAGGGGTCCTAACTGTCTTCTTGGTGAGGCCCCGCACGCCACCCCCCAGCACAACTGACTGAGTAATGGCTCCGTAAGCGGCCATCTGATTAGCCTGATCCCAAGAGGGGCGATGCCCGGACGGGCTGCGTGTGCGGGGCACAAGCACGGGGATCCCCATCCATCTCTGTCACCCGAGCCGCCCACACTCATCTGTCAGCCCTGACAGGAGCTGCTCGTCGTTGGAAAGGGAGTACCAGCGGACCTCCTTGTTCTGCACGCGGAAAACCCACCGGCCTCCCTCGTCCCACAGCGAGGAGGCCGGTCCAGCGGGGGCAGCGGGATCTTTGGCCGAAGGAAAGGGGCGCGAGCTTCAGAAAGGCTGCGGCCGAGACCCTGGAGACGGGGAGGCCGTGTGGAGGGAGGAGATGGCAGTGAGGAGTCCCCGGGGCCCGCAGACGCTGACCAACGCAGCGGAAGGACGCAGTCACATCCACCTGGTGGCCCACGTCCCCTCCCCCGGCCGAGGGAGCCCGAGGGAGGGGGGCCAGCAGGAGGGAAGACCACGCACCCTGTCCGTTCTGCAGGGAAGAGGGCAACACAGCAGACCCCGGGCTAGCACCTCCCGCCCCCCCGCCCCCCTAACACCCAAGAGCGCAGGGCGGGGGCCGGTCGTGCGTTCGAGGACGCCGGGCACCCTGCCCCTCGGGGCGCCCAAGTGCCGCTCCGGCCGACCCCTGCCCCCTTCGCACTCCCCCTGCTGCAAGCCGCCCGTCCTTCCGTCCTTCCAGCCAGGCCGGCCCCACTCGGCCCCAATGTCTCTCACGGGGAGTCCCTTCCAGGAAGGGGCTTCCTGGCCTCCCAGGCTGAGCAGAGGCGAGTGCAAGAGGGTCACCCGCGACTGCACCAGGCATCCTGCCTTCAGGCAGAAGGAGAAGCGTCTCCTCGATGGTGGGTTTGCTGCTCTGGCCAGGAGACCCTGTCAGGTCTGGCTTGATCCAGGAGTGGGGGCGGGGGAGGGGAAATGAAAACAACCTCAAAACACTAGGAACGCACGACGCTTAGGGTGGTGAGCGTTTCCTAACGTGCTGAGTTGGATCAACCATACTTCAATTAAAAATGAGATGTTATTTTATTTTTTAATGTTTGTCTGCTTTTGAAAAAGACAGACAGAGCACGACCGGGGGGGGGGGGGCAGAGAGAGAGAGGGAGACACAGAATCCGAAGCAGGCTCCAGGCTCTGAGCTGTCAGCACCGAGCCCGACGTGGGGCTCGAACTCACGGAACTGTGAGATCATAACCTGAGCCGAAGTCGGACGCTCAACCGACTGAGCCACCCAGATGCCCCAGAAATGAAATTTTAAAAACCCATGAGGAATACACATCAGGGATAATAATACTCGCCTTGTGCACCTGCTCTCAGCGTCGGGCACAGCAGTGGCCCGATGGGACAGACAGAGCCGCACGGGCCTAGAAACAGATTCGGTTCTGGGAGGACGCCTCTCTACTGGACCGGGGTGTGGAGGCTGGGGCCACGTGCTGTCACGTCGCCGTGCATTCGTTCAGCTCAGAGACCCCAGGAGACCCGCTAAATCCTCACGCAGGCTTCTGAGCTACAGAGAATGTCCCCCGGAAGCAGACAGGCCATACCCCGACCCGCATGGAGCCCCCACCTGGCCTCAGGCCTAGACCCAAACTTCTCCCCTCGCAGACTGAGCTCAGACCCTGCTCCCAGCCCTGACCTTACGCTGGCATCTGACCTTGGGCACAGGAGCCCTGATCCCGGCTGTGGACAGAATTCTGTGACTTCCTATCAGCCTCCTGAAATCCACTCTGGTCCCAAGGGTCCGTGAAGGCCATTTCTTCTGGTGGGGATCGGGGCGGGTGGCGGGGGTTAGATACAGACATTTTAAAAACTGGGATGTCCTTGTCCCGCCTCCCACGTGCCGAATGAAGTCCACGGTGCCAGTAGCAACCCCCCTCCCCTCTCCCTCCCGTCTGCTTTCCCAGAAACAGAGACTTCATAACTATTTATGTGCTCAGTGACAGAGGGGACCCATCGGCTCGCCTGTGGCCCCGACATCAGGGCCTCCTGGAGTCGCGGGAGGCTCCTGGCCGAGGAGGACCCCGAGGGTCCCTTCACGGGGTTCGTTCATCGATTCCCTTGAGGTCGTGCCCTCCCTATGGACGCCACTCCCTGACAGCGAGGCCCGGCTTCTCTTGCGGGCAGCCTCCTGTGCGTCGGGTCCTCCGCGGGGCGTCCTGACGGACCCAGAGTAAATTCATGCTCAAATACTCTGAGTTTTTCTGTAATTCCCGCAGCATTTTCTGACGAGCTACTGTGAGCCTCCAGCAGAACCGTGGGTCTGGGGTATTTCTGTCGGAATCTGTCATTCGCTGAATCCCCCTACCGCGCTCCAGGTGGCTCACTGGGAGTCAGGACAGTCGGCCTCTTCCCCTCCGGTGTCCCCGTCTCGAGTCCTGACTCATTGGCATGCTCAGGGAGCACGATGCTACCCACGCATGAGGTCACCCGTGAGCTCAACTTTTTAAATTACGCTTAAGAAAATATCGGGCCGGATTCGAGTGTTTTCAGCGGCAAGTCGTAGAAAGCCCGTTCGAGTTGCCTTGAACCATAAAGAGAATTTATCAGCGTGGGTGAAAATACCCCAGTGAGAGTAAGAGCTTCAGGTGCAGTGTGCTCAGGGCGCCGTTACCCGTGATGCCGAGCCCCACCCTGCCCTGCACGCTGGCCCGTGGGCTGGCTGGCCTTCTTCTTAGGAAACTTGTACACCTGAGGTTTGCACACCCTGTAACCCAGAAGAGAAAGCTTTTCTTTCTCCCAACGTTGAGGAGATAAAAAGTTGCTTTGGGGGTGTTTACTCTGATCAGAGCATCTTAGGACTAAACTCATAGTTAACGCAATCGTTATGGCCGAGAACATCACTTGCTGTGTTATTGCCGGTTCTCAACCATTCCCTTAAGGTGGACGTGGGTGTGGGGCCCACCAGGAGCAGGTGAAGGTCAGCACCACTCCAGCCCCCGCCTGCCTGCCATGGAGACAACCATCCACCCCCACTATGCAAGGATAGTCCATTAACTTTGACTTAGGGCTGCATATAGAATTCAGTCAGAACTCCTCACGGGCACCTGAGGGGCTTAGTGGGTTAAGCATCCGACTTCGGCTCAGGTCGTGATCTCACGGTTCGTGGGCTCGAGCCCGCGTCGGGCTCTGGGCTGATGGCTCAGAGCCTGGAGCCTGCTTCGGATTCTGTGTCTCTGTCTCTGCCCCTCCCCTACTTGGTCTCTCTCTCTCTCTCTCTCTCTCTCTCTCAAGAATCCTGAGTGGAGATTGGTCTAAAGTTTTCTATTTTTGTGCTAATTTTGTCAAATTTTGGTATCCACGCTACGTTAGTTTTATAAAAAGAATTGGGAAGCCACCCTTCTCTCTCCAGGCTCTGGAAGGGTGTAAATAGCATCAGGTTCGTCTGTTCCTCGAACATTGGAAGGAGTTTACCTTTGAGACCATCTGAATTTGGCGCTTTCCTGGAGTTTGCTTTTCTTTTCTTTCTTTTTTTTTTTTTTTATAGCTTTTCTCAAGTCCTTCCATTGTTTTCAGTCTGTTCAGATCTCCCAGCTCTTATGCAATCGGTTTTCAGCACATACAGTTCCTGGAACACATCTTATTTGATGGATCTTTTCCAATGTATGTCCACCGGCTGTTTTTGCAAAATCTTTTTTTTTTTATTATTACTTCCTCTGGCTCTGTGGTGCTTTCTCTTTGTTTCTCCCGATGGTTCATCAATTTCGCTGCGTGTGCCCCACGCCAACAGCATCCGGACCTCGTGCGTAACTGCAACTCAGTCGGTCTTTCTGCACGTTTCGAAGGGGATGCTCCACTCATTTGTATTCATCCTTTCTAGTGTAACTTGCTCCTAGATTGCAAGACTGGCTTGAGGAGACGAGACGTTTTACTTACCAGATCACCAGCGCAAGGCGCCAGGAGCCGGTGGGGTGGACGGTCACAGGCTGCATCGGGTGGGCAGACGGGGCGCGGAACGCATGCTGAAAGGGCATTTACTGGGGGCAGACCGGACTCCTAGGGGGCAGCGTGGACCCCAACCTTCCACCCAAGCAGGTGGGCGAGCAGAGGGGAGTCTGAGGCTCTCTGAACCTGGGGCACGGAGACCTGGTGCCTGACCCTCCCTGAGGGCAGACGGGTGCACCTAGAGAGTCACGGCATTCCCGTCAGACGACGGAGGCTCGGGAGGCAGGGAGGCCGGACGGAAAGCAGGGCCCCCGCCCAAGAAACGAGAGTTGTAGCTCAGGAAATGCTCGCGGGCGGAGTTCACTTAACGGTGTTCCAGGAACGAAGCAGGTGAAGCACCTGCAGACAGGACGAGGCCAGAGCCTTTGGTGTGAAGAAAAAGAAAGGAGAGGGGGCACCCGGGGGGCTCAGCCGGTAAGCGTCCGACTCTTGGTTTTGGCTCAGGTCATGATCTCACGGTTCGTGGGTTGGAGCCCCGCGTGGGGCTCTGTGCTGACAACACGGAGCCTGCGTGGGGTTCTCTCTCGCGCTCTCGCTCGCTCGCTCTCTCAAAATAAATAAACTTAAAACAAAACAACGAAAAAGAGGAAGTCAGCAACCATGCTTGAATTCCCAGGAATTTCCTCCACATATCCAAGGCCACCTGCTACGTTCAGATTCTCTTCTGTCGCCGGCCTGACCTGTTGTCTCTCAGACCACTTTTAGATATTTACTTACTGTATCCCTTCTTGGGTTGAAAGCTGGGATCGTCTTTAAACACGTTCACAAGACCTTTGAAACCCCTTCCTTCAGGAGGTGAGGCCTACCCCTCCCCACACACCCCCACCCGTGAGCAGGGGCCGGACTCAGCCACTGTTTCCAATGAGAGAAGAAACCAGAAGTGAGGGTGTCTGTATCCGAGACCGTGAGTTATAACCTTGTTCTCTCTCTTGGATCAAGCGGTCTGGGGGGAGCCAGCGCCCTGTCGTGAGGACCCCCGAGCAGCCCCGTAGAGGTCCACGGGGCAGGGGACTGAAGCCACCAACAGCCAGCACGGAACCGAGGCCCCCTGTCCACGGCCACGTGAGCGAGCCTTCCTGGAAGCCAATCCTCCCGCCTTCAGACCCGAACGTCCTAAGAGGCCCTGAGACGGAACCCGCTGGCCCAGCCGCTCCCGTGTACCTGACCCACAAGAACCGTGAAGCATAAATACTTGTTGCTCCGAGCCGCTAGGGTTCGGGGGGCAATTTGTTATTCAGCCGCCAACAGCTAATACAGAGGTTCCGCCGCACGTCTGGCTGCACTTTGTCGAACCGGTTACGAGCATGTTAAAATGGCGAGGCCTTGCCGCTTACAGGCGTCGCTTCAGGGTACCTGGGTAGCGGGGTGGCCCAAACCACGGTGAGTCCCTAAATGGTGGAAAGGGGAGGTGTTGTTTCTGTGGGCTCCTTCAATCCGTTAAAAGAGAACAGTGGTTCGCTCCCCGAGAAGGGGGATGTGCTGCCCAGCGGGATGCGGAGGGGACGGGAGAACGGGGGGACCATGTGGATGGCGGGTTGGTCCCTGCCTCACCGAGACCCCAAGTCGACCGGGGTGCCCGAGGGCACACGAGGGTCTCCACCTGTGCCCCCCGCCCCAGCTCCGCCCCGGTCGCCCTCGGCTGTGGTAGCAAGAGGGCTGCGTAGACGTTCGTAGATGAGCGACCACGGGGGCCTTCCGGCAGGACTTTATTTACAAACACAGGCGGCAAATCGAATCTGGCCCGTGGGTCTTCATCTGTCTGCCCTGAACGATGACAAAATTGCGCACGCTGCCCCCCGCCCTCCGCTCGGCCTTCATCGCTCGTGGTGGCGACGGTCGGCTTACTTTCAGGTATTCTGGTGGTTCACTTTGTACCAACCGTGAAAGACACCGTCAAGGGAGCGAGAAGACAAGCCACGGACCGGGAGAAAACACATCCGAGAAAGGCCTGTCGCCCCAACTACACGAAGACCTCCTAAGCCTCGACGGTAAGGAAGCGAACAGCCAGACTTAAGAGTGAGCCAGAGCCCTGAACAGACACATCACCCGAGAGGAGGCACACAGGAGGCGGGCGGCTGGGCACAGGGAAAGACGCCCCACGCGGCACGTCGTCAGGGAGGCGCACGTGAACGCGGAGGGCCGTGGGGGCATCTGCGAGGACGGCCGACGTTCAGACACAGACGGGCAGCAGGAGCTCACTGTTGCCGGAAGCACAGGATCCCAGCTATCGTGCTCCCGGTAACCACCCGAGAGGGGCGAAAACTTCCGTCCGCACAAAACCCCACACACGGACCTTTCCAGCAGCCGTGTCCAGAGCCGCCGACACTCGGAAACACCCAAGCCGTCCTGCAGCAGGTGCGTGGGTAAACAAGCCGTGGCCCATCCAGAGAATGGAATGTTCTTTGGCGCTAAAGAGAAATGAGCTATCAAGCCAAGAAAAGACGCGGAAGGACCTTAAATGCAGATCGCTGAGTGAGAGAAGCCAGTCTGAAAAGGCTCCGTGCTGCATGATACCAACCAGATGACATTCTGGAAAAAGCACAGCTATGGAGGCAGGAAAAGGCCCGCGGCTGCCAGGGACTGGGGGGCGGGAAGGATGAACAGTTAGAGGAGCACAGAGATTTCTGAGGCGGTGAAATGACTCTCCCTCACAGCAGACGCATTTGTCCAAGAGCATAGACCACCACGAGGAAGCCCCAGTGTAGACAGAGGACTCTGGGTGACGACGTGGCCGTGCAGGCCTCCATGGTACAAACACATCGCCCGGGGGGACGTTGGTAGGGGGGAGGCTGTGGGGGGGGGGGCAACAGGGAGTAGATGGGAAATCTCTGTACCAACCCCTCCCTTCTGCTGTGGCCCTAAAACTGCCCTAAAAAATAATTAAGTCTCAGGGGCGCCGGGGCGGCTCAGTTGGCTGAGCGTCCGACTGTCCGACTTCGACGCAGGTCATGATCTCGCGGTTCACGAGTTCGAGCCCCGTGTCAGGCTCAGTGCCGACGGTGAGGAACCTGCTTGGGATTCTCTCTCCCTCTCCCTCTGCCCCTGCCCCGCTTGTGCTCTCTCTCTCTCTCTCTCTGAAAATAAATAAACTTAAAAATTTTTTAATCTTGTAAAAGTACATTAAAAATGTTGAAAATGCATACAGATCATGAAACGTCGTTTCTTGGGGCCCACCCTCTGCCTGGGTGCTTCCCAAGCGCCTCGGAAGCTGCGTGCCCTCCGCGTGCGCCAGAAAGCATTTAACGGCCAGTTCTCTGCGCGGGAGGAACTTTTGTATGAAGTTCGACCATTTCTGTGGTTATAAATACTCCCACTGAGGCCGATTGCAAGCGACCGATATGATGTCAGGCAGCTGGCAAGGCTTCTGGAAGTTTAATAATTGGCTCTCGCGGGCCTATTTGAGCTGACTCCAGCGTGTCCCTGGCCGCGGTGGGCAAGTGCGAGCCCAGCCCCACCCCCGTCTCCCGCTGTAAGTGACTTGGCTCTTCTGCCGGGATGCCTGAGGAGCCTTCTCTTTGAAATTCAGCGGCTCGTTTGGGGCAGTTTGCCCGCTTTATGTGAGCCCGTGTCGGTGCCCCTGCTGGAGGCCTGCCCTGGGATGCCCGCGTCGGTGCCCCTGCTGGATGGGGCACGGGAAGGAAGCCTGCAGCAGGTCTGGGCTTTGCCCTCCTGGATTTGCCCCACCCCCTCGTCCTGGCCTCGTAGCTTCCACGCGGAGTCCTGACGGAGGTGTCTCGTCCAGAGCCCCCGACACGAGCCGTGCTTACCTGGGTTCAGTCGTGTCTCCCTGGCTGCAATCTTGGGCATTGCTAACATGGTCAACCGAGGCCGAAGAGAAGAGCTGGGCCAAAGACGGTGTGAAATGCTTGCATAGATGCACACAACGGGGGGCTTTGCCAAGACGCGTCTCTGGGACTCACCTCGTTTCCACTCCCTCCAAAGCTCCCGCTTCATTTGCCTCTCTTTGGTCCTCTGCTTGGCCAAAGCCGCCCGTGCCGCTGCAGAGGACGAGTCACTGGGTCCGGGGGCTCCTTTTCTCCTTCCTCCTAGCGGGGAGCAGCCAAGGCGGGCAGGGGTCTCAGGCTGGAAAGGGATAGCAGAGGGGGCTTGCGGGGACGGTCCAGTTCCGTGCCTTGAGTGTGGTGCTAACACAGAGAGCTGCCCGTGAGCATAGCACGCCTGCACACACACGTGCACACGTGGCCGGTGAGCCCGGACAAGCCGTGCGCGCTGCTCCGACATCCACTGATCCCGGACCGACGTCATGCAAGACGCCAACGCTGGGGACGAGGGGTGAAGGCTGCACGGGCCCTGCCGGGATCTGTCTGCAACTTCCTGCACGTGTATCCTTATTTCCAGACGAGACATTTTTTTGAAATGCAAGGAACTGACACAAAGAAGGGAAGATCAACTTTGACAGAATCAGTGCGAGGTAACGGCTGCGGCGGCGGACGGACGGACGGCCCCTGCCCCGGGCCCGCGAGCCTCACGGCGCAGGTGCGGGAACACGGGCTTCCCGGAGGCGGGAGTCCCTCGGCCCACAGTGGAGCCCGTCCGACACGCCGTGCGGCCTCTCTGGCCAGTCCCAGGGCTCTGCAGGTGGGATGGTTTGGAGGCTCGGCCCGTCCCTATCACTGCGGGCTCAGAGCTGAGCTTGGGGGGGGAACCTGAGAGGCCCCGTCCTCCTATAGACACACAGCTGCAGAGTGAGCTGGAGGCCACACGGGCTCCTAAGAGATTTCAGTCCCGGGCTTTGCAGCAGAAGCACCTGTCCTGCGTCCCCCAAAACCTGTCAGGAGGGCTTTGTCGCGGGAGCTCCCAGGGCCTGGCCTCAGTGCGTGCACAGTCACTTCAGGGTCCTGCTGATGAGGCCCGAGGGCGCTGGAGCTGAGCAGGAAGGCGGGCGCAGTCTGGGGACCGGTGTGTGTGTCACAGGGGAGGCGGGACCCAGAGCCGAAGGAGCCAGGACCCGCGAGGGCTCTGTCAGGCGCGGGGCCTTCCGCAACATGCCTGGTCCCCAGCGTCGCGTGGGGGCCGTGTCTTTCATCACGAGGCCAAGAGACGCTCACGAGCTCCGGTCTAGCCACGGGCTGGGTTATGCCACGGTAACGCAGGCGTGGACGGGACGGGGAGGTCGCTGCCCGTGTGGCGCTCGCAGTCCGGTGGGGCCCTCGTGGGCGACGGGGCATCTTTCCTCTGGCGTTGGCCGGAAAGCGAGGGAGCCTGTCGCAGGCCCCGGACAGCCCAGGCCCCCCTGGAGGGCAGATCGCCATTGGGGAAAAAGGACCCCGAGCTGGAGAGACACCCTCCCTGTGACGGCAGTGCGGGCGGACACAACCGGACCCCCCCCCCCCGCCCCGTGATGACCTCGGAACGCAACGGGGCCCAGTGGCGGCTTCTTTTGTGGAAAAATGAGTGAGAGGAGGTAGCTTCCGTTCCTTCCGCGATGTCACAGCCGGGAGAGGTCTCGGCCCCGCGCTCAGAGACGGACGTGCGGGAGGCTCCCAGTGAGGAGGACACTCGGGAAACGCATGTCCCCACGCGGAGCGGGAGCCAGCGCGACGGGCTGGGGGCAGCCTGGGGGTGAGGGCGGGGGCGAGCGTCCTCGGTTTTCGGCTGACCTGTGTCACCCGGGGACTTGGCGCAATCCCAGCGGTGGTGGGGGTTGTGCTGGACGCTGGGCTGGATGCTTGCCCGTCTCCTGCGACCCTCTCGGAATCCCTGTTCGTGCGTGCGTTCGTTTGTTCATTCATTCATTCATTCATTCAACAGCTACTTACTGGAACCTCGTCCTTTACCAATGGTGGTTATGAAAACTATGAGGAACAGGGGGCTCCTGAGGGCCTCAGTCGGTTGAGCGTCTGACTTCGGCTCAGGTCATGATCTCGCGGTCCATGGGTTCGAGCCCCACGTCAGGCTCTGTGCTGACAGTTCGGAGCCTGGAGCCTGCCTCAGAGTCTGTGTCTCCCTCTCTCTCTGCCCCTCCCCCGTTCATGCTCTGTCTCGCTCTGTCTCAAAAATAAATAAACATTAAAAAAAAATTTTTTTTTTAAATGACGGTTATAAAGACTGAGGAACACGAGAAGCAGCTCTGACATGACGTGGATGAAATCAGATTTAGGAATCTGTCGGAGGAAAAGGCAGAAAAGAATACACCAAAGTACGAATGATAACGGGGTTAAAAGTGAGAACTTTGATGGTGTCTTTCTTCTCCCTCAGTACACAGACTCTCTGTAGTGACATTACGGGACCTTTACGAGGCATCTTTGTGTACAATTATATCAATATTTATATACCATATAAATACGTGACTCATTTATAAGGGCCGAGCCAGAATGATGAAGCGTCTCATAACGACGACCCGTAAACGATTCAGGACCTGGGAGTCCTCACCCTGGGGCAGGACGGAGTGAGGGGCTCCTTATCATCCCTCAGCCCCCGAACACGGTCGTGTGAGAGAAAAACTGGCCTCGATCCGCGTGACGGTCGAGAGCGGACGGTCTCTTTGTTCTGCCTGAGAAAAGACTCTCTAAGTGTAAAACATCCCTGTAACGGACGGGGCTGCCCGTAAGGTGGGGAGCACACCGTCACGGGAGGTATTCAAGCTGAAGTCAGAGCTGCAGTCGTCGGGCACCGAGGAAAGAAGGAAGAAAATCAAGTATGTGGCAGAAATGGCAGAAGCGGGCGACAGAGGGGAGTCAGAGGCCTCTCCCGCAGACCCTAGAGGCTGGGCACCAACCCCCACCATCTGCGTGGGTGCCATGGGAGGAATCCGCACGTGGAAAAAATCCCCCGAGTTGTCATCGGACGCCTGAGCCAGAGGACCCCGGAGGCCGGCTCGCCCCTGTCACCAGCGAGGGAACGGAGGGCCCGGGGCGGGGCCCGCGTGCTGGGGGCACACGCCAGGCCTGCGTGGAGCTGTTTAGATCCAGGCGCCGAGACCCCCACCCGGGTCCGCAACACGCGTGCGTGCGTGCTTTCCCGGGAAGAAATCAGTGACCCCCGGGCTGCTCACCGTTCTTGACTCGGATGCCAAAAAGCTCTCGTGATCACTCTGGTTTCATACCAAGCCGGCAGCCGATAGAAGGCGATTTCTGCTTGAGATAATGAAACGTCCGTGGGCTGCTGCACACCACACGGGCCCTGGGCGAGAGGGGAGCACACCCCACCCCGGGTCTCACTCCCAGGAAAGGCCCTCCTGTAATGAAAACGGCCTCGTCCGGGCTGGGTCGAGGGAGCCCGTGCATTTCCCAAGGAAGCCCGGGGAAGAGCCGATCGATAAAATCCATCAGGCTCACTGCCTTCTGGAAGCACTTTCTGTGTTCATTTATCCCAGACCTGGGAGTGATTATGTCAGGGTGTTTCTCCCAAGGACTCTGGGAAAATAAAACAAACTTCCACCCCAATTCTCTCCGACGAAACACTTTGGTTCCTTTCAGACGCGTGTTTGCTGTTTATTCCCGCCTCCCCGGCGGCCCAGGGGCCGTTCAGGACGAGTTTGTCACGGGCAACAGGTGTGTTATGGCAGCCACAGCCCGTGGCCGGCGGGTCCCCGGCTTCTGGCCACGGGGAAAGCCGCCCGACACAAGGACCAAGAACTGATTACGGTTCAAAAGGGTGAGAAGGGCCCCTAGAAATTCCTCTGCTCTTTAAAAAAAAAATAATCTAGATAACTGTGGATTCGCACGCAGCTGTAAGTAACGATACAGAGATCCCGCCCGGGATGTGGGACTCAGTTTCCCCAGTGACAACACTGGACGAAACTAACGTTACGAGGCGGATGTTGACATTCACACAACCCGCGGACCTCGCTCAGACTCTCGTTTCATGGCGTTCAGTCCTGCACGACATCGGCACGCCCGTCCGTCGACCAGCGCGCCTCACCCGCCCACCAGCACGCCTCTGTTCTCCGTTCCTGGAAATTTGTTCCGCAAACGTCGTGTGAAGGAGATCACGCAGCGTGCGACCTGTGGCGACTGGGCGTCTTCGCCGAGCGAAACTCCCCGAGGATTCGTCCACGCGGTTCCGTGAATCCACATCAGATTGATGCCTTTTCGTTGCCGAGCAGTGATTCCCTCGTGTGGATGCACCTGTCGGGTCACCCGCTGAGGAACCTCTGGGCCGATTCCAGGTTTTGACAGTTACAAATAAAGCAGCTGTAAAAATAGCGCACGGGTTTCTGGGCGGATGTAAGTTTTCATGTCTCTGGGATGAGCGCTCAGGAGCACCGTTCGCTGGGTTGTGCTTCGTTCGGCGCTTTGTGTTGGAAGAAACCGCCAAACTGTTTGTCCCGGGTGCCTGCACCCCCACGGCCGAGGGCGGACCGCCACCCCGGCAGGCGGGCGGCGATGTCTCACCGCGGTTTCCGTCGGCGTTTCCCTAACAGCTAACGGTGTCGCACATCTTCTCTGGCTATTTATGTCCCTGACCCCACGGGGCAACAAGCTGCGCGGCCTTGCCGGGGGGACTGTGTCTCAGGGCTCCCGGCCCCCAAAGGAGAAAATAGCGGGAGGTAGGTCTGGGAGAGCAGCCCCAGCCATCTGAGGCCACGGGACGGGCGCCCACCTGGAGACTCGCTCTGTCTCGACACGAGCCACTACCTTTAGCCAGTTGGCTCTTCTGCTGATGGCTTCCAGACGTCCGAGTGTGAACAGGCAGGTTCCAGAGACCCTGACGGTTCAGACTAGCCTAGGGATCTCCAGTTCGCTGACGTGAGAACCGGCCTCGGTACCCCGGGAGGGCTCTTCCCTCCTGATCTGCTTTTTTGTTGTTTTAAATTTTGTTTAAGTTTATTTATTTATTTTTGAGAGAGGGAGCGAGAACTCGAGAGTGGCAGAGGGGCAGAGAAAGAGAGAGAGAGAACCCCAAGCGGGCTCCACACGGCCAACATCAGAGCCCGACGCAGGGGGCTCGATTCCACGAACTGGGAGAGCGTGACCTGAGCTGAAATCGAGAGTCGGACACTTAACCAACTGAGCCACCCAGGAAGCCCTTTATTCCTTTTTATTTGTGCGGCTTTATTGACATATAACTGATAGAGGGGGAAATGCACCTGTTTACTGTACCCATCTGGATGCGTTTGGACATAAAAATATGGCCATGACCCCATCAGTACAATCAAGGTATTGATCGTACCCATCGCCTCCAGAAATGTCCTGTGTTCCTTTGTGTGGTTTCTGTTTTCTGTGTGTGTGTGTGTGTGTGTGTGTGTGTGTGTTTGGGTTTTGGTTTGGGGTTTGTTGGTGGTAAGTGCATTCTACACGAGATCTATCTTCTTGATGTGTTGTTTGAATGCGGGGGCGGCCAGATGAAGAGACGCACGGTGTGAGGTCTGGGAGGGTCCCCAGCACAGAAGCCCCTGTCCCCGCGGACTTGGGGGGCGTCACTCTCCCCGGAGGGAACGCGATCACCAGCCCGGAGGCTCCCCAGCCCCGACTGCCGCGGCTTTACAGGGGCTTCCCCGCATGGGCATGGCCGGCTATGAACCGTCTCCGGCTCCTCTCCCCTCTCCAGAGGACGGGGGTCCGAGCTTCCAGCCCTTCCACTGACCAGTCCCCGTCCAGGAGCCCAGCCAGAGTCGCCTCAATGGAACGAAAGAGGCACGAGGTGTTCTGTCACTTGGGGGCTCACGAGGGTTCCGGGGGCCCTGCGCGAGGAACAGGGACGAAGACTAAACGTACATTCATTATTATAAACCACAAGATCGTGGTCCCCCACCCCCGGCCGTTGGGCAGGAAGTGAGGGGTGAGGAGCCCAGAGAGGGGGCCGTGAGGTCGGCTGGACGAGGGGCTGGGCTGGAGCCCAGGGGGACGGTGGGCTGGAGGCAAGGGCACAGGGGAAATTCAACCGGGATCCGAGGTTCCCTAGATGATCAGCAACGTTTAGGGGGTCGGGGCTCTCGGCCTGAACCGCTGGGCGCAGTTCTCCCGAGGAGTCCAACTGGTGAGGACTCTATTTAAGGGATGAATTCAGAATGGGCGCCGAGCGGGTAAGCTAAGGGCCAGTGAAGAAAACGGAATCCTTGCTACAGGGAACTTAATATGAGGAGTAGGTTTCACAGGTGTTAGGAAGGCTGGAAACGCCCCAGAAGGTGAAGCGGCCCAGGCCCGGCAGCTGGGGGGCAGGGTAGCTGGCACCCCAGGGCAGCAACGCATGACCTGCTTCCAAATGCCAGGACCCCGGAGCCCGGGCTCCTGAGACCACAGAGGAGACGTGGACGTTGCAAAAGACACTCCCGAGATGGGGGGGTGAGCCGGGCTGGGGATACCCGCCTCTCCCCCCGCCCAGCTCCCAGCAGTCACGGGCCAAAAGGGACCAATGGCCAAATCTAGATGGACCCAGCAGGCAGGGGGGTCTGGGAAGTACTGTGTGCAGAGACCAGTGATAGAGAACAGAGCAGAGGAAGGACAGGGAAAAAAATCTGAAAGCAAACTGGTGTCCGTAACCACCTCCCTAACCAGCCCCTTAACCAGCTCCCTAACCTGATCCCTCACCAGATCCCTCACCAGACCCCTCACCAGATCTCTAACCAGCTCCCTAACTTGATCCCTAACCAGCCCCTTAACAAAATCCCTCACCAGACCCCTAACCTGATCCCTCACCAGATCCCTAACTAAACCCCTAACCAGATCCCTAACCAGTTCCTTAACTAGATCCCTCACCAGATCCCTAACCTGATCCCTTAACCAGATCTCTAACCAGATCCCTAACCATATCCTTAACCAGACCCCTCACCAGATCCCTAACCTGATCCCTAACTGAACCCCTAACCAGATCCCCCACCAGATACCTCACAAGATCCCTAACCAGCTCCCTAAGCAGACCCCTCGCCAGATCTCTAACCAGATCCCTCACCAGATCCCTCACCAGATACCTCACCAGCTCCTTAACCAGATCCCTCACCAGATCCCTCACCAGACCCCTCACTAGATCCCTAACCAGAACTCTAACCAGCTCCCTAACCAGATACCTCACCAGATCCCT